>NC_087210.1:27188193-27215693 GCF_015104395.2 Macrobrachium nipponense
CGAACGCCATGTTATGTTCTACTTCAAGAGCCAACGATTTCGCCAGAGAAAGAAGAAAGTACCTCGGACACAGGAAGCTTTTAGCTCATTCTCCCGTAGACAAGAAAAAGGTGGAAAGGAGAGAGAAAGGGAGAGAGAAAAGAAGAGCCCGCCCTCCCGTCTTTCTTTATGTAACGACTCGAGTATTAGGAAAAGCAAATTAATCCCAAGTCATCCTGAAAGACACTTTATGTAATCCAGAGAGAGAGAAGAGAGAGAGAGAGATTAAAATTCACTGATATTTAATTCCGAATCTCAAGTTCAACACGTAAATTACTGATACCACAATTAAATCATAAAAGATATTCGAGAATCCACGTCAATATTTAACTTTTGACAAAGATAAAACTATGAAAACCACTGTATGCAAAAACGAAAAAACGACAAACATTTTTACGAACATAGTTTGGAATCTGGTAAAACGTGAAGACTAAAAGTGTAGTAAACATCTCAAAATTAAAACTACCGACAGCTTCATCAAGAGTGATATAAACATCAGCAAATACACGGAAGCATGATTTCGTGAACAACCTTCGCCACAACAGTTCAATAGAACAAATATGAATGAATATTTGGGACAAGTACCGAGCCCTTTCATCGGACAATGAAAAATGGGTATTTGGTCAGTGAGTTTAATTTATGACACATAGCGTTCCTGCTATCTCTTGCAGCTACCAAGAAATAAGCCACACGTCACTTCGGGGAAATGGAGGAGGCAGGCATCTGGGCTACTTCATGGCCTACATGAGCATTATAAAGCAAGTGATACAACTAAGAGAGGACGGCTGTCAAAGATTTCCAGTCATTTCAGATAGGAGGACTGCTTTGCTAAACAGGAAACGTACTCTGGCCAAGCCGAAAATCACCCTATTCCATAAGAAGGGGAATATTTAATGACCTTTTCATTAGGTAAAGAAAGAACAAACACAAAGTGACCTTCACGTACTCGCAAACATTCCCGAAATCCTTTGTGTTTACCAGGAATTACTTGATATCGATTTGGATATTAAGAGGCAGTCTCCCAGGTGGTCGCCTACAACCAGAATAAGTAGACCTCGAGGAACTACAGCAGTTTGTAAGGGAGATTGCCATAAGCTCCAAGCCAGAGTTCGTCTTGAAGATTAGCAGTAAAGTTTGGTTAGCGAAGACAGCTCTATCAAACAGGAGACGTGGCCTTTGCAGCCTGGCCGAGATTAAAGGGCTGCACTCACCTCAGAGACAATGTTATTGAAGTTAAGAGTACCATTCCATTACTGTCAGGAACACAAACAACTACAAACTGTCTTGTTAAATAGTCTTGTTTAACTAGTGTAAAAAAAATATTAAACTACGGTATGTTAAAATTCTGAACGCCTTAGAATTGTTTACTTAAAGCAACACAAGGCAAAAAATATGTTCTTTAGTCCAACTGAAAACGCGAAAGAAGTACGTCGTTTAACACTAAAAACAAATACAAAAGAGGAGGCAAAATAAGACATTCAAAACAACCGAAGTACTTGCACGCAATAAAAGATAACTCAAACGGAAATTGAAATCACTGCCAAAATCAAACAGTAATTCAAATCTAGGTATGGAGACTTACTTTTCATTTCCAGAATGGTTTGTCTAGTGGAGAATCTAGCCAGAAATTCTTTGCATGTGAGTTTACAAACCAATGACAAAGGAATGACAAGGATATTTTGAATTCTCTAATGGCATACATTCCATGACATTCAAAAAGCACTTGGGTAGAGAGCCAGACAACAGTTATAATCAAATATATTATCCATCGGAATTCAGCCAATCGGTTAAGTATTTCTTAGCTGAAACCACTAACCAGTAATTAATTATGAAGGTAGAAGCAGCATTTGGGCAGTGCGTAGCATCCATGTGTAGCTTATCTGTTAAACAGATAACAGGGCAACCCAGTACATAGACGCAGCAGTAACAGCAGGTTATTCCTCGATTTTGTTCGTAAAACAACGTCATTCTTAGTGACAAGTAAAATTCTTGCTGACAACAGCATTAACCTGATTTGCTTAGTCAAAAAGGCCGTGATGTTAAGAATTCACGTTTTTTTTTTTTAAATCATATTTTTACACATTATTTCAATATGTTTTCGTTAATATTGTCGTGGTAGAAATTTACTTAGTCTAACTGAAGTACATCCTAGACATTATTATCTAATATAACTGAGTCAAGTCTCTCTCTCTCTCTCTCTCTCTCTCTCTCTCTCTCTCTCTCTCTCCAAACAGACAAAAACGCATAAGTATACATCATTACAATTACGCATGGTATAAAAGTACACAAAAGATCACGTTTGTGAAAATCTGATATCAGTATCTAACTAAGACTGATGGCAAGAGGAAAATGGAGGAAATAAAACCAGAGGAACTGAACTCAGACGGAAGTAACTGACTAATCTCTTGGAAAAAACGGGACGAGAGAGAGTTCTAAAGCGACTGCAGAACGTAATGAGGTCAACGAGCCGAACAATAAGAAAATTGAAATGACTGCTGTAATTTAACCAGACCACCAGCTAGAAAGCATAGCTATCCTCACAGGACCGGCCAAAAGAGGAAATGTGAGAAATGGTTGCCTGTTGGGTAACCATCAGTGCACCTTATGTGGTGCACTGTAGACAGTACTAGAAGTGCGTTTGCAGTGGCCGCTCGTCTCCTAGCTGCACCTACTTTTCAGCCTTCCACTCCAACTCCTTTCCCGCTTCCTTTATTCAGTCTTGCTGTCCAACACCTTCAACAGTCTTCAACAGTCACTACTTCCTCTCCTCTAGTTCCTGGGTCTCCGCTCCAACTGCCCGTTTTCACTATCTTTGGCGTTGAATGACCGAAAGTGCCCCAGCGCTTGGCTTAGCAGCCTGAATGTCAAAAATCACTCAGTCAGTGATATTCTTCAAGAGGAGAGAAAGATGATCCCAAGCGGAGGGAAGAGCTGGGTCGCTGTCCCGAGAACTGCCTTGGATTCGGCCCCTCCGAGGAGGGACAGTAAGGAAGTCTCACACCCTGTGTACGGGAGAACTGGTTCCAGAGCTTATGAAAAAGGGATCGCAAGATAAAGCACTTCCATAATCGACATCAGATTTAGAGTTTTGCATGACGGGGGGGTCTCCACAAGATGAGTTTGAAGTCATGCGAAAACGCAAAAGTGTTGATAGACGACAGAGTTTGCTTGATATGTTCACGGAACACGTTAGAATAATTAATATCACCCCTGAACTGTCGCTAAGTACAGTCTTAGACCAACGTATTAGGTTTTGGCTGTGTACATTAAAATATATATACTTTCAGTTACCTAAAGCGCAGAATTTATACGAGTGTGCTGCATATTAAACTATAAACATTAACATTTAGACTTGAACGTTTAACACACTTGCATGCAAGCGCGTACGCTGGCACGTCCATGCATTCACACACACACACACACACACACACACACACACCACACACACACATATATATATATATATATATATATATATATATATATATATATATATATATATATATATATATACACACACTATATAGCGTGTGTATAAACAAAAGATAGATATTACGACCTTTAATTAGTCCAGTTCTAACAAAAACACAGCCCGGTGCCGAAAAAATGGAGCCATTCCATAAAAGAGCAAAAAACTTTACAATGCAAATTGTGAACGACGCATAACCAATTGCAGGTGGCCTGATATTTCATTAAACTTTTCCCAAAACATGTCGACCGACGGAAACATTACTGTTTACGAACAGTTAAACGTCATGAATTTTTTTTAATGCAGTCATACATGGATAAAGCCTCACGCGGACTTCTAAATACGTCATTTCTGTTTACATTTGGCGTTTCTTTTCAGTATAATCTGTATTCACATTGTGAAGGAATTAAATTGTTGATCAGAGATTATTAACGTTTAGTTATGAAGGAAAGAAGACTAAAATCACGAGTATATGATGCTAATATATGACCCCGCGTTATTCGTCGACAACGAAATAGCCAGAGAGCGAGATATTCTTTTTCACGATTTTTTTTTCTTTTTATTCAGAAAGTCATTTACAAAATTTGGTTATTTTTAAAAATCCACATTAACAGCGATTTCTTTTCTTAACGTAATTCGTTGATCGGTGAATTCAGGACGAAAAGTCGGAGAGAGAGAGAGAGAGAGTGTGTCCGTCGTCGTCGAAGTGTCTGGTAGCGCCGGTGGCGGCAGCCGCAGCCGCTACGGCGTCGAGGGACAGTGACGGATGTGTCGGTAGGGCGCGTGACGGCCAGCGGTCGGTAACAGCGTCCACCATCGATCCTTGAGGCGGCTCGTAGCTAGATAGACCTGCACTCTGTCCTCCAATCCCCCCCCACCCCCACACAATCCCCACCTCCCCACTACCCTTCCCTACCCACTCACCAAAATTATCGATGCTGCTTTGCTTCGCCTACTTCGTTCCCTACCCTACATTTCCCTTACCTTAACCTTACCTACCGACCTACCCGCCTGCCTTCTACCTGTGTCTCTCCTCTTATACTCCATTGGTCCCCCCTTCCCTCCCGTTCCCTTCCCTTCCCTCCCCTCCCCTCCCTCGTAACTCTCAACCACGCCGCTTCCATCTTATCTATTGCTCCTGGTGCTGTTGCTCTCATGCCTCTCCCCTGACCCCCTCCCCCATGGACCGCCAATCCTCTCCTCCTTCACAACCCACCCCCCCAACGACCCCACCTCCAAACCTCCTCCTCCTCCTCCTACTCCTCCTCCTCCTCCTCCTCTTCTTCTTCCCCTCCGTCTCACTTGACCCATCTTCAGGACGAACACGAGAACCCAAGAGTCTCCTGCGTCGCTCGGCTGCTAACTACTACCTCCTCCAGCACAGCCTTCCTCTTTCCTCTTCGCTGTTTTGGAAAAGACTCTCGGGAATTTCATTCTGACAAGACTCAAATTCAGAAACAGCTGTTTAACATAGCAATAATTAAAAAAAACAAGCACTCAGTACCATGAATCATGCATGAAGGTGAAAAGGGGATAGAACTAAATAGGGAAAGAGATATTTGAATAAACAAAAAAATGAAGAAAAGTCAATTAAGAAGGCAGGATTTCTTAACTCCACACTGCAGAAGGCGCGTGAACAGACCATGAACGACATCTCTACAGAAAGGCGGACGAAACAAAGAGAGCGTTCGTTGACTAACTGCACATAACAAACCCTAGACAAGATGGATCGCTGGCAAATTAATTAAGGCTCCTGTCGAAGTGGCCCAACGCCCTGTCCGGGGAAATGCGTCGACCCCCTTCAACGTAAGAAGTCGATACGCCGAGGCTTTTTTTTTCTTTCTTTCTTTTTTATTCGAAGGTTTGACGAGAAGGGCAGCTTACCGTCCTTATCTAGCTCATGCCTGAAGGGGAACTGGGACAGGAGTGGAGGGTGGGAATAACTGCGAAGGAATAACTGCCAAGGACGCGACAGACTTTCAACTTAATAAGTATAGGAAGAGGGAGGAACTAGCAACTGAGGGAGAAAAATAATCACATCAAAATGTACATTAAATTGTCTGATCAGTTTTATACTGATAAAACAGCTGATTGATCTATCTGCCAGTGAATCATTTTCCTCGGGAAACTTTGACAAAAGTTTTGTCCTACAGTTAAGCTGAGGCGAAAACCTACAAGAGTCGCAAATTTCGTGGAAAATTCCATCGCTCAGAGAATGAACTGGTTTCATTTCCAGGGAACGTCAGCTGCACACTTCGTGGATTTCGTAGTATTTTCTTTTCAATACAAGAATACACCTTTTAGAGAATGTACTGGCATACCCAAACATACTAAACGTCAGTATGAAAACATAACCCATTCTCCCTCTCTTAAACAAATTCAGACCTGCCTTTTACTGTGAGGAGGAAATCTTGGAGAGTGAGTGACCACTGAAATAAACAATAACATTCCAACAATTCCAACAAGGGTCATGGGCGACAGAATTCGAAGGAACCTTTTATAAGCAATAAAATCCTCATGCAAAGTTTACCGATATAAAAACCAACTTGCGATAGGTTACGCACGTATATGTAGTTCTACCATAAGCGAACAAGAGACACGCATCAAAATGAAAGAGAACGAGAACATGCTTTTACTTAGCAAGGAATAAAGTACGACATCTAAGTTGAATTTGAATTTGTTAAGAGCTACCATCACCGAGAAACTTTAAGACAACGCGAGAGTTAACAATACCCAAGGCACAATACCCAAGGCAAATACCCAACCAACAGTCACAGTCACCGGAGATTTTACCGAACATGACTTGAGGTTTTGCATCGCAAGACTTCAGAAAGAGAGAGGGAGAACCACAGTTTCTACGGCAACGGTAACTCATGTCATCGGAAACTGGAGCCCTTCTTTATTCTTATCACGAAACATAAGGTTCAAACAGCCTTATTTAAGTCGGTAGGAGGAGGCACAGTCCGTGAGGCAAGAACAGCAAAAAATGTAACAAGCTTTAGAAATTAACATTTCATACGTTCACAAGATACTTGACGTTTATTTGAAGTCACAAGACCTATAATTCAGTTCACCACATGGGATGCGAAGACAAAACCCTCTACCAAGTTGCTTCTAAAGACGGAACTGACACCAGAACCCGACTTTCAGATCCCTCTGCTCTTTATCTGTTTCTAAACAGAAGTAGGAGGTTAAAAATCAAATTCTCGATTATCACAATTATAACTGTAAAACAAGAGAACAACATGTAGCTTTATTTAACATCTTCTGTCGGAGTTTTTGACATCGTTAATGGAAGCTGTTACCACTCACGTATTCGTGAGACAGAGCTTTTGGGGGAATTATATTCTAATTAAATAATAATGATCGCGCAGACAAAAGAGTTACCGTCGGAGTTGAAAGAAAAAAAAAGATACGTGATGTTTTGCAAAATAAATAATAAAAAAAAAAATAAATAAATAAATAAAAAACACGAGGAGAATTCCTTCACCTGAGATTACTCTTGGAGGCTTTTAACCATAACAAAAAATGATTGCCAGACTCTTCTGTGACAGCCGTCTGTTTGCTGGCTAAAACGTTAGAAATTGATAAAGGGATATACGAAGGTCAACAGAAATTAGATTTATAAAAGATGAGACCGACTTAGTGTTCTTATTTACCTCAAGTCTCGGGGAGAAGAAGAACACAGAAGGAAAAGATTTCTACGAGTTGAACGAAACAAACGCGTCTAACGTTATTAAGTCGTGTCATACCAGCAATGGATTCGACCGTTATCGTTCCAGCTTCTTTCTCCCTACCCAGCACCGCCGCCAAAAGAAGGAAATTCTGAGAAATTATGAAATTCTGGTTTGGCATAATTCAGATTATAGTAATATGATTGGTCCTAGCTGAACTAACAAAATCATTTAAAGTGCCCGTGAAGGAAACAGAATTTACACACTAACCGAAAAAATTATAATCTTCAGATAATCAAACAACAATAAATAAAAGCATTATCTTCGGTGGATCCACTTAAAATCTTTCATATTAGGATCAGTTTTTTTTATTACTATCTATACCGTAGTAGTTAACACTGGGAAAGTACTAACCAGTCATAATGACAAATCAAAGCTACTTCATACGCACCACAAATTTTGATATTTTTCAGGCGATGCTCTCTCTCTCTCTCTCTCTCTCTCTCTCTCTCTCTCTCTCTCTCTCTGATACCTGTCTTCTTAAGTAAACAACTTAAAAAAAAAAATTGCTTTTGAAACTAAACTAGCTGCTGTTTGCAACAGACTCATTAAGGTCTACACCAAGTTCCATCCTCAGTGGCGTGGTTGGTATGGTGTTTGCGTCCCACCTCGGTGGTCGCTGGTTCGATTCTCGGGCATTCCATTGAGGAATGAGAGATGTGTATTTCTGGTGGTAGAAGTTCACTCTCGACGTGGTTCGGAAGTCACGTAAAGCCGTTGGTCCCGTTGCTGAATAACCACTGGTTCCATGCAACGTAAAAACACCATACAAACAAAAAACAAACCAAGTTTCATAAGATTTGAGTTTTAGGAACAATCTAGGGGTATTAATCCCATTCTCAACCCTCAGTGCTGCTTTTGGGTGACGTCAGAAGCTGCTCTGGTGCTTCGCCCCTGTACGAGAAAAACAACCTGCTTATACCCTTGCAATGGCAAGTATCTATTGCACTGGAATTCTCCTAGCAATGGTGTGCATGAGACCGTCTTGGATGAGCAGGGAAGATGTGCCGAAAAAATATCTAGGGAAACTAAAACAATGATGTAGATCCTGAACTGCCAATCGGATGATAGTGGTCTGGACACCGAGTGTGCATTTAAGCACCCATGATCAATTAAAAAGGGTGTATCCTGACTTAACCATCATTGACCCTTTGACCCTTCACCTAGACCAGTGGTTGCCAAACTTTTTTCTGTCCTTTCCCCCTGCACCCAGTTCAACCATCCAGATTTCCCCCTTCATGTGTATGAGGGAAAGAGTATTTAAAACACACTGTGATGACTATTTACTAATTTATTTTTCAAATGTACAAATATACTGATAAACATATAGTTACAGAGTAAAGTGGATAGAGAGCGGTTAGTAACAAATAAATGGATATGAGAAAATACATTTGAGAATTTTTTTAGATGGTAGGTAGTGTAATTATTTCCCCCCTGGTAGCTTCAAATTCCCCCCCCCCCCCCATCCCCCACAGTTTGGGAAGCACTGACCTAGACCCTCCGCATAGAGTAGCCACCTTGTAAAGCGTCAATGAGTGGTGATATTTTGTCTGCTCCAAAGAGCAGCATTGTTGCCTTCACTTGCCGATATCCTCTCAGGGCATTTCCAGTTACTTGCTTCCTGACAGCCAAATGCACACAGGCTACAGATTATAATTGTTACGCACGTTTAGAACTGACAGCTTATTCATTTCAATGTGAAATATCCCGCATTTGACGAGGTTAACTATGATTTGTATGTTTGTGCAAATAGATTCAGAATCTGGGTTTTGGAGAGAATGATTTACTTGGCCTGCTTCGCAGGCTTCAAGTGGCCTGCCTCACTGCTGTTGGCAGAGTTTCAGTGCGCACAGACCTAAAACGTCTTGTGATCTAGATGGGAGTGAGAACTTTGTTGTTTTACTCTTAATTTGCAACTACTGCTGGGCATGGCAATGAAAGTAAAGCCGCTCAAATCTGCACAACGGGTGAAGAATAACTAAAACAAATAAAGACTATAACAATAAAATTTCCAAAAATACCATCCTACGGAACCCTAAACATACAGGTCTTAGCTCAACAACACATCATCTTCTACAACAGGTCGTCGATCACTTTTAAAGTAGTGAATAAGAGCTTCCAAAACTTCAGTCAGATGCACTGACTATCAAGAACGGAGACTTTTGATCCAAAGTTCTCATATAACGGTTGAAATAGAAGTTTCAACCAGCATTACAGAACGTGGAAGGATGGACGCTGGCAGGCTATTGCTGTAATCGACACCCATTGCGTCCTTTGGAAAAAATATATTTTACACAATTTTTTTTATATCATTCGGAAAATAGGACAGACAAGAAACTGGCCAAATCATCACACGAGCGTAAAAACATTAAACAGAAAACAGATTACTCAAGTTACTGACTGTTATTGCTTATGGGGGAGCATCTCATACGCGCATGCGATTACGTTTGCAAGCACTGTAAAGGACAAAAAAGTCTCTCTCTCTCTCTCTCTCTCTCTCTCTCTCTCCCCCGCCTGTCAAACACATACACACACACACACACACACGCAACGCCATTCGTCTTTCCTTCGTCATTCTCACCATCATCTCCTCCCTCCCCCAACCCCCCCTCGGATGCTCCTTCAACTCCTAATCCGAGCATCATCATCATCATGCTCATCCGTCTCTCTCTCTCTCTCTCTCTCTCTCTCTCTCTCTCTCTCCCCCGATGCAAGCGCCCTCCAAGAGCTTCCCGTCATCTGGATTCAGCCAAATATAGAAACTTACAACCACACTCTGTGCTGAATAATGAATGCGTCTTCTCCATCCCTTGGTTCCTTCAGTTGTATAAGCCAGAGACTAAATATACCGTCGAATGGGGATGAGGAGGGGTCTATCATAAACTACGCCAGAGGAGAACGCACTGGATGTATGGATGTATGCATACACAAAGATACGCCAAAATCGGTCGAGTCAGGGCACCCTCAACGACAGGATGGGCATTGCACTCTTATTTGATGTCAGAAGAATAAGGCATATCGGTGCATTAGAAATATTCACGATACAGCGTCGATAGACTAATACACCGAACGAACAATACAAAACCGGTGACGATGAGCTCACAACAAGACATAAACACTGAAAACGCAAAACCTACCAAAGCCTTGGAGGTAAAAAAAAGGAAAAAAAAAGAAAAGAAAAATGAAAATCTTTTGTTTTACCCAAGCCTACCAAAAGAGAACAAGACAACATTCGTCATTATTTACGAAGCCTCGCTCGTCCCCGTCTGAAAAAGATCCCGGAGAACCTTTAAGGGAAGCATCTTATCAAGTCGCTCCTCTCTCTCTCTCTCTCTCTCTCTCTCTCTCTCTCTCTAACCCCGCCCCACCGCCACCCTTTTTTTTTATTTTACGTTTTTTATTGCAAAGAACTGAGACGGGCAAGCTCGGTCATTGCAAGGAAGGAGGCGCGCGATAAAGTGGCTTTCCCTTTTTATGTGACGGCTTTCTTGCGTCGTCTTTCTAGGCAGGCAAAGGATGCGAGATTCCGTGACCCAGTGGGCAGGTGACTCCTGTGGCTGACGACTTCCACCGGGCATATGTGGAAAATGTCAAGAAGCTCTCAGGTGAAAAGCCTTAGCCCATTAATAAACAAAGGCTCCCACCCACTCTCAGGTGGAACAAGATTTTCCATTAAAAATTAACCGGGAAGAAAAATTGACGGTTTTCGCGAAAATAACTCTGCGCCAAGTCTGCTCGGAGAACTTTCCCCAGACATCTTCATCAAACTGAAGGTAATACAGCTTTTCTTCGTTGGTTTGAGGGGGTATCCTGACTATAAAGCACAATCACTATAAATCTGTATGTTAATTCCGTAGTTATATTTGAAATTGACGTCATAACTCTGGAGATTTGATCTATAAGAAAAATATTTTCTCTGCTTTTGAAAAAGGCTGCCTTGAATCTAGTGAGACATCCCAAAGGCCTAAGTGTAACAAATTACCTTCATTTTGGGAATTTCTCGAAATAGATGACTTTTCGCTAGCAAATAAATCCTTTCCTAAATACGACGATGTTGTCTGTTGCAACTGAAATATGAATACATGGATCCAGACAAACAATGAGATTTTTAATAGCATGGTTATACAAAATTTGGGATCCGTGGCACGTATGCTCGCTCACATATAAAACTATATATATATATACACATACAATACATACATATTACACACACACACACACACATATATATATATATATATATATATGTTTATTGTGTGTGTGTGTGTATAGAGCCCCACTGACCATTTAATTTCTCAAAATCTTCACACTTTTTGGAGTCATGAAGCAAAACTGGTATTCGGTGGAGGGAACCGAACCCATATCCCGAGAAATCAGGAGGTCATGTGAAGAGGTCATTGTGACTCTTACAATTACATACGTATATGGTAAAAAGTGACCAGTAGATTTATTCTTAATATATATATATATATATATATATATAGTAGTAGTTAGATATAGATATAGATATAGATATAGATATAGATATAGATATATATATATATATATATAGATATATATATATATATATATATATATATATAAGATAAGATATAGATATATATATCTATAAATATGATATATAGATATAAATTTATAGTAATATATATATTTATTAATATATTAAGTATATATATATATATATATATATATATATTTATATATATATATATATATGTATATATCTATCTATATATATACATATATATATATATATATATATATATATATATATATATATATATATATATAGTGCATAGCGTTTGTGACCGTGTGAAGATGCACTACATGCCTATTTATTATATACGTATTATATCTATATCGAATATATATTATATATATATATATATATATAGATATATATTATATTAGTGCATAATGCGTTTTTGGTCACCGTGGTGAAGATGCACGTACATGCCTATTTTTCAGAGTTCATATATTCTTTGTATTACTATTACCATTCATTACAGGCAAACCTTGTCTTATAAGCAAGTCAAAATGGTGGATACTTACATAGCAAACTTGCAAAGAACACTATATAATCGTATAAAATAAAATCTAAGATGAGCAAGGAAGTACATTTCAATGTATATTGCAACCAATGACAATAACAAGATTTTACTACATAAAATTACAAATGACAATAAAAACTGACAGGATTATTTAACAATCAGCATACAACGTTTTGCATGAGATGACCTAGCAACAAGATCGCCTAAATTTGTATTACATTCCCGTAATCATTCTGAACCACTAATTAACATACAAGCGAAGTTGCGCTTGTCTACCTAAGATAGCTGAATCTCTCATGGCGCCAGTCAGTTCACGAATTACCAATTAATATATAAATCACAAAGGTCAAAGGAATATCTTTTCTGTTATTATCATTTTACAAAATTATGCACATATATATATATATTATATAATTTACACACATATAAGAAATCAATTATATATGAATATATATAATATAATTTATATATATATACATACACACATACTAAATTTAAATATATATATATATATATTAATACACACATACTATATATATTATATATATATATATATATATATATTATATTATGCTATATAGCATTCGCTTGTTTGCAGTTCTGCAAATGGCATTCAATAAAATTAAATAAAAATAATTTCTTACTACAATATTTCAGTTAGATATTCTTCAATTTATTATTCCTTTCTAAAGAGAACATTTTTCTAATAACCAATCATTTCTTACAATATTAGTTGTTATCCTGGGGGAAATCCAAGTACAAAGCATCGGTCCTCACTAGTATGTATTAAGTTTTCCATACTGGACACCTTTATGAAAAACTACACTGGGCTTTCGTGTTTGTAAACAATCCCAAGACTGCTCGATTATGTGACTTTTAAATTGAATTTAATTGAATACAGAATTTAGTGGGACCCTACTATGAGGTCATTCAGCGCTTAAACGGAAATTAACAATAAAAGGTTTGAAAGGTGAAACAAGAGTAAAACCTCAAAGCAGTTGCACTATGGATCAATTGTTAGGAGAGGCTGGAAAGTAAAATGGAAGAAAGAAAATATGAAAGGAGGTACAGCAAAAGGAACGAAATTGGTAGCAGCTAGGGGCCGAAGGCATGCTGCAAAACACTTAAAGTAATGCGTACAGTGCACCTCGTGAGGTGCACTGACGGCACTAACCCCATATAGAATTTAAGCGGCTTTTATCACTCTAAGTGAATTTTATCAGTCTCTTCTTACAAGCATTGGAATTCTCTCTCCACTTCCGTTCATCATGACTACAGTTATTTTCAATAGCTGACCCTATTTCAGGTATGAAAATAGTAACTGAAAAAAAACTTTTCGCTTCATGCTGATTACAAGAAATTCTTTTGAATGGCTTAACTATTATGAAATGGGTTACTAAAAGTAATTTTTGAATATAATTCAGACATTTTTTGTAAGGTAGTTATCCAAAGTTTTAGAAAATTACTTCGCTCCGGACGTAAACTTACGTACTACAGCCATTCACAAAGGTTCGGTATTGTCCTCCTAAACTGGAACTTGCAAAAGCATCCCAGAAGAATTAAGACTTATTTAAAAAGCCCTGAGAGTAAGAAATGAATCACTGAGTTGTTATCTGAAATAAATACAGATATAGATAGGCTACTAAATTACTATCTCGTGAATGGTTTGCTTCCAAGTCATGCTGTAAAAATCCAGTTCTTGACTTCCATTTCACTATAATATTTTGATAACTTAACATTATAAATAATAATACTGGATTGATGTTTTGATCACGTTAAAATAAAAGTCTAAGTCTGTTAACAAACAAGCTTTTCATCCACCAGGATTTGATCCGCTTTCTATTATCCTGAAACTTGAGATTTATCTTAATGCATGGAAAACAGAAGTCCCTTAGCATTATATAATTGTTTTTCGATGTTGCTGGATTTTTTTGTTTATTCTTTCTTTTCTTGAAATAGGAGAATTTTTTTCGTGGCCTCGATCGGTGTCTTTTCAAGAGAAAAGTTTACCATCACTTAGCAGGAAGTCCATTAATGCTCTCTCTCTCTCTCTCTCTCTCTCTCTCTCTCTCTCTCTCTCTTGCGTGTTGGTCCTCCGCGTCCATCATGATCTCTTTACCGCAAGACATATCAAAACAAAACTGACAGCGCAACATCAAAACAGCTTTGGATCCTGCAGAAGATGTAACTCAGAAACAAGTAAAAGTTTACTGGTTTTATGCTCCGACGACACCTCTCTTTATTTCCCAAAACCGTAAAAATAACGTAACAGCGTTTGCAATGGATCTGTGAAGTCACTGCAACTATAATCGGTTACTTTTTTTTTTTTTTTTTTTTTTTTTACTTTTTTTTTTTTTTTTTTTTTTTGCTTCAGTTCACTTTGATTCAAGAGTTGGGGTAATCTAACTTAGCAATTTGGCTGTAAATATGTGTATTGTTTTGGATATTACATTCTCTAACCCTCGCTGGTGATTTCTGAAATCCTCGGCAGTCACTGCCGGATTTATTGATTTATTCACTTTGTTGCCATTGTTCAGAAATGAAATGATCCGCCTGTTGAGAAAATTCGTCTTACAATGTTTGCACAAGTTATATATATATATATATATATATATATATATATATATATATATATATATATATATATATATATATATATATATATGTATGTGTGTGTGTGTAGTAGTCACAATGTCTTTTTGATTACTCGAAATCTTCGCACTTTTTTTGGATACGCTTGTCACTAGAAAGTCTTGAGATCCAAGAGCTGGTAATATGAAGAAATTATGATGTTCGGTAGCGGGAAACGAACCCGGGTTACCATAACCACGACGAGGTCAAGTTGCCGTGTCAGGTCGGCAACGTGACCTCGTCGTGATTTCGGTAACCCGGATTTGTTTCCCGCTACCAGACATCATAATTTCTTTATATTTCCAGAACTTGGATCTCAAGGTTTTGTAGTGACCAGCGTATCCCCAAAAGAGCGCGAAAATTCGATAAGTTAAGAGGGCACTGTGGCTATTATAATTGCATATATATCTGGTAAAAGCGACACGTAAATTTCTACACACACACACACACACGCACACACACACACACACACACACACACACACATATATATATATATATATATATATATATTATATATATATATATATATATATATATATATGCGTGGAAACATAGTTGTTATAAACGTATATTGCACGGCAACATAACGTCTATGGATGAAGTATTGCACTTGAGTTCTGTTGTGCTTACAACGACGCTGTTATTCCCTTGATCTAACCTAACCAGTCTACAATTCGAGTGCCAACCCATCCACTGCATTTCCTCTGTATTAAGAGCGAGCAAGCGATGAAGTAGAACCGGTAAATCAAATGCGCTTGCATTTAGCGTTCACCTCTCATTACCTCAGCGTGAGCGTTGTAACTTTATCGGTAGACTTTTGTAATCCCGATTAAAATAATCTTGAATACCTTTATCGCCAAAGTAAAAAAAATATGACGCAGCGTAATGGCTTCCGTTGAACGACACTTCCAATTTCACGATCATTGCATCATTCACTCTAAGGCAAGTGATCCCATAATCATAAAGTCTGAAACATTAGTGATAATATTCTCAGTTTATTGAAATATATTATAAATAAATTAAGAAAAATATATATCTCGTTCCAATCAAACAGTCTGCCGTAATAAACATTCCAATTTCAGTGGCAATATGATTTTTGTTAAATCACTGTAGGATTCACCTTTAAGAATCAGTGTCCCCAACTTTCGTTGCTATCACCCAGTTCAGTCAACTGGTTCAAAAGAAAAGATTTTTTTTTTCTTAATATGGATACATGCATCGATAACAATTCTATTTTAAGTACGTAGTGTTTGAAAAACTTCTAATCCTTTGTGATGAAAACTATGTGAAAAATAATTATAAGCATTCTCATTATTTATTGTATAACATAGAATTATTATTATTATTATTATTATTATTATTATTATTATTATTATTATTATTATTATTATTATTATTATTATCACCAATATGTTGTTTATTACAAGCGAATAGGTTTCCGAAAACGAATTTCTCAGCATGTACGCATTGTTACATATAACATTCATTATTATTATTATTATTATTATTATTATTATTATTATTATTATTATTATTATTATTCTCTTTGTCATTGTGATGCTGTTTAGGAAAATCATAACAACAAACCACAGCCACAAAATATACCATTAAGTATGCGAATTCCCACCTTCATTAGGGCATTGAAAAAAAAAAAACATTATTTCATTAATAATTCCCTAAATGAAAAACTCCGAATACGAAACTTTAGAATAGAAGTTGAAATATTACCGTTAAATGGTTTATAATAAGACTTGAAACTTAAAAAATAAAATCTGAAAAAAGCAGAGAAAACTCGCAATAAATTCCGTAAAATCTGTAATCTGTTAAAACTCGACGTGTATGAATTTGTAGTGCGTGTGTGCATATAAAACACTCCCAGCATATGTACTATTTCAACCGACGAATAAAAAGCCAGACACTGGCGCTTTCAGCATATAAAGACTAATTAAACGAGGATTACCCGATACGTAATTGAAACCGTATTTTTGCCCGACCGCTTATAAAAAGAAATCGGCGCACTATGGGAATTTCGACCAGCAAAAGCTGCTGCCGCTACTACTCTATTTGAACCTCGGCTCCGAAATGGTTGCATCGATTTCATCCTCTGCATTAGACGTTTTCTCTTCTATTTCCTTTTTAGTTTCGCTCCCTGCTTTCAGACGAAAACCTCTTAAGCTTATCACACATCTTTTCAGTTATTATTGGTTCATCTACTGCAATAAAACCTCTATCCTTAAAATGAGATCCGACTTTTTTTTTCTTTTTTTCATGAGTGAGGATAACGTTTCTGGGTTCTCTCTACTCATGGAGAGACGCGTCTACGTCCGCATGACTTACTTTTTATTTGAACTTATTTTTTTCCTCTCCTTTTCGTATCTATCCTTACCATCGATTTTTTCCCCCTATTTTCTTTTCCCTTCTTACCAACCGACCCCATCGACAACTCAACTATGCCGTCCCCATTGGCGAGGCTTCCAGACGAGGCCTCCAATAACTCCCCTTAACACTATTGCCTGAGCCTTCTCTCCCTTCCCTTCCCTTCCTTCCCCAGCACAGCCATATCCCCTAATCCACTCCCCCTCCCCCTCCCCAACCACCGACACCCCCAGCATTCCCGTAACACCCGCAGTCTCTGCCTCTCTCTGGTGACACGTGTGTCGTTAGCAGAGGACGGCAGGAACTTCTTGCTGACAGCGGCAAGAGCGCGCTATTGTCCAAACTTGGCCCTTGCAGCCACGGCGAAGGCTACGTAGGCTCTCTGCTGCTGTTGCTGCTGCTGCTGCTGCTGCCGCTGCTGCTGTACCTGCCACTCGCAGCAACGACAGCAGGAGCAGAACAAACTTGCTATTTAGCCTTTAGGGCTACGGTAGAGAATCGTCTTTTTTTTTCTTTTCGGTATCACAAAGAGAAAATTTTTGTTGGTGTTTTTCTTTGACCTCTCTGTTCTCACGAATTTTGAGGGTATCATGCCGCGCTGAAAAAAAAATGCTCTCTCTCTCTCTCGCCGCAAAGTTATTGCAGTAGTGCTTAATTCATACCCTTCAGGCATGTCTTCGCCGAGGGGTGAATAAACGAGAGGAATGTAATGGGGACAAGAAATGACTGAAAGGAACGTAAGACGTGGGAGATCTCGCCCCACCCTCTTTGGACGAAAAAGAAAAAGAAAAAATATCGCAGGTAGCGCAGAACGCGTGAGAAAGGCAACAATAAGAAAGACATCAGCCAGCAAGAGCAGGGGAAAGGTAGGGGAGAGGGAGGAGGCACTGACGAAAGAGAAGCTAGAGAATGACAAAGAACTAAACATGAAATAGACAAAATAAAAAAGGGGAAATAATAGCCAACTAACTCATCATAGGTTATCTGTGCTAGAGAATGTGACTGACCCTTTAGCACGACCTCCTGCTCTCCTCCCCACCCCACAACTATAGTCAGGCCCATCTCCCTTCCCTTCCCTTCCATTCCCCCTACCCCTGCCCCCATCCAATTTCCACTCCCCCACCCCATTCACCTCTCCTACATCAACAACCAACGAAACTAAACCAACCACCCAACTCCTACAGCCTTCCCTCGGGAGGAGGGAAGGGGGAAGCCGAGAACCAGGAAAGGCTGTTGGAGAGAGAGAGAGAGAGAGAGAGAGAGAGAGAGAGAGAGGGGAAAGGGAGAAGTGAGTGTCATGCTCTTTCCTCCCCGCACCCCTTCCCCCCTCTCCCCAGCCCCTTCCTTCCCCCTGATAATCCGCTGGCCGCTACAACAGTTTCTGTGAAGCTTTTAGTCGAATGAATGGACTAAGCAGCTTTGATTGAAATGTAACTCGTTGCAGAAAGCTGCATAACAATTAGATCAAATACTTGTATGTTACGTGTTTATACTATTACTCTAGAGGCTTTGTGTACGAGGCTGAACACTGGGCAGCGGTGATATTAAGGGTGTTAGGGACAGACGAACAGACCAAAACTGGGAAGAGAAAAGTAGTCGTGGGGATGGATGATGGGAGGGGAAAAAGGCAGGAGAGGGGAGGGGAGGGGAGAGGGAATGATGGGCTCGCCTGGGCAACAGAGAGAGAGAGAGAGAGAGAGAGAGAGAGAGAGAGAGAGAGAGGGATGAGTCCCGAAGCATTATAGGATAGAGTAGAGTGATATAGTGGCCGTTTGGGGTTAATCGGTGAGAGTATACATTGGGAACATGGAAAACACAACAATGGCGGGCGATTGCCATGAGAATAATACAAAAATAAAGCTTTTGATTACTAACAGATGCGAAGGATAAATCGCACAATAAACTAATGGAAAACTCGCACAGTCAGTAATGGGTTAAAATGTAAACTCACGCACAGAGAACAGAACAACGGATTAAAAAGCATACCTTTATGACGAGTCTACTGGATTTTTTCTTTTTTTAACATGGAAGAGTATGGTATGGAGGAGGTAACGTTCAACAACTGTTAACCCTTAATGTTTGGGAAATGCTGACTGGTGGCGAGATGAAATGACCTACATCAGGAAATTAACACCACATCCAATCATTCTACAGCACTGGGGGGGAATGAGGAAATGAAGTGACAGGACAGCACACAATTGACAAAAACCATCCAAGCCAAACCAAAAAGAAATGGTAGCGGCACAAAGCACAGCTGCGATGCCACATCAAAATAATCTCTGCGGACGAAATGAGATGGCGTCCCGGCAATCACCTGTCGAAGTAAGAAGCAAGAAGCGAGGACGCAGACAAACCACGCAAGTACACCAACCACCCGCGAATGTAGGACAAAGGAACGCGGACAAATGGCAGCGGCAGAGCAGCAATCACCTGTCGAAGCAGGATGCACGAACCGCGGCTCTGAAGCAGCGATGTGAACACCCGTCGAATCCAGAACACCGGCTGTTCGCTGGTACTATCATGAGATGCTGAAGTCAGTTTAAAGAGAGCTTACTATCATGAGATGCTGACGTCAATTTAAGAGAGCTTACTATCATGAGATGCTGAAGTCATTTAAGAGACTATCATGAGATGCTGAGTCATTTAAGAGAGCTTACTATCATGAGATGCTGAAGTCAATTTAAGAGAGATTCTATCATGAAGATTGAGCTGAAGTCAGTCAGAGATTTCTTACTATCATGAGATGCTGAAGTCAGTTTAAAGAGATCTTACTATCATGAGATGCTGAAGTCAGTTTAAAGAGATCTTACTATCATGAGATGCTGAAGTCAGTTTAAAGAGATTCTTTACTAAGTCATTTAAGAGAGCTTACTATCTGATGCGAAGTCACTTTAGAGCTTACTATCATGAGATGCTGAAGTCAGTTTAAAGATGAGTTACAATCATTGAAATGCTTGAGGTCAATTTAAAGAGAGTTACTTAATTCATGAGGATGCTGAATCAATTTAAAGAGCTTACAATCATGAAGATGCATTTGAGTTCAATTTAAGAAGAGCTTGAACTTTATTCATGAAATGGGAAGTCCCCCAATTTAAAAGAGTCTTACTAATCAATTGAGATTGCGAAGTCAGTTTAAAAGAGATCTTAACTATAAAGAGATCTGAAGTCAATTTTAAGAGAGTTCTATCTGAAGAATGTGAAATGTAATTTTAAAGAAGATCTTACATCCATTGAAATGCTGAAGTCAAGTTTAAAGAGATCTTTAATATCATAACATGCTGAAGTCAGTTTTAAAGAGACTAAATTCAATGAGATGCTGAAGTCAGTTTAAATGAGATCTTATATAATGAGATGTGAAGTTCAATTTAAGAGAGCTATAATAAACATGATGCTGATCAGTAAAGAAAGAGACTACGTATCATGAGATGCTGGAGTCAAGCTTTAAAGAGATTTACTAATCAATGTGGAAGTCATAAGAAAGCTTACAATTCATGAATGCCTGAAGTCAGTTTAAGAGATCTTACCATCAAATGAGATCTTGAAGTCAGTTTCAAAGAGAATTACATCATGAAGATGCTGAGTTCAGGTTTAAAGAGATTTAAAGAGATCTACTAATCAATTTGAAAGATGAAAATGAAGTCATTTAAAAGGCTTACTATCATGAGTCAGTAAAGAGATCTACTATCATGTAGATGCTAAAGCAATTCAAGAGCTTACTATCATGAGATGCTGAAGTCGTTAAGATAGCTTACTATCATGAGATGCGTAAGTCCGTTTTAAAGAGATCTACTATCATGAGATCTGAAGTCATTTAAGAGAGCTTACTATCATGAAGCTGATTTCAATTTAAGAGCGCTTACTATTGAGATCCTGAAAGTCATTTTTACAGATCTTCCGGTCATGAGAGTGCTGACGTCAATTCAAGAGGCTTACTATCATTAGATTTTGAAGTCAGTTTAAAGAGATCTTACGATCATGAGATGCTGAAGTCAATTCAAGAGAGCTTACTATCATGAGATGCTGAAGTCAGTTTAAAGAGATCTTACGGTCATGAGATGCTGAAGTCAATTTAAGAGAGCTTTCTATCATGAGAATCTTTGAAGTCTTTTAAGAGAATCTTAACTATCATGAGATGCTTTGAAGTTCCATTTTAAAGAGGAATCTTACCTTAATCATGATGCTGAAGTCAGATTAAAGAGATCTTACTACATGAGATGCTGAAGTAGTTTAAAAAGAGATCTTATATCATTTGAGATGGCTGAAGTCAGTTTAAAGAGATCTTTACTATCATGGAGATGCTGAAGTCAATTCAAAGATCTTACTAATCATTGAGATGCTCAAGTCAGTTTAAAGAGATCTTTACTATCAGAGAATGCTGAAGTCAGTTTAAAGAGCTTACTATCATGAGATGCTGAAGTCAGTTTAAAGAGATCTTACTATCATGAGATGCTGAAGTCAATTTAAGAGAGCTTACTATCATGAGATGCTGAAGTCAGTTTAAAGAGATCTTACTATCATGAGATGCTGAAGTCAATTCAAGAGAGCTTACTATCATGAGATTGCTTGAAGTCAATTTTGGAAGAGCTTTACTTATCATGAGATTGCTGAAGTCAGTTTAAAGAGATCTTACTATCATGAGATGCTGAAGTCAATTTAAGAGAGCTTACTATCATGAGATGCTGAAGTCAGTTTAAAGAGATCTTACTATCATGAGATGCTGAAGTCAGTTTAAAGAGATCTTACTATCATGAGATGCTGAAGTCAATTTAAAGAGATCTTACTATCATGAGATGCTGAAGTCAGTTTAAAGAGATCTTTCTATCATGAGATGCTGAAGTCAGTTTAAAGAGAGCTTGCTATCATGAGATGCTGACGTCAATTTAAGAGAGCTTACTATCATGAGATGCTGAAGTCAATTTAAGAGAGCTTACTATCATGAGATGCTGAAGTCAATTTAAGAGAGCTTACTATCATGAGATGCTGAAGTCAATTTAAGAGAGCTTACTATCATGAGATGCTGAAGTCAATCTAAGAGATCTATCTGTCCTTCCCTTCTCCCAAGACACGACGCTACCCTTTGAGCGCATTGCGAATTAACAAAAATCTTGGATTGATAAAACTATAGAATGTTTCTCGAGCCGTATGAAATCTCGACAAAAATGCCTTTATTTCTCAAGTGCTCATATAACAGAAACCTTTTCTGATAACAGATGCCTAATTAACAAAATAATGCCATGCAAAAAAAGTCATGGAAGTTAAATCGTACCCAAAGGACAATAATGTGTATGATAACCAAAGGGAAAACCAAAATCTTAAAAATGAAACTCTACTCGCGTGCGAAAATATTATCTATGCAGGTGGCTGACTTTAAAAAAATTATTTCACTATCACAACTCACAACATCATGTTTGCATTTCTACTCAACGAACATTCCTATGACTCAGAGGTCAAGATAAATAAAAAGGCATTATAATTCACCTGGGGTTATTTACGGGTCCAACCGCATCCTGTGTTTCAATTAATCATAAAGCTTTTCATAAAAATCTATGATTGAAAATTTTTCAAATATACTCATGACGGTTTTGCTTATTAGCTCCTTATAATTATCTCAATTCCCACATTTTTCGAGAATTCTAAGTTGTCGTCATGGTCTAAATAATAAAGTGTCTCTTTTGCCCCCAAATACTCGATGAATAAAAACGGCAGTTTAAAAGCGTAAACAAGTAACATTCCTTTCAAGTTCTGTCATATCCAGATATGAATAGATAAGGGCATGTCAGCGTACAAGCGAGATCGCTGCGAATTTTAAATTGTGATGTTTTGCGTAGGCTAATTTCAAAGCCTACAGTTTCAATCAAGCACTCACTAGTCTAATTGCACCTGTTTTGAGAGCACCTCAACTCTGGTCACTTTGCAGGCATTCTCGAGTCGGAGACCGATCGCGTTCATGTGGTAGCTCCGCCTGATAACAAACAGTTCTGCAGATGGCTCAAAGAATTTTCTAGGGTTTTGTAAGTGCCTAGAAATTTTTATGTTATCTTAAAAGTATTTCATAAGTATCTCCATGAAAGTATGCGAGTTCTGGAGCGTACTAAGGGTACTGAGAATCCAGAGGAAGTCTACAGAGGTATCTTCAAGTCCTGGCAATTTAATATTCATTATGAAACTGAATAAAGGTTTCTAACACGTCCGTCTAATTCAAATATTATTACACTTCCAAAGGTCCAAGACACTGAATAAAATAATTAGGTAGCCGAGTAAATGAGAAACGATAAGACAATAAATAGATGAAATCAAGCAGTAAGTGAAATTGATGCAGCACATGAATTGGAATATGAAAGGAAACACCGACTAAAGAAAGGAGAAAAGACGTTAACAACGAAATCAAAACCTAATAAAACGAAGTAGTGAACAACAGATTTGTATAATATTATTTTAGTAACAGAGGGACTCATCCTGGAACATAACCTTTTCTTTACGAGACAATGATACGCCTTTTCGCTCTAATGAACACACTGTCGTGAAACTGCTACCTTATCTTTTTACTGGTCATGTCCCACAATTAGTTCGTAGCCTTTAACAGCCGATCCTTAAGCATGCTGTTAACTGATGTGAGAAAGGTCATCCAGTCGTCACATCCAGTTTATTTCCACCACTCGTTCTGATCTTTTATTGAGAGCGATTACTCGGGCAATACCCTGAAACTCTTAACGCAGACATGATTTTAAACAGCACCAAGCTTACCTCTTTAAAGGTTATCACATAACTTAAGATACTTGACCTGACCTCTGACCTTATAATCATCGTTCCTATCAGGATATGTTAAGGTCGAAACTACATTCGAGCTCTTAATATTCCAGGAGGACTCGAGCTCTGGGCGAGACCACCACCTCCCAATTAATGCAGCGCTGCAATGGGCCAATTCACTAACTGCCTCCAATTCATCGCAAACCAAACAAACACACAAACAAACAGACACAGACACACGAACGTAAAATTGGCACGAGAGCCAGAGAGGGAAGAAACGAGAAAAAACACAAACGCACAAAAGGCGCCGCATACATAACGCTGGTGCTCTGGCAATAATGGGTGGCCCAAGGAGGTGACAGGGGACGGGGGAAAGGATGGATTAGAGGAGGCATAGGTAGGGTGAGGGGTCGAGCACAGCAATGGGTGAGGGGTGGGGGTGGGGGTGGCGGCGCCCAGGAGAGGGGGATGGAAGAGGGGACCTAATGCCACCCGTGGCACCCTCGCCAGTCGACGCGTCCAAGCCACATTACCCAAATTATCCGAAAATTGATCCAGGGGGTGGCAAGGGTGACCCTATCCCCAACCATGGCACTGGTTCTCTCTCTCTCTCTCTCTCTCTCTCTCTCTCTCTCTCTCTCTCTCCAAACCCACACCTCGACATAGCACACACCCGCGTGGGCGAATTACGAGAGAATTCACGTAACGAGAGAGAGAGAGAGAGAGAGAATGAAATAAGTTATGTGAGTTTGATTTCATCCTGGTAATTCCTCATTCATCATTTATGACCTCTGAAGGAGGTGTCGATGACACCTGCGTTCAAGTGCAGCTAACCGCAGCTTTCCGGCATCGCAGGCAAATGCGCATGATAATTTTGTTATCAAGAAAATATAATTTTACTTGGATGAGTAAAATGAAATTGCTCATGAGTAGTCAGAAAATCAATCATTTTACCTGTAGGTAATACTGCATTGTTGGCACTAATACTTTATGGCCAGTTTTTGAACCGCACATTCTACTGTTGCTTATGGTAGAAAAATCTGAAATAACTATTTGTTTGAAAATGTCTTTTGCCAATATTATATCAGTGAACCGGGAAAGTTGTCATTTGCAACAAATACAGTAAAGGTGTTTCCAGGTATCTATAATGCTAAAGAGAATACTAATTATATAATCAAATACTACCGGGTGGAACTATAAAGTCACAAGATTTATTTTTAAGTCGAGACATATGGATGGCCACACATTCAAAAGACGGAAAATATTTGTAAACTTTGCGTTGAAGTCTTTGAGTGACGGTGGCTAACAGCATTATTTCTCTCTATGCGGAATTATTTTCGAAAAAGTCCCAGACCATTCGGAACACAATGCCATGTTTATTTTCAAGGGAAGTGTTCAATCTCTTATTTCGAGTCATTTACTTCACCTTCTGGTCTTATTACGTCGAATACTTTGGAACGGCTTTTTCTCATACTGTTTTATCCGACGAGAATGGTGGTGAAAAGCTTTCATGAATTTTCGGACAGTAGGTCATCCTTAATACGGCAGCTAGAGAATGGATGTCACGTCGATTGCCTCCTATTTAGCGTATAAGGTTTCCTGCGGAACACACAAATAGAATGAAGGGATTACCCTTTGGATATCGACCGATTTAACAGGAAAATTCCAATACAGGTGCCTGCGATCGAAGACATGCTCGTGCTTGGCTTTTTTAAAAACTTGTCAAATACCTCTTTCTTACGTCACTATGGCAACTACTTTTATAACGGACTGAACACTACAAGCGTTTACAAATAACCGCATTGCTTTGACTCGCCAGAGGAGTGCCAAGTAACGTTTCTCCCATTATACAGCACAATTATGCTCTGATGATAGTCCTTCGTAAGAACTGCCTGGTAACATCTTTCCAAAGGACGGCGAGGTAGCAATTACCTAAAAGATTGCTACTTAAAGCCTCAGAAAAGACTTGATAACGTTCTATTAAGCAGACAGCATATATAGGCAGCGCCCGAGTCTTCTCTTCCAGGAAGGCTGCCCACTGGTCACATCCAACCGAAAACAATGCCTCGTTATAAAAGGAAAAAAAATAGTATTAAGTATTAAGAAGTGAGAAACACTCAGGGTTTTCAAGAGAGAAGTTTTCCTTTTTTTTATCATTTAATTGCTAGTTTCTTCTCTACCATACATTAGCTCTCTTATTTCCGCTCTATTGGCTGTGATGTTATTTCAATTTATTTCTAGCAAAACTGGAAGTATATGAACTCCTAAAGTAGGTGCCTTTCATTACGACTTGGTAGATTATTATTTCCAAATGATATGAATACATCATCACGTACAAAACGCTGTCAGATGCTGTTACCACAAAAAGGAAGAGAGCCAAGGTGGACAGAGAGTATACTGAGAAATTCGTCGATTTTCTGGAAAATCACTTAGATTAAGGACAGTAAGCAGAGGAAAATACACATACAATTGTATTGATAAAATAACTCTCTCTCTCTCTCTCGTCTCTACTCTCTCTCTCTCTACTCTCTAATCTATCTAATCTCTATATATATATATATAGATATATATTATATGATATATATCATATATATCTATAGGCGATATATATCTATATTTTATATATATATATATACTATATATATACCTATATATACATATATACATTACATACATACATACATAATAAAAACGGAAATAAGAGAAGTGATATATATAGAAGAAAAGAAACTACCAATTAAACGATAAAAAAAAAATTATCTTTTGAAAACTCTCAGCGTTTCTCACATTCTTAATGCTACTTTTTATCCTTTTGTAACGAAGCAGTGATATTATAATAGTATATATATAAATATATATATAATATATATATATATATATATATATCTCGATAGAGTAACTTCATTCATCCCTGAGGGATTTGTCAAATTGTGATGAACGCATAGTCCTTTAGATGGTCTACTAAGATGCAAGAAAACTATTACACTTCACATTTATTATTTCACATTCATTTCCAAGCGCAAAGATAATAAAAAAAAACCAACGCTTAAAATAATGCTTCATTAACATCACGTTCATACACTTACCACAAAAAAATCAATATTCATATTATTCACATTACCAATGTATTGTCCTCAAAATATCTGATGTCCTCATATGACACCTGCTTGCCCACCTCATGGTTGATGCTGATTGCAGACTAGTGAGTCGATCCTTTCCCATGGAAGACCTTAGTGAAATTTCAGCTTTTCATTGGGGGTCATCGGGTGGTTGAGGAAATTTAAATTTTCCAAGCTAACCCGGGGGGCCCTGGTGACTTGGGGGCCCTAGGCAATCGCCTAGTCCGCCTATAGCTAGAAACGGCCCTGTATGTATATGATATATATATATATATATATATATATATATATATATATATATATACATACATACAAATAAAGGTTTTTGCCAC
>NC_087210.1:27220693-27228193 GCF_015104395.2 Macrobrachium nipponense
ACTCGTCCAACGAGGAACTGACATATATTGCATAAATAGTATTGTATTTGTATACATCAGTGCATTCAAAGCAAATCATTTAAGGAATCTGATCATAAGCATAACTCGGCAACATACTGTATATGTCATTTCGCAGCCTACGGATGACTTATACGCAACAGAACACCGACGCCTATAATCACATGCAAGCTTATTTGTATATGTAGAGTCACAGTGCGGCCGACTCAAAAGACTCGTCTAATCCAAACACGCTCGGCCTTTGCCACAAGGCATTGCACAGCTCGGATGCTACACTACAGCTTCGTGTATTTGAGTGTGTCTCTCTCTCTCTCTCTCTCTCTCTCTCTCTCTATCACGACCAGGGACCACGATAGAACATGCCAACGGGCACGGACATAAATATTTACAAAGTACGGCAACGACTATATCTTTTGTTCTTAAGGGTCGACTGCAAGACAAATTATCATACTTATACAAAGACCGTTAACCTGTGTAACATCTGGGGTAAAATGACTACCCTCTAAGTCTAAGGTTACGTCTGATATATATTATATATAATAATGATATATATATAAAAAAGTATTTCTATTTATATTTATATATATCTATATATTATATATATTATATATATATATATGTATATAATATATATAGATTATTTATAATATATATATATATATATTATATAATATATATGTATGTTATAGTATATATATATATATATAGATATATACATATATATATATATATATATATATATATGTGTGTGTGTGTGTGTGTGTGTTAACCAACATAGAACACGGAGCTGAAGAAGACATCGTGATCTACTTATCCAATTATTATAAAAGCTGAAGTTTCGTGGATACAGTGTCATTTTAAAAGCTGAAAAATACAATGGTGAAATATAAAAAACGTTACAAGCGCCTCAGAATAAATTTACAAAGTTTCTACTTCAATATTTTACAATTAAATATTTAAAAAAAAACAGAGAACTAAGGACTGAGTGACAACGAACACAAAAACAGGGGTAAACTCAAGACAGGTACAGTGTAGTAGAGGTAGTTTGATTGTTTAAGGTGGGTCTGGAGAGAATTTTAACAAGTCAGCTTTTATAATAAACGGACAAATACTTCATGACGTCTTTTTTAGCTCCTTGTTAATACACACATTTATATATGTACTATATATGTTTGTATATGTGTAAGAATGGATGTACACGTTCCTCTTTTACCATTCATTACCGAAGCACAACATACCACCCCCCCATCTCTCTCTCTCCTCTCTCTCTCGTCTCTCTCTCTCTCTCTCTCCCCTCTCTCTCTCTCTCTCTCCTTCTTCTCTCTCTCTCTCAGTTGTCTGAACCAAATGAAAACTTCGGGCGAATACCTGCTGCTCGTTCATCACATCTTATGACGAATTAACCGCCAGCCAAGTATATTACGGGATCATGAAAATATGATGAAGTTTGACATGGAGGGGTTATGAAGGAAAAAATAGTTATGTCCTAAACTTTCACGTTAATATAAAAGCACCTTTACTCATTAATCTTACATGATACCCGCGCATACAGCATGCTCATTTCTGGCGGAGAGGGGGAAATTAGCAATGATTGTTCGTTACGTAGATCTATATGTAGGACAGAAATAGGAAATGACACGATATATATATATATATATAATATATATAATATATATATATATAATATATATATATATATATATATATATGTGTGTGTGTGTAACTTAATCACGAAATATGGAACGTGATGAATATATAAATAAAAACAAATTCCTTCGTGGAATATGTCATTAAATATACATATATACAATATACAATATATCATATATATATATATATATATATATATATATATATATATATATATATATATATATATATATATATATATATATATATATATATATTAGATTATATTGGTCACTTTGCCAGATAGCAATGTACGTATGTCTTCCGAGATACCAGCGTTCTCTATCTCGGAGGGTAAACTTAGGCCCGTTTTCTGAAAAGTTCAATATAGTACCTTGTGCCGTTCTAAATAGTGGACCACGTTCTTGGTTGGTTGGACGAATGCTGAGGATCACAAAGGCTTTAGAGCTAGCAGACTTTGAAATGAACGAAAATAGAATTAAGCAGAAAAAAATGACTTCGCAATGAGCGAAAATAGAATTTAGTCAGAAAAAAATGACTTCGAAAATTAATGAAATAAATTAATCAGAAAAAATTTAGAAATTACGGAAAATAGAATTAATCAGAAAAAAGTGACTTCGAAATGAACGAAAATAGTAGAATTTAGTCAGAAAAAAATTACTTCGAAATTAACGAAAATTAGAATTATTTAGAAAAATTACTTCGAAATTAACGAAAATTAAATTAATCAGAAAAAATGACCTCGAAATAAACGAAAATATAATTAATCAGAAAAAAGTGACTTCGAAATAAACGAAAATGCAATTAATCAGAAAAAAATTACTTCGAAATTAACGAAAATGGAATTAATCACACAAAATGACTTCGAAATGAACGAAAATAGAATTAATCAGAAAAAATGACTTCGAAATTAACGGAAATAGAATTAATCAGGAAAAAATTACTTCGAAATTTACGAAAATAGAATTAATCAGAAAAAATGACGTGGGATACTACAAATTGAATTTTGTGAAGTTACTCGGAGTATTCGATAACGTACTGGAAATCCTTTTTGTGTTTTGTTTATTTATTTATTTTTTATTTTGTGGGATATTACGATTTTTGGAAATGCTCCTACTTGTGTACGAAATATTGAACTGGCTTTTATCCCGGTGTTCTTACGAAAGAAAGCATTGTTCCAATTCACGTAATGCTGAGAGACAAGGAATTGCACCAAGCTGAGAAGCATTACTACTATTGTTCAGTACATGCTGTTTATGTCATTGTTTCGAAAGTTGCTTCATCTCTTAAGGTGGAGGATTCAAATGTGAATATTTTGTCACCACGGGCCATTCCCTGCATCAGTGAGGGTGCTGGGGAGAAATTATTACTTTATTTCCTTTTTTTCCCTCACGCAATTTTGTCAAAGAAATTTTCGTATAGACTGACAAGAATGCCTGTCTTAATATTCATCAGGAGTTGAAGAATACTGCCATCTTCCATTATTCGTTCGAAGGAAGCCACTCACAGTAAACGTTCCTATCAGGAATTCTGGAAGACTAATATTCATTTCCAACTCAGTCGGAGCACCGAAATAAAACAGCAGTCTCAGGGGCCTTGCAATGTCCCACCTACAGATTACAATACTGATAGCGGAGGGCTTCGTGTTCACCCTCACTCACACGCCTCCCTCCCCATTGGACTTGGGCGTGTAAAAGCTACGTTTCGGTGTCTACCTGTGACCTCTAGAAATACTCTGTCTATGCGATAGACTTTCTTTTTTTTCGTTTAATGTCGACGTGCTTCCAAGCAATTCGGCTCTTCGAAAATTTTTCTTTATAACTAACACATGTTTGCGCTAGAAATGTACCAAAACACAGTAAAATAGGCATTAAGAGCAATGCGTACTTATGTGATAAAGTAATATGAATTACGCTATTATTAAAAGTAGTGCGTTTTGTTAAAAAAAAAAAAAAAAAGTGGCAAACAGGTTGTAATGAACGTCTGACGTAAATGTAAAAGGTTAACAGTGATGATTTTTGTAAGGACTTTGAATTGACATCGTACGCATATAGAGTCGCATCCAGTGGAAAAACCTGACATGTTTCTTTTTCATGAAACAGTGTTTCAGGGAAAACAACCACCTACCCACACACACACACACACACACATATATATATATAATATATATATATATATATATATATATATATATATATATATAATATATATATATAATATATATGTGTGTGTGTGTGTGTGTGTGTGTGTGTGTGTGTGTGTGATTGTAATAGAGGGGAGTAACATCGCTCTGTATCCTTATGAAAGCGAAGGAATGGCGATGTTCTGATTGAGGAAATGAGAACTGATAGAGGAGGCGAAAAGAAGTGCAGTTCTAGAAAGGTAGTACTGGGCTGTATCCAGGTCAAGCGTTTGTTACATAATAGTTTAACCGGAAATTTGACGACAAAGGAAAAATTGGCAGATTGAAAGGTGATTCGTTGACGGCGGTTAGAAGTTTTTGTATGGTGTAAAAGCAGAAAGCAGACAACAGCGTGTTCTGATGAGGGATGCTACGAAAAAGGCAGAAGTTATTAATAGCAAGCTTGTTTGCAGATGAAACAGCTTAGGCTGGTAATGGCGAAGAGAAGCTCCAAAAACTTGTGGAACAGTTTGACAGGAATAGTTGTAATAGTGAAAAGTTGAAAGTGAATTGAACGTTAGCATGAGTTACCTTATGACGGAAAATGGATGCTAGAAAGATGGAACAATAAAAAGGTAAAAGAAGAGCTTAATATCAAATAGATGAAATACACAAAGCAGCAGTAGATTTGCGAAAGATTTGGAACAGATGAGTGTGTATGGAAGTAGAAGCTATGATTTATGTAAGATCTGCTGAGTCAGCCCCCAAAATTTTATATAAGTGTAGATGTCAAATGTTTATATTAAAAAAAAAAAGTGGAAGGTATTGGCTTTCAAGGGAGTTATCATCCAGGAAACATTAGACCTATGCAACACAGAAGAAAGTCACGCCGTGAATATAAAGGGGTTCAATGCCTTGCTGATCACATTTTTGGGAAGGAGTAGGAAGCTGCTGAAATTTTGCATATTTTCTGCAAGATGTTAACCCTTATCTGAGCAAGTCAATCGACGAATGGCTAATTAATCAGCACACGCTAATTTATGTGATAGCTGCGTGAGCATGCAAACACAGTAGTTCTTTCAGTTTAGTTTCATAATATTCAAATCTAAATAATATCCTGAATGGTTAAAACAACATTAACCAGAGCGAGAACAGTTTTATTCTCCATTATTAACACTGAGAAAAAAAAGGACACTTTTCTCGCATGCAAATATTGTTACTGTACGCTGTTAAAACTATTTTCCAAAACTGACATACACGAAGCCCTCATCTTTAAAGAAAGCGATTGTTCTCCTTAGTCTTCTTTATAAAAGTTTCTCAGTTCATTTATGCTAACGGGCGAAAGAAGCGAAGAAGCTGCCTACTACCCACCGACGGCTGCATCTTAACCGTCCAGGGCAGCACATCAGTTTTAGACATCAAGGTAAACTGGACTTTAATTTCAAAACAGTTTAACTCAAACAATCACGACAATTGTGAAAACGAAAGGCTTCGGTAAAAAAAGAAGAAGATGAAACTAAGGTGCATACAAAGTAACTCAGATATTAGTTTTACATTATAAGTTTACAATTATAGACTCCAATAATAATAATAATAATAATAATAATAATAATAATAATAATAAGAAAACACGTATGTAGTTCAAGAAGTCACTGACCTTCACACTGCAATAACATACGCATGTTATTGCAATGTCTTTTGCAAATGGACGAGAAAGATTGACGTAAACATGAACTGAATTAGTTTATATATACAGTTTTTTTTTCTATTATTACTAACGAAGTGAATAAAAAATATCTGTTTGTGTTACCGAGCAAATCGCTGACGCACATAAGCTCCCGGCTGCGTGCAGAATCTGAGAAAAAAGTCTATTCATAAAATCAAACGCGTATTTAAAACTACTCTCAATATTATTACCGTTATTAACATTATTATGATTACTATCATTTATACTACTTCAGCAACTGTATGGGTACTGCCGATTATTCATTATTTTTATCATGTTATCTCAAGTATCTAGATTGTGTATGTTACACTGTCTGTACTTGGAATATGGCCTTGAGCCGAAATAAAGTTTATTATTATTATTTCTTTAAACACGGGGGAAAACTGAGGTTACCGACGAGTGTCTGGCCATCGGCTATCGACTGAAGAGTGGAGGGGGGGGGGGGGGGGTGGGGGGGGGGGGCGTGTGGTGTGGCCCGAAGCACAAACAAGCACTTTGCACCAGACGCCTGTATTGAGGCCACGTATCCGCGCTGGTGCCTCCGGATTACTCTATACATATACTCGCTCACCCTGCAGGTAAATTACACTTATACCCAGACTACACACACACACACACACACATATACACACACACACACACATACATATATATATATATATATATATATATATATATATATATAGATGGAATAAATTCTTCTGTTAAAACAGGATACGTCTCAAGTTTAAAAAGACCATTAAAGCACTCTGGTGGTTTAAAGCTAAGGACTACACTTCGGTGGACCAACTCCCACCTTTATCGAGTAGTGAGTGCATTCACTATTTGATAAGGGTAAAAGTTAGTCCACCGAAATGTAGTTCTTAGCGTTAAACCAGAGTGTTTTCTTATGGGTCTTTTATACTTAGATATATATATATATATATATATATATATATATATATATATATATATATAATATATATATATATATATATATAATGCACGAAGATACGCACTGCAGCTAAAGTTTCTTAGATCGATCACTCCATTTTTTTTCACATGGTTCTATGCTGTTATTTTTATGTATGTAAATATGCATTTAAAGGTCCCATCTTTTCGTCGGTAAATTCTCTCTCTTTCTCTCTCTCTTCCTCTTAGATGCTTTGAAATATCTGCTTTATTCTTTTTTTCTGTCCACGCAGAGTACTAAGAGAGAGAGAGAGAGAGAGAGAGAGAGAGAGAGAGAGAGAGAGAGAGAGAGCAGTGCTTCTCGCATACTTAAAATGATCATTAGGGTGGATATCAAAAGTGGGGACAATGAAAGAAAAAAAAAACTGAGGAGAAGGAGGAGGGGAGGAGGAGGAGGAAGAGGAATGTAAGAGATGGTGTGAGAGAGGCGGGGTGGGGGTGGGGAAGGGGAGGGGTAATGCAAACTTGATCGAGGGGGGGAAGAAGAAAAAAAAAGGAAGGAAGAAGAAGAAGAAGAAGGGGAGGAGGAGGAAAGATGGAAGGGGGGGAGGAGGGGTGAGGGGAGGGTAGATGGATAAGATTGGGTGCCGTTCAGAAACGCCCCTTAATGGTAGTGGATCCGGGAGAGAAAAAAAAAGGAAAAAAAAAGGAAGAAAAAAGAAAGAAGGGGAAGGAGGAGAAAATGGAAGGGGGGGAGGGGATTTAAGGGGGGAGGCGAGCATAAGATTGGGTGACCTTCAGCACGCCCCCTTAATGGTATGATCCGGGGAGAGCTTATTTCGTCGGGCAGCAGGGGGGGAACGGGGGGGGGGGGGGGGGGAGATGATATTTGGAAGGTAGCGGAGGAAGGGCGGGGGTATAGGGATAGGGGCGGGGGATGGGGGCGGCAGGGAGGTGACGGGTAGCCCTATACCGGGTCTTAAAAACCGCGCGAGTTTGGAACCGGTTCAGATCGTGGTGTGGCCTGGGTTGGCTCTCTTTACGGACCGTCGGAACCGGTAGGTCACCCGATTGAGGATGGAAGTGGGACCGA
>NC_087210.1:27233193-27250693 GCF_015104395.2 Macrobrachium nipponense
CTCTCTCACCTCTCTCTCTCTCTCTCTCTCCCTCTCTCTCTCTCTCCCTCTCTCTCTTTAAACATACAGTTATGTGTGAGAATGAGATTTGTAAATAAAGAAATTCTCTATCCTCTCAAGCAAACTGTACGCAACTATCTCTCGTAATTACATAAAAATGTGCAAAAAAAGAAGAAGAAACGTTTTTAATCAAGTAATCCAGGATATAGCAATGAAAAAAAAAAAAAAAAAAAAAAAAAAACAATGAGCAGGTAACAAGTCATTAAAATCTTTGATGGAACGCACTTTCATTTTCATATTAATCTCATGTATGTAGGTTAGCGTACTAAGCTTTCGTCATCTATTGTGTCCATCTAACAGTTTTGTCTGGCCAATCGGCTCTCCTCGTACCCCTACGTAAGAAAAAGGAATCACATCACAAGTTTTCTAAGCTATTAAACAAAACAAACCGGTCGTTTATGTATGCATGTATTCATTATTCATACATACATACATGTATGTATATGTGTGTATACATGCACACACAAAGTCTTGATGTCCTTCACAGCATTACAACTCACGCATGCATACCTTCTCTGAACGCAACGTTCAAATGGATGACTCACTTCGTCTCACAGGTTCTCTGTACATGTAGCCTACACACACACACACACACACACACACACTACAAAAATATATATATATATATATATATATATATATATATATATATCTATATATATATATATTGTGAGAAAGTCAAAACTCATTTGTTCAGCCAAATAGTTAAAAAGGACCTGGTTCCACCTGCGTTACAAATATTTCAAAACCACATATTATCGATTCCATATCCCTTTAGCTTATAAATATTTAAAACTCTCTCTTTTTTTTCATACAAGGACTGAAATATCTTCTTTCTTTAACGCAACGAATCCATGTTTTTTCGACCTGAAAACAAAATGGATCATTTGGGAGATTGGGCTGTATGGACTACGTATGTGATCTCTTGAAAGCAAAAATTAATTAATCGTAGCATACATGTAAAATTAATGGACTCAATTAAATTTTCAAGACGATGAATTAGATTTCCATGAAAGATACAGAGATAAAAGGAAAACACTATGAAATTCATTGGTCTGTTCTATGTGCTACCACGGCCATAACTAAGGCTGTCGACCATCATCTGAGAGAGAGAGAGAGAGAGAGAGAGAGAGAGAGAGAGAGAGAGAGAGAGAGAGATTAGGTGTCCACCTGATTTATAAAAATTGCTGACTGACTCAGTCTAATTACATTCTGAATGAAGATCACCCAACGACAGACGTGAAAACTTTTAAAGTCTATCTATCATCCCTGAACAACCGAGATGCAATGTTTTGACTCATCCATGAACATTAAAGGTTCCATCCTTCAAAAGGCAGGATGTTGCTTACTCCTGCGATAAGCAACACAATTTTTCCTCCACCTGGCCTACGTGAAGGCTTGGGCTCGTTGTCCCATCCAAGGTATATAGAATAAAGGAGACATTCTATATACCTTGGTCCCATCATCCTTCACTTTGAAAACGAAGTCTTAAACTTGACAATTCACGTTCGGGTTAGCATTTAGATGATGAGACTAATGTGTGTTAATAATACTAGGCTATAAGGAAACGAAGCATATAGGCATTATTCTCGTGGTTTAAGAGCCGCATTTTATTTTATGATGAACAATATTCCTTAGATTACTTTGAAGGGCAATCGAAGTTTCAAAGTAAAATATGGTTCCGGTTCTTCTGATTTTAACCAGTGAATTCTTTGCAAGTTCTGGAGGAACATTTACGTTCACAATAACAGGTACACAGCTTTAGTCAATTCACCATCGATTTTTTAATTTGGTTATAGTATTTGGTTATATATATATATAGTATATATATATATATATATATAATTATATATATATATATATATATATATATATATATATATATATATATATATATATAAAGGGACATTTGCAAAACCATGAAAAATAATGAAATTTCCGTACCAAAGCTACCGACAATGACAATGACAAATATATACATGCAAGGTAAAAGTAATTTATTTATTTTTTATTTATGTTCCAATTTAACCAAGGTATCATGTTTACAGAGAAATTTACTTCTAGCTGTATGAAAATGAGGCAAAACTCTCAACCAGATTTCTAGTTTTTTAGGACAACTCGATTCTCGCTATATAAAACTATTTCCGAAGTATCCTAAACTCACAGTTAATGGAAGACAAATATTCACGCGAGTGTGTGTGTGTGTGTGTGTGTGTGTATTAGCGACTTCCTGTATGCGTTTTTGTTAAATGAAATTCAGCAAGTGCACAAATATTTTAAATTACAGTCACTCACATTTTTGGTCTGTTGGTTAGCATAATGGATTTCAGGATGACCACCAACAATCACGCCTGCATGCCATTGTTCTTATTACACCAGCTGATTAACAAATATATTTTCTTACTTATGTTTAAATTCATCCCAATGATATTTGACTCTTTCGGCGGAGGGTTATAAATGAATACCGAAAATCTACTTTAATATTTATAGATATACAATCCCTAAATCATAACTCCAAGGTCTCTTTGCATTGCCAATATAAAGTTCCTACCTAAAGCATCTCGTTAGTAGCTGTAAAACTGTAAAACATGTCTTACATGCACGTCGGCAACTTATCGTATACATACCACCAAGAGGTTGAAAACAAGCCAACGACCGAAAGGAAAGAAAGAACGACCCTTTGCCAAACGATAGATAATCGTAAAAAGCAGTGGTTACGACTACTCATAAAGTCTTCTTGTATTCAACTTGTTTGTAAAGTGTGCGAGATTAGTTGGCGAGTTGTATTCATGACATGTTTTGCACTAGTGTAGACACACCCTAATGGAACCTTCGCATCAACAATAAAGGCGTCTCTTCATGTTCAAATTTACTTCGATTACTAAGCCAACTCGAGCATTACGTATACATCTCGATATCATCGTAACCATTGGTTTTACGAATCGTCAGTTTCCACAAGTTTTGTTGCCACAGATCAAGAAGGAATCGCAATACCAGACGTTTACCTCTGCTCTTAGGAAAATGAATCTATCAGGATATCCTCGTTTATTTGCGCAGGAGCGTATAAGACAATAATCTCAATTTTGTTTCAATTTATTTTAACAAAAACAGACGCTTTTGTTGCTTACTATAAAAATCATTATTATATATAATATATATATATATATATATATATATATATATATATATATTATATATATATATATATATATACACCAGTTCACACTGTCCAAGAAGTTCAAAAATAGGAGCTACTGGCGATCATCTCTGAATATCACCTTGCATCACATTTGGCAAGAGAACATGCCTTCTGAAACAATCATTACCGAAGGCTTATTTGTGCAGCTCAGTTGAAGTTTTCTCTCGCCAATACCAATACAACGGCCAGCGATCCGGTGCCTCAGACTTTCTCTTATGCCCTTTCTCTCCTTAGTCCGGCCACGACTCCGATTTCCTCGTCAATACACACAAGCCGGACTTTTTCACTTGGCGCGTGACTGCGGCTATAAAAACGTTGATAGAAACTCCGAATGGTCATATCTAGTCGCATCCAAACACTTCTCATTTTCGTACGTCATACAAATAATTACCCTTCCATATGTATTACCTCGCATCTTTACGTTCCAGGGGACTCTATCATTGTTCACCTCAACCCCCACCCCCCTAATACGGTGATGACACTATCGTTACAATTTAACGATTATTTGTTGAGTGTCTTTCTTTATATACGAAAACTCCGGTGCTATTTGATTTTCTCTCTCTTTCTCTTTCCCTCCCCTCACCCATCTCTGCAATTGAAATCAAAGTTGCAGAAGGCAGCAAGGACATGACTGCCCTCTGGCGACGGACCCCTGAAGTTAGGGAAGCGTTCTGCTGGGCAGCCGGGCGTCAAAACTGTAGACGGGAGCACAATTCACTATCAGAATCTCTTACTTCGTGTAATAGTTCATACTTATTACGGCGCATATAGTTGTCGCTCTTAATATATATACATAGATACATACAGCACATACATCCATACACACACAAACACACACACACACATCGATAACGTCACTGACTTCTTAAAAAAAAAAGGTCTCCTTCGTTTTACATATATGAAAATATATCAGTTCCGAGGTTGAGCGAATTAGGTATTAAAGGACATTTGTAAATCGAATAATTTATATGAATCAAGGTGATGTAATAAATATTCACAATTAAAGTACTTGATTTTGATTTTGCTAGCAAACAGGTATCCCAAAATTTTGACGTCCGGCTGCCCAGGCTTAAGAGGTCCGTTACGAACGCGGTTCAAGAGTAAGTAGTGATCTTTTTCAGCCTAAATAACAAACTACAATGATAACAGGTCTATTTCGAATGATAAGTGTGATCGGTTTCTCATTCAAAAAAACATCTTTACTAATTCAAATACTGTAAAGTCAAAACAAAGAGTGCTTTAATATTACGATCTCGACTCTTGAGATCGACAGTTCTTAAAAATAATAAACAATTGGGCTGTAGTGACTGACGACAGGTGACAAACAAAGGAGGGAGGGAGCATTAACAAAGTCAAAAAGTTACCTTAAAATTAATTTATTTACAAAATATACAAAATGTACAAGTGAGTCAAAGGTTATGGGTGGCAAAAAACGCAAAAATTTAAAATTATCAATTAATAATAAAATATCATTAACCAGTTTATCAATAGAAATAGGCAGCATAAGACAATTAAAATTAACACCGAAGCAGCATAATTATACACAGAGGAAAACGGAACACTTCCTCAAACAATGAGGACAACAGTCCAAATGCCGGACGATCAAGATAGAGCCGATACGACAAACCACCTCGTTCTTGGAGACAATATGGACATCCTCTTCGAATGCTGGATGATCAAAGACAGAGTTGATACAACAAACCATCTCGTCCTCAGATGCAGTATGGAAGCTCCTCGACCACTGGACGAAAACACGTCACTGCTGCGCCCAGTGAGGTCGCACTCAACACGTCGTCCTCTTGACGACGGAAAACACAATAATGCTGGCCAAAGGCTGCTGAACCTCCAACTCGAAGACATACACCATACGAAGACTTCAATTAAATAAAAACCAGGTATCCAGTACCTGACGCTTCGCTCATGCTGGTCCACAGGTAAATCATACCCGACTGCCTCTGACTGACATGACTGACTGGTTGTTCTGCCTCCGAACCTGACTGGGTTGTTTTGCCCTCCCAGAACCTGACTGGTTGTTCTGCCCTCCAGAAACCTGACTGGTTGTTCTGCCCTCCAGAACCTGACTGACGAAGTTTGACCCGCATCCACAGACCGTCAACTCGCCAGCAACTTAAAAAAAAACAAAAACCAATGAGGCAACGATCCACCAAGGGAACAATCGTCAAACGATGTTCCTAACACCTCCCCACCTAACAGAAGAAAAAAAATTATCATTATTAATTTTTTTTTTTACAAACAAAATACTCTTCCCCGATGCTGCCACACCCCCGTCAGCCAAAAACAGAACCAATCCTGGCAAGGTCGCCAATATTACGGATCTCGACTCTTGAGATCGACAGGTTCTTAAAAATAATAAACAATTGGCTTAGTGACTGACGACAGGTGACAAACAAAAGAGGATGGGAGGAGCATAACAAAGTCAAAAAGTTACCTTAAAATTAATTTATTTACAAAATATACAAAAATGTACAAGTGAGTCAAGGTCTGGGTGGCAAAAACGCAAAAATTAAAATTTATCAATTAATAATAAAAATATCATTAACAGTTTATCAATAGAAATAGGCAGCATAAGACAATTAAAAATTAACACCGAAGCAGCAAGATACCACAGGAGGAAAAACGGGACCTTCCTCAAAACAATGAGGAAAACAGTCCAATGCCCGGCGATCAAGATAGAGCCGATAACGACAAAACACCTCCGTTCTTTGGAAGACAATATGGACACCTCTTCGAATGCTGGACGATCAAGACAGAGTTGTACAACAACCATCTCGTCCTCAGATGCAGTATGGAAGCTCCTCGACCACTGGACGAAAACACGTCACTGCTGCTGCCCAGTGAGGTCGCACTCAACAGTCGTCCTCTTGACGACGAAAACACAATAATGCTGGCCAAAGGCTGCTGACCTCCAACTCGAAGACATACCATACGAAGACTTCAATTAAATAACAACCAGGTATCCAGTACCTGACGCTGCCTCATGCTGGTCCACAGGTAATCATACCCGACTGCCTCTGACTGACTGACTGACTGGTTGTGCCCTCCAGAACCTGACTGGTTGTTCTGCCCTCCAGAACCTACTGGTTGTTGTTCTGCCCTCCAGAACCTGACTGACGAAGTTTGACGCCATCCACCAGACGTCAACTCGCCAGCAATTAAAAAAACAAAAACAAATGAGGCAACGATCCACCAAGGGAACATCGTCAAACGATTGTTTTATACCTAACATTTTTAGAATTTGCATCTAACATTGGAAGAAAGTTTTCCACCGACAAGCAATAGGTTTTAATGCGAGTAACTTACCCGAACAATAAATACCCCATTCATGAAATGAGTATCTCGTCTCAAGACCACTAACACTTTTACGTCATGGCTCAACGATGAAAAAAATAAAAAGAAGAATAACTACCCAGGCAGTTCTTCAATGTGGACATCTTCGTCATCACCCATCCGTTATCTATCTCCCACATTCTATTCAGCCTTTCTTTAGTGTATACATCATTTCCGTCTCCATTCATTCTCCTACTTCCATAATGCCATCAATCCCTCTGAACTGTGTTGACGCCCCTCCCTCTCTGTCCTTCCAGACCACTTTTCCAGACCGACAGTACATTTCTTGGCGGTGGTTTTACTTTATGGCAAAAAGGGTAGGTGTACATAGGAAAGAAGGAACGGGGGCAAGAGTGGGGGAGTAGGGAGGGGGGGGGGGTAGGAGGGTAGATGAGTGACAGTGGTGCGTGTTTAGAAACGGAGCTGAAGGGGAGGGGAGGGGAGGGGAGGGAAGTGGAGGAAAGAGACCTGGGAAGCGACCTGATCGCTCTTCCCTCCCTCTTCAGGCTTACGAACCCCTCCTGGAAAAAAACCAAAATGATTTCCTCCTTCCTTCTCTCTCTCTCTCTCTCTCTTCTCTATCTCTCTCTCTCTCTCTCTCTCTCTCTCTCTCTCTCCAAGAAACTTCGCATACAACGATCTGCTGTCTGTCACATGGGTCCTTCCCACCCTTCCCCCTCCTTTCATGCAACAGCAGCAGGAGCAAATTCTCCCCCACGTCTCTCTCTCTCTCTCTCTCTCTCTCTCTCTCTCTCTCTCAATTTAGTCTCCGTTCTCATGATGATGGTATCATCGCATCCTTCCTTTGGCCATTCCGCCGCCTACTTCGGCTGGCTACTTTCCTGCGGACGGAATGTCGCTGTTTTTTTTTTTTTTCTTGGTGTTTTTTTCCTTACTCTTAACCTGCTAAGGAAAGGCTGGGTAATGCTTTTCTCTCTTCATACTATAGTTGCTTATCAGATTTTTTGTTCTGCAGAACATTACATGCCTATGCCCATATATTACTTCACTACTCGCGCAAAAACAGATTTTGCTGCATTTGTTCTATGCAAAAACCACTGGAATAAGCTTCTTGAGTCTTTAGCTGGGCCTATTGGAAACAAGAACAAAGAGTGGGTTCCTCAGCCCAGTAGAACTGTAGAAGGAAAGAAGCCGGGGTAAAATTCCAGGACCTGCCAAGACGGAAAAAGAAACAATCAACGAGAAGAGGCAAAGAAAGTCTGCCAAATCCCTTCTGAGCAACTGTGGGAAGGGATGGTCTGGAAGGTGCTACGAGACCAACTGGGGATTCTATTGCTGCATCGTCTGCTTTTCGGCTGAGGGAACCAAACTTGGTACTTCCCTCGAGAACTCGAGTACCTTCTTCGCTGACTCACTTTGATGACAACTGCTCTAGCTGGTTTGCGTCAGATGAAATTGACGTGAGTTTTCAGCGCTCAAGACTATGCAGCAATTATTATTGTTAGTGTACCACGTGAGCAAATTGAATAAATTTGCAAGTACATTGAGCGATAAATCTAACAGATGTCAATTAAATCTATCCGCCAATCGTTTTCTGCGAGAAAAAAAAATTCCCGATATAAAAAGACGGGGCAATTAAACCACACGAGCGAAAATGTCTTCACGTGCCTTTTATGCAAACAGATAACAGACAGGGAGACGAGAAAATCTCTCTCTCTCTCTCTCTCTCTCTCTCTCTCTCTCTCTCTCTCCGGACAGCAGCAGCAGGAAGGGAAGAGATGTACCGTACCGAGCACAGGACTGACGTGCCCAGCTAAAACCACACGATCAAGGGCGTGGTGCAGTTCTCATGACGACAGCAGGAGCGAGGAGACGAGGTGAGGGGGCCCAGGCTGACGCGAATAGAATGTCTACAGATATCACAAAAGGCCGTCGATCGTGTCAGTCGCTCGTCACGTAGACAGAAAAAAAATAGAAAATAAAAGGGCGTATTGAAATGCGGTGGGACTGTATGTCTGTATTCTTGTTTTCCCTTAAAAATTATTCTGGGTGATAAAAATCCTATGATGGATTACAGACATTCACAAGTGCAGAGAGAGAGAGAGAGAGAGAGAGAGAGAGAGAGAGAGAGAGAAATATGAAACGTACCTTCAGTCCAAATCATTTATTCGGAGAGAGAAAAATCGCATTTATCTTGATAAATGACATCGGAGGGGTAGATGTAATTCTTCTCCTCAAAATGAACCCGACATTCCTAATGAGGAAGTCAATGAACAAGAGACCAGTCGTTTCAACAAAAGTTTCCTTTTTTTTTTTTTAATACAAAAATTGCAGGTAACATTCTACCACAGGAGAGGCGTGTTAAGCAGGTAAGACATTCCATCACTTTGTATTGGAGAGAGAGAGAGAGAGAGAGAGAGAGAGAGAGAGAGAGAGAGAGAGAGAGAGAGAGAGAAACTTCTATCTTTAGTTTCGTGTAGAAGTGCAATTTTTTCAGGTATGGACGTTTCACTTAAGTGTATGTGTGTATGTGAATAAATGAGAGAGAGAGGAGGAGAGAGAGAGAGAGAGAGAGAGAGAGAGAAATAAGAAGTATACCTTAGTTTAACCTGACCAATGAGCTGATTAACAGCTCTCCTAGGGCTGGCCCGAACGATTAGATGTTTTTACGTGGCTAGGAACCAATTGGTTACCTAGCAACGGAACCTACAGCTTACAGTGAAATCCGAACCACATTATATCGAGAAAGGAATTTCTAATCACCAGGAAACAAATTCCTCTGATTTCACGTTAGCAGAGCGGGAAATCGAACGGGGAGAGAGAGAGAGAGAGAGAGAGAGAGAGAGAGAGAGAGAGAGAGAGAGAGAGAGAGAGAGGTTAGTCAGTTCCGAAGAATAAAACGAGGCGAATTTTGAAGCCTTTTGGCGTTCAATTAATTTTCCTTATCGTAAGACACCATTATGATAACAATCCTTCGTTTAGTCTAGATGAAACTCGGTAAATCATCTCTGCCTGTCTGGAAGTCTGCTTGCTTATGACGCAATCCTAACAAAAGACGTGCTTGCTGTTACTTGAAAAATTTCTCACCTATTGTAAAGCTACTGCTAATAATAATAATAATAATAATAATAATAATAATAATAATAATAATAAGAAGAAGAAGAAGAAGAAGAAGAAGAAGAAGACGAAGACGAAGAATGGAAGCTTTGTTCTTATAAATTTCTTATAGTACACTGAGAGATATATATAGTAACATATTATATATATAGATATATATATATATATATATATATATATATATATATAATATATATATATATATATCTATGAATAACTTGATCACGAAGTATATAAATAGTGATGCTATGTATAAATAAAGGTTTTTTGCCACGAAGAAAAAAATGAAAAAGCGAGATAGCTAAGTACTTTCGGTCCTGTTCGGACCCTTTACTGAGGCAAACGGTAAAGGGTCCGAACAGGACCGAAAGTACTTGGCTATCTCGCTTTTTCATTTTTTCCTTCGTGGCAAAAAACCTTTATTTATATATTATATATATTATATATATATATATATATATATATATATATTATATATATATATATATATTTAAAATGTTTGTGTACGTGTGTAAAACACAGCAAGAAATAAACAAGACTCAAGTGAGTTAAAAAGAAGACACGGGAGAGGAATATGCACGTTGTATAGAAGATCATCGAAAACGTTTTTTTTTTCCCCAACCTGAAGTAATCTTCAAAGCCAAACACTAAAATGAAACGTCTGGCCGTAAAAGTAATACCTACTGTTGATTCGCCTGTGCGTGTATGAGAGAGAGAGAGAGAGAGAGAGAGAGAGAGAGAGAGAGAGAGAGAGAGCCTTGTGATTCTCTGTTGACTCAAGGCTCTTGCGACTACTAGTAATAATTGCTGATCACTTGTTCTGATGTTACCGATGAGTTTGGGACGTAGAATTTTAATTCGTATGCATCCTTCAGGACTGAACGGCAGAATACTGTTACTTAGTTGGTAACTTGTAAATGGTTTTGAGGTGAAACACGATATTTTACGTGACCTTTGTAAACAGGATCAGGGAACTTGAACTTACAATATTACAGTTGATCGGTCGAAAAGTGGTTGATTGAAAATATTTTTAATGTAAAAAGACTGACGTTAACCGCTCCTCCATGTAGGGGTAGTGGCGGAAATGACCTTCACATACAAGAATGGATTACGAAGTCTAGTTGTATTATTGTAATCAGAGAAAGTATTCAAAGATGATTTGTCTAATGTATATATTAAACAATTGATTTTGGATGTCCAAAGTTTTTCTTTTGATTATCTGGCCTCTTGTTACATTTTGGAAGGTTGTTTTATCGGAATATTTTTGCTCCTGCATCAACATTAATTTATTTCTTTTTATACAACAATTATACTTATTTTTTTCTTTTTTTTCTTTTTACAAATTTTTTAAAATTAGTAATTGCCAAAGCGATTTGTGAAATCTGTGATTAAAGTCTTTAATTAAATTAATCACAAATGCTAACAAAAATCAGCTTTGCAATACCTAATATTTGTTTGAAAAAAAAAGAAATCAGAGGAAAGTTATTCACAAAGATGATTTGTCTTAATGATATATTTAAACAATTGATTTGGATGTCCAAAAGTTTCTTTTCTTTTGAATTATTTTCTGGCCTCTTGGGTTACATCTTTTGAAGGTGTTTATCGGGATATTTTTTGCTCCTGAATCAACATAATTTTATTTCTTATACACAAATTACTTATTTTTTTATTTTTTTCTTTTATTTTTTTTACCAAAATATTAGTATTGCAAAAGCGATTTGTGAAATCTGTGATAAAGTTTTAATAAATTAATCACAAATGTAACAAATCGCTTTGCAATACTAATATTTGTAAAAAAAGAAAAGAAAAAAATAAGTTATTATTTGTGAATCAAGAAAATTTAAATTATGTTGATTCGGGAGCAAAATTAACCGTATAAACGTCTTCACACTGTAACAAGAAGGGCCAGATGATCAAAAGAAAAGTGGCTCTTGCGACTAGTAATAATTGGATGACCACCTTGTTTCTGATCGGTTACCGCATGAGGTTTGGGACGTAGAAATTTTTAATTCGATAATGCCATTTCCTTCAGGACTGAAACGGCAGAATACTGTTACTTAGTTGGTAACTTGTTAAATGCGGTTTTGAGGTTGAAACACGATATTTTACGTGACCTTTGTAAACAGGATCAGGGAACTGAACTACAATATACAGTGACGTCTAAAAGTGGTGATTGAAATATTTTTAATGTAAAAAGACTGACGTAACCGCCTCTCATGTAGAGGGTAGTGGCGAAATGACCTCACATCAAGAATGGATTACGAAGTCTAGTTGTATTATTGTAATCAGAGAAAGTATTCAAAGATGATTTGATCTTAATTGTATATATCTTAAACAAAAATTGATTGTTTTTGGATGTCCAAAGTTTTTCTTTTGATTATCTGGCCTCTTGTTACATTTGAAGGTGTTTATCGGATATTTTTGCTCCTGATCAACATAATTTATTTCTTATACACAATATACTTATTTTTCTTCTTTTTACAAATATTAGTATTGCAAAGCGATTTGTGAAATCTGTGATAAAGTTTTAATAAATTAATCACAAATTTAACAAATCGCTTTGCAATACTAATATTTGTAAAAAAAGAAAAGAAAAAAATAAGTATATTGTGAATAAGAAATAAATTATGTTGATCGGGAGCAAAAATAACCGATAAACGTCTTCACATGTAACAAGAGGCCAGATGATCAAAAGAAAAAACCGGACATCCAAAATCAATTGTTTAATGTATATAGTACTATACATTAGACAAATCATCTTTGAATACTTTCTCTGATTACCATAATACAACTAGACTTCGTAATCCATTCTTGATGTGAGGTCATTTCGCCACTACCCTACATGAGAGGCGGTTAGGTTACGTCAGTCTTTTTACATTAAGACTCAATCACCCTAACACTCACCACTTTTAGACGTCACTGTATATTGTAGTTCAATTCCCTGACCCTGTTTACAAAGGGTCACGTAAAATATCGTGCTTCACCTCGAAACCATTTACAAGTTACCAACTAACATTATTTCAAAATAATGGCACCGTCTTCGGGTCATTCACACATCGAGAGTCTACGCGATGAGGTTTTACTGATAACAAATTGATTCTAGATTAGTGCATTGCGTGGCTAGTTATTTATCTATTTTTTTTTTTATAAAAGCTACTGCTTTCAGAGGAAACAGGCTAACAAAAGATATAGCCATAAATATACTGATATAAGTGGAAAAATACTGCCACAGCCAGAAATATACTTATGTAAGTGGAAAAATACCCTCATGGTAGTACAAAATAATTATAAATGCAGCTAAATTAATACGTAAAAGTCAGAAAAAACTGTGTGATAAGCGAATCATGAATATGTAAAGCAAGCATAATATATAAATTAATGCACACACACACACACACACACACACACACACACACATATATATATATATATATATATATATATATATATATATATATATACTAATACTATAATACAATATATATATATATATATATATATATATATATATATATATATATACACGTGTACACACACACACACACACAACTCACCCACATGAAAACCACATCCGAGCAGCAAAAAGGTAAACCAACAATGAGCCGAAAAACGACCAAGGCTTTGAAGGACTTGAATTGGTGGCGTCGGCATCTTACAATAACAGCCGGTGAATCTGAACAAAAAGGGGAAATTTGTTCAAAGTCTTTCCCCCGTTGAAATGCACTATGCAAGATGGCTTGGGTTTATTAATGCCTTAAAGCACAACAGAGTATGCTCTTTCCGATGCTGGTTTAGCCTTAATACGTCAATTTTCAAACGAAGTATTTATGAAACTTTATCTGCGATAAAAAAAAAAAAAAAAAAAACACACACACACACACACACACAGAGGCCAAAAAAAATTTTGAATGTTCACATATTTCCATTGAAGCACATGATTATAAAGTCTGCTGGTCACATGCAGACGAGATGCGTACCGTAGTAACTACATTAGGGATGTTTTATATATATGTATTATATATATATATAATATATAATATATATATATATATATATATATATATATATATATATATATATGTGTGTGTGTGTGTGTGTGTGTGTGTGTGTATGTATGTATGTATAAACATACATATATATCTGTATATATTTGCACAGCAATCTCCTCACAGTTAATATGAGAAACTTTAGTTTATAATTATTTGTCCATTTCTATATTATATTAATGAATGTCTCGCTTCAAAGTCTAAAGCGCCTTTTTCCTGTTTAATCTCTTAACTTTGTGAAATAGTACAATAACTGCTATGTTTGTGACAGATGTTACTTCTTTTACTTTGTCTTTGGCGCTGCACTTGATAACAAAATGCTCACACGTTAGCTTTTGATTTCGAGTGACATAAGGTTTAAATTGACTTAGCTCTGGGAATACAAGTGTGAAATCTTGCTGACTTCGGGTTAAAAGTAGATACTATCGTCTTGAATTCAACTTCAGCACATCTGTGAATTTGCTGTGTTCACCTGAGAGTATGACAATATCATTTCGTGGAATTACGGTAAAATAAAGCTACCGTCTCTTATTCAAGTGAAAATATGGCTCTCTAACGCTGGAAAAACATAAACCTATGATCTTCCTTAAGTTAATGGAGGTTAAATTTTATTCCATTTTTTATTTGCTACTTCTGAGTATGATAACATCGCTGTTTTTTTTTATTAGTAGCTTTAGTTGATAATCATTTGTTTAATGGCTCGACAGCTTTTTGAAATATAATAACTGCAATCCTGGTGACTAATGTATATATTAAAGCCACTAAGATTGCAGTTATTATGTTAAACAGGAGACTTCATTAATGTAAAGCAGAAATTGACAAATAATTACCAACTAAAGTTACTTATAAGAAACAACAGCGATTTTATCATACTCAGTAGCAAAAAAAAAAAAAAATCCAATTTAGTCTCCACTAACCTGAGGAAAATCATAGGTTTATGTTTTTCCTTCGTAAGAGAGCCATATTTTCACTTGAATAAGATCTGGTAACTTTATTTTACCGTAATTCCACGAAATGACAGCGCCCGAATTCTCAAAGACATTGTCCTACTCTCATGCGAACACAGCAAGTTCACAGATGTGCTGAAGTTGAATTCAAGACGGTATTATCTACTTTTGACCCGAAGTCAGCAAGATTACACACTTGTATTCCTAGAGTTAAGTCAATTTACACCTTTATGTCACTTGAAATCAAAAGCTGACAGTTCATGTAACACGATTCACTCTGGACACTTTCCTATAAGAAGTTTGCGAAAGTGAAAAGGCTCGGGGCCCTCAGCCGAACCATGCAGGTGGCAAGAAGAAAAAAGTCAACCCAACAGACCATGCAGCTCCAATTAGAAGAGAGAGAGAGAGAGAGGAGGAGAAGAAGAGGAACGAGAGAGAGAGAGAGAGAGAGAGAGAGAGAGAGAGAGAGATTTTTTCTCTCCACGCTCGTCAGTGTTGATGTTATCTGCCAGACGACAACTGGCAGACTTGCTCCCACTACTCAATTTCACTTGGATGCTGAGGATGTGCCCATCTTACAATCAGCCTCTTCCTTCTTCTTGTCTCCCGAATGACTGGTATATTGACGGCGCATCTTGCTTGGCTGGGTTGCATTTCTCAGGCTTGTAGCGCATCAGGTATGGGGTTGTCGCGCACCAGGTAAGTAGTATGTAGGTGTTGTCGTCTCGCTTCACTGAAGAATGATCATGACACTACTCATTTTCTTGACGGAAACGATACAAAAAAAACCGCCGTTTTTGTCTGTTTCAAGGACCTTCATTAGGTTGGGTCTGGTCTCGTGAACGACCGAGCTCCGTGTTCTTCAATAATTATTAAAATATAAGATGGGTTTTGGGTGGGAGGTGCAGGTTTTTTTGTTTGACATCCAATTGCTTCAATGGTAATTCAACTTTTACTGCATGCTAATTGCAACAGTAGTGATTCTGACGACAGGAATAAAACAAATATCAGACGCGTTAAGTCATTATTCAAACAGTATAATCAGAGGCAACATTTATCGGTGTTGCCGACTTCTCTTTCCTTCAAAACAGTACAACTTACTGTATAATTTTCTCCCATAAGATTTATGACTCTAATATCATTTGTAACCATGGAGACATGAATAATCTGCGTTAAATAATTTCACAGTACTGGTTTGGACACGTTGCTTTCATCAGCACATACCTTAAATTGATCATAAGTATGTTCAATAACCTTCCACCTTGACCCTTCAAAACCTGAGTCAGTTGCATAACTTAAGGAAAACTAGAAAATATTTTACGAAATGGGATTTTTATCATCGGTTGACCTGATGCGAGCTGTAGCGGCACCGAGCTTGAGGATTTTAGAACGGGTTTACGATCTGGGGTTAAACTTCAATCAAGTTTCCGGTTCCATTACCTGACACTGGCTTCAAAGGTGCGAGTCGTCCCTATATCGCTTCGGATCGACGATTCTGCCTCAGATTCACCAATTGTGACTAATGACTAAAAAAAGTTCCAGGGTCCATGATTATGCGATTAGCTTATCAGATAAGAACTGAACCACAGATGAGTTTCTTCGTCGATTACTCTATCGGTCCTGCACCAGGTGGGAATTGTACCAAACTGCACTACCAAGCATGATCTTACCAGTGGTATTCCAAATACGGATTAGTGTTCAGATCTAAGAGTTTCCTACCGACTTCATGTTAAGGGATGCCTGGAAACTGACTTTCATAATCCATATGTTTACCTGTAATTTGTTGGATGCCAGGTACACCAAAACAAGGCTTGCGAATCTGTACCACAGATTTATCATACATTTGAGTTGTACCAATACTGAGTTTCCAATATTCATGACTATCACTCGACAACCTAGGAGATCCTGAACTTAAGATAAGGACTGGTATCAGAGATTGAACAGCCCGAATCTTCTTAGGTTCTAAATTTAATTGGGATCTATTCATATACACTCTTTTCGTGTTTATATCGACAATAAACCACAGAAAACATGTCTACAAGAGAGAGCATGGATGATTGTGGGTTAAAGGAACTAAGATGCAACGATGTTGGAAAACATTTTGTGAGCAGTAAGTTGCCTTAAGACAAAAGAGATACGAGAACTCAAGCCTCTCGAGGCGCATTTGACAACGTCTAAGCCTCTCGAGGCACATTTGACAACATCTATCCTATAACAGCTGTGGTTCATAATGATCGGTAATTCATTAATATAGGAGCATAACCAACAAATGAAAAAATAAATCATGATGATAGTGAAACTGAACTCGTTCGATTTGAGCCTGCTAATGGTGTGTATAAAACCTAACTAAAAACAGAAGAACCACAGGTAACCCATGAACGGCATTTTACAAGATAAGAATACACCCTGGAATGGATACCTAAAATTTTACACCTTAATACCACGCTGATTACTATAATTCAAATAAATGTAGGCAGCCAACAGGTAAAACAGGTTAAACAAATATGAATAAATTTTCCTTTAAGTTAGGTTACCCAAAGAAATGAATGTACAAACAAGTGATCTGATGAGTCAACAACAAACACTGATGATGCTACCAATATGAGTTCTATATTCTAAAAGTGAACAGCGCGAGAGACTATACTCTGTTTTTTTCCATCTGTCCATCCGCCTTTGGTGTTTTCGCATGGCAACACTGCGTCCCGGGCTTTAGATAGTTACGCTATGTGTAAGTTTTAGGTAAATAAAAGGATATCTGGGTGTACATTTGCAACCGAAAAGTGTTTTAATAATTTACTGTATGCGAATTACACCGTTAATAT
>NC_087210.1:27255693-27260693 GCF_015104395.2 Macrobrachium nipponense
CACCAACGTATATATCTTCCCAGCAACTTTAAAACATTGGGTCAACCTGAGCACACTAGGAATCATGTGTCCCGATAGTCCTTCACCTTCGAGACTGGGCATCTTTCATTTTCATTCGTTTAAAAGCCAAAAGCCACGACTTGTTGTTCAGGAGCAATACAGCAACCGCTACGAAAGCAACACAACTTCAAAGACATCCACCAACGACGCAGCGCAGATCCCCAGACACGTATTTCACAACCGCCTTGGCACAAACACACAAACCGGATAGCCGCGCACAAACGAAAATGTGACGACATGCGTGGAGGCATCGTCCTTAAAAAGAACCTGGCTCTTAATACATTCTTATTAAGGTCAAAAAGGATTCCAGTCATGCGCGTTGACTACCCGCTGGTTCGAGTTGTGACCGGACTTACGATGGACAGACCAGTTCTGGTTTCGTTTATTGCTGAGAGAGAGAGAGAGAGAGAGAGAGAGAGAGAGAGAGAGAGAGAGAGAGAGAGAGATGCGCCGTAAGCATCCTTGAACATCTCATTTTATATCACAATAGTCTTCGAGGGCAAGTCGACAAAACTTTGGCGGCCTTAAAAAAATAATCTAAACAACATGACAAAATCAACTTTCATTCTTTATATACACGAAGAGTCAGTGTTCTGGATATTTCACACGTTACAATTACATACACGTACTACTTAAATGACTAAAATTAGTTGCTTGGGTCACAAGTTAGCAGCTTAATATCAATCGTGTTCACTTTCTGTTTGATGGTGAGTACATTTTCTCCTGCTTGCTTCCAGATATCCTGCAAAACGACGACGACGACGACGACGACGATAATGACGAGGATGAAGAGGAGGATGAGGAGGAGGAGGAGGGGGAGGAGAAGCGGAGGCGTTGTTGGTGGCTGGTGATGGAGGCAACGGCGCGAAGGTCAATTCCATCACAACGAGACTCGCCGTTAAATTGAGATCATTCGCCGACGGGGCCTGAGAAGAGCGATAGGCGACGAGAGACGGAGTGGGAAAAGGGCGAAGGGGAAAGGAGTAAAGGATACGAAGACGGGAGTTGATCAGGGAGCGTTGGAGTGGTGGGGGTTGGGGTCGGATGGGGGGGAAGGGGGTGTGAGGAGTCCCCGAGCACACGATAACAAGTCCGTCGTTTTTTTTCCCTCTTCTTCCATCATACTCATGGAGGTAACACTCCCCCCCCTCTCCCCCACCCCACCTCTTTCTTTCACCCATCTGATATGACATATGTGCAGAGTATGGTACCGAGAATTTCGGAAAGTGTAAAAGCCAGCATTCTGGGGAGATGCTCTCGTCTAGCATAAGCGAGAACCTGAATCTAATGCATATCTAATAAGAACTTACTACGCTACTTCACAATAATGAATTCACTCTTCTGAAAAAAAGTAAAAGCAGAATTTCATAAGTACCTTGGTTGATATCCTTGACTTGATCAACAGCCCACTGCTTTTAAAAGTAAAGCAGCACACACACACACACAGGGAGAATCGAGACGGATCTACTTAGAGCGACTAAACGCCTGTTCTCGAAACAGATTTTTGTATGATTTTTCACTTTGTCAAAAATCAAATTAAATAAATAAATAAACGCCTGTTCTCGAAACAGATTTTTGTATGATTTTTCATTTTGCCAAAGAATAAATTAAATAAATAAATAAACGCCTGTTCTCGAAACAGATTTTTTGTATGATTTTTTCACTTTTGTCAAAAACAAATTAAATAAATAAATAAACGCCTGTTCTCGAAACAGATTTTTGTATGATTTTTCATTTTGCCAAAGAATAAATTAAATAAATAAATAAACGCCTGTTCTCGAAACAGATTTTTGTATGATTTTTCACTTTGTCAAAAATCAAATTAAATAAATAAATAAACGCCTGTTCTCGAAACAGATTTTTGTATGATTTTTCATTTTGCCAAAGAATAAATTAAATAAATAAAAATAAAATAAACTAAACGCCTGTCTCGAAACAGATTTTTGTATATTTTTCACTTTTGTCAAAAATCAAGAAATAAATAAATAAACGCCTGTTCTCGAAACAGATTTTGGTATGATTTTTCACTTGTCAAAAATTCAAATGAAATAAATAAAATAAACGCCTGCTTCTCGAAACAGATTTTTGTATGATTTTTCACTTTGTCAAAAATCAAATGAAATAAATAAATAAACGCCTGTTCTCGAAACAGATTTTTGTATGATTTTTCACTTTGTCAAAAATCAAATGAAATAAATAAATAAACGCCTGTCTCGGAAACAGCTTTTTGTAATGATTTTTTCCACTTTGTCAAAAATCAAATGAAATAAAAATAAATAAAACGCCTGTTCTCGAAAAACAGATTTTTGTATGATTTTTCACTTTGTCAAAAATCAAAATGAAATAAATAAAATAAAACGCCTGTTCTCGAAACAGATTTTTGTATATGATTTTCACTTTGTCAAAAATAAATGAAATAAATAAATAAAAGCCTGTTCTCGAAAACAGATTTTTGTATGATTTTCCACTTTGTTCAAAAATCAAATGGAAATAAATAAATAAACGCCTGTTCTCGAAACAGATTTTTGTATGATTTTTCACTTTGTCAAAAAATAAATTAAATAAATAAATAAACGCCTGTTCTCGAAACAGATTTTTGTATGATTTTTCACTTTGTCAAAAAATAAATTAAATAAATAAATAAACGCCTGTTCTCGAAACAGATTTTTGTTATGATTTTTCACTTTATGTCAAAAATCAAATTAAAAAATAAATAAAAAACGCCTGTTCTCGAAAACAGATTTTGTATTGATTTTCACTTTGCAAAAATTAAATAAATAAATAAATAAATCGCCTGTTCTCGAAAACAGATTTTTGTATTTGAATTTTTTCACCTTTGTAAAATCAAATTGAAATAAATAAATAAAACGCCTGTTCTCGAAACAGTTTTTGTATGATTTTTCAAATTTCGTCAAAAAATTTTAAATCCAAATAAATAAATAAACGCCTGTTCTCGAACCAGGAATTTTTGTTTTTATTTGAAAATTCTTAAACTCTGGTTTTTCAAAAAATTCAAATAAAATAATTAAATTAAACGCCCTGTTCTCGAAACAGATTTTTGTTTTATTTGAAATTTTTCCCCCCCCCCCCCCCCCAAACCCCCTTTTTTTCTTTGCAAAATTAAATAAATAAATTAAATAAACCCTGTTTTCGAAAAACAAAGAAAATTTTTGTAGATTTTTCACTTTGTTCAAAAAATTAAATTAAATTAAATAAATAAGCCTGTTCTCGGAAACCCAAAGAATTTTTGAATGATTTTTTTCAAATTTTGGTCAAGAAAATTTTTTACCAAATTAAATAAATAAATAAACGCCTGTTTCCTCGAACAAATATTTTTGGTATGATTTTTCCAAATTTTGTCAAAAATTTTTTAAGTTAAATAAATAAAATAAACGCCTGTTCTCGAACAGATTTTGTTTTATGAAATTTTTTTCAAATTTTGTCAAAAGGAAATAAAAATTAAATAAATTAATCAACGCTGTTCTCGAAACAGAGTTTTTGTTTTATTTGAAATTTTTTAAACTTTGTCAAAAAATTAAATTTTTTAAATTTTGAAATAAATAAACCGCCTGTTCTCGAAACAGATTTTTGTTTTTTAATTTGAAATTTTTCCTTTTGTCACAAAAGAATAAAATTAAATAAATAAATGAACGCCTGTTCTCGAAACAGATTTTTGTATGATTTCTCATTTTGTCAAAGAATAAATTAAATAAATAAATGAACGCCTGTTCTCGAAACAGATTTTTGCATGATTTTTCATTTTGTCAAAAAATAAATTAAATAAATAAATAAACGCCAGTTCTCGAAACAGATTTTTGTATGATTTTTCATTTTGTCAAAAAATAAATTAAATAAATAAAAAATAAACGCCTGTTCTCGCCAAAACAGATTGTTAATATGATTTTTTCATTTATCAAAAAATAAATTAAATAAATAAATAAACGCCTGTTTCTTGAAAACAGATTTTGTATAATTTTTTTACTTTGTAAAAAAAACAAAAAAAATTAAATAAATAAATAAACGCCTGTTCTCGAAACAGATTTTTGTATGATTTTTCACTTTGTCAAAAATAAATTAAATAAATAAATAAACGCCTGTTCTCGAAAGAGATTTTTGTATGATTTTTCATTTTGTCAAAAAATAAATTAAATAAATAAATCAACGCCTGTTCTCGAAAGAGATTTTTGTAAGATTTTTTCACTTTGTCAAAAAATAAATTAAATAAATAAATAAACGCCTGTTCTCGAAACAGATTTTTGTATGATTTCTCACTTTGTCAAAAAATTAATTAAATAAATAAATAAACGCCTGTTCTCGAAACAGATTTTTGTATGATTTTTTACTTTGTCAAAAAAAATTAAAATAAATAAATAAACGCCTGTTCTCGAAACAGATTTTTGTATGATTTTTCGCTTTGTCAAAAAAAAATAAGTAAATAAATAAACACCTGTTCTCGAAACAGATTTTTATATGATTTTTCACTTTGTCAAAAAAAATAAATAAATAAATAAAATAAACGCCTGTTCTCTAAACAGCTTTTTTATGATTTTTCACTTTGTCCACAGCAACTAAAAGACTGTTCTCGAAACAGATTTTTGTATGGGTTTTCACTTTGTGCAAAAAAAAAGCTACTCAAGATTTTCGTGGGGTTTCTCAGGCTCCGCCAAAAAAACAACCTCACCGATTTTTCGTAGGGTTTCTCAGTCTTCTGCCCAAATAAAGAAAGCTTCCAGTTCCTCGTCGGATATCGTCACGAAAACCACTCCGTTTTGCTTATGCCGCCATTTAGAGCAGCATGGAAATAGCCCAGAGGTAGCTCAAATTGTGTGTGTGTGTGTGTTTTGCGAGGGGTGAGGTAGTGTCGGTGTAGAGGGGGGGGGGGGGGGGATATCGCGAATAATATAATTACGTACGTGCTTATATTTTTATGTGATATTAAT
>NC_087210.1:27263193-27308193 GCF_015104395.2 Macrobrachium nipponense
TCAGAAGCGGCACTTTCCGACCACAGAAATCCTTCTGTGGCTTGTATCTGCACCAGCGACCACAGACAAAGCAACCCATTTAGCAACCGCCTTAAACAGAGGACCAATAACTATTTTTGCCAGATTCTATTTCTCTGTGACAATCTGTTGTTTACCGGTTCTGCTCCGACGCAGTGACGTCAAATCCCTTTCATTGGGAAGCATTCTTTGACATCAGCGTCGTCCTGCATTCGCTAGACTACTTCTGGATGCTCGATCGAGATTTATTTGGTTGTCGTCGGTGTGAATTATGTTGGCGACGATCAAACAGTTTACTGAAAAAGGTTCGATATCGCCCAAGAGCTGCCGTGAGGACCGTGACTGTCCAAAAGAGATGGCTCTCTATTATCCAATTCATACATTAAATTTATAAGACTTTCGTTCATGTGATGTTAACCTTTGTTTCTTAGAAAATGCAAGATTCTCATAAAATTCATTTTATCATAACAAGCTATCTATTCTTGGACTGCCAGGAGCGTGACTTTTCCTCTGCTACCAAGAACTGAACAAATTTTTGTTGTTGTTTCAGTTTCCTTTGATGAACTTCCAAGGGGCGGACTGTCACTGCTTGAAAAAAGAATATCTTAGTTTAACCAGTCCACTGAGCTGGTGAACAGCTCTCCTTTGGGCTGGCCCGAAGGATTAATAGGAACCAGTTGGTTATCTACAGCTTACTGTGGAATCCGAACCACATTATATCGAGAAATGAATTTCTAATCACCGGGAATAAAATCCTCTGATTGCACGTTGGCAGAGCAGAGAATCGAACTCGGGACGACCGAATCGGTAGGCGAGCAAGTAACCCACTCGTCCAACAAGGAACTGTCACTGCTTGAAAATTGGAATCTGCAGTTCTTTTCTACTTTTGTTTTCATCATGCCCTATATCCAATTGGTCTTTCCCATGAAAATTCTGAATAATTCAAGGAATTAATATAACGATAATTACGTAATGAAATAAATGCTGTTTAGCTTCTAGTCTCGTTATTTCGGCTTAAGTGTTTTTATATAGAAGGAGCTGATGTGCTGCTTAGATCTCCGCCCGCCACCCTCAACCCCACTCTCTCTTCCTCCTCCCCCCCTCCCTTCCTCCCTCTTCCTTCTTTCTCTTTCCTCATTCTCTCCTCTCATCTCTCGTCAAAGTTACTCTCTCTCTCTCTCTCTCTCTCTCTCTCTCTCTCTCTCTCTCTCTCTCTCTCTCTCTCTCTCCTTCCATTCTCCCGTAGAGTTATGCTATTACAACCTTTACGATTTTTCTTCTATCGAAATTTCCTCTCAGACTCCTCTTCGAGATTTCAATTAATTATCGCCGTTCCCTTCTTGTCTTTTCTTTTTTCTTTTCTTTTCTTTACCTTCCGCCTCTTCTCTTCTTCCTTCTTCTGTGTTCAGTAATTTGGTCCTTCTTATCCCTTCTTCCCCCTTTCGACTTTTTTTCTATCGTCCGGGAAAGTCTTATTGCCTCGTTCGTTTTATACTTTTTTTCTCTCTCTCTCTCTCTCTCTCTCTCTCTCTCTCTCATTCTTATTACCTTTTCGCCTTTCATTACATTTCTTTATCTGCTTTTTACGTTCATTTAAATATTGGCTTACTTCGAATATCCTTAATGACCGCTTTTCTTTTATTCTTATTGCGTTAGATCTTCGTTTCTAGACCATTCGCTTCGATGTAATTTCTCCGTGTTCTAGAAGCTTCCTGAGGGATTCCCTCCAGGATTTATTCTCTCTCTCTCTCTCTCTCTCTCTCTCTCTCTCTCTCTCTCTCTACGAAATCTCCATGATTTACTTTCTCTCTCTATCTCTCTCAAGCGTTTGGCTTCCATTCAGTTCTTTTTCGTTGATGGCTAAGCGCCACTCCCCTTCCTCCACCCACCCCAAACTCTCTTCTCTCTCTCTCTCTCTCTCTCTCTCTTTGTGAAAGCGTTTGGCTTCCATCCACTTTTTCCTTGAAGGCTAAGCCACCCTCTCTCTCTCTCTCTCTCTCTCTCTCTCTCTCTCTCTCTCTCTTCCCTGCCAGCAAGCTTAACAGGATGGCGCATCACTGGGCACTTGGAAGATAACAGGATGGCGCAGGCTGGGGAGAGACAAAAGCTGTTAAAGAAGGTCCAGAATTTCAAAGAGACAGAATTGCGGGACGGCGCAGCTCAAGATGGCGACGAATCGCGGAACAGGCCCAGAAAGCAACCGAATTATTGCGAAAAACAGGTCATCGCAATATAACGAAGTCATCAAGTGGTTACAACGAAGGCAAATTAGGTGAACTTACTGGAGGTGAAACGAAAAAATGGGAATAAAGGCGTATATACAGTAAAGGAGGAAAAACGTAATCAATTAGATACATGTTAAAACGAAAGACATCGCGTAGTTCGTTTACTTGAAAGAGAACTCCTTGTGAGACTGCAAGAAATAGACACGCGCCCAAGAAATCAGGAAAGCTAAAATAAACCCAACAGAACAAAAAGAAAAATAAAAAAAATCCGTCTAAAAACGGAAATCGTCCGGAATTAAAGAGACGCTGCTCCAATTAGACAAAGGAGGGTTGACTAAAAGCTAGCGATGTACCGGCAGTCGACAACAATAAAAATCGGCATGACGCCTTGAAGGGAATTGCAGGGGGATGGAGGAGAGATTAATCCCAATCCTTTTCCGAAGGGGGAAGGAAAAGGGAAAAAATGACAGCCCTGACGATCAAACAATCTCCACCACATTCAACCATTCCGAGCGACTCATTTCTTGGAATACAGACACCCACTTTTGTCCGGAATTTTCTCAACTGCGTCAGATTAACTGGATGATTATTTTTCCCTCTTCTGCTCCAGGGGCCCGAAATCTCATAAGACACGACCCCAGTTCTTATCGATTCCTCTTCTTCGTGCATCAACTAAATATGCATGTTGTACAAGATTACGCACGATAACACTCTGCTGCTGATGGTCCGGAATCTCCACAAATATAGCAACGTGCAGAGTAGTCTGATGCAACTGTGGACTGCCAAGAGAAACGTATTCATTTACAGTTCCATGTAGTACATACATACATACATATGTTTATATGTATATATCATATATATATATATATATATATCTATATATATATATATATATATATATATTATATATATATATATATTTAGTTTCAATAGAATTTTGAAGCGCAGAAAACATTTCCTGAGGCATAAGTTAACTAAAGCAAGTAGTACCTACTTACTGCTTTAGTTACAAACGATGGTTTCTTTTTTTTTTTGTCTCCATCTGTAATCCTTTCCATCATTATGCTTAAAAAAAGGTATATTGGTTAAGATCATCTCTACACCGCTATATATATATATATATATATATTATATATATATATATATATATATATATATATATATATATATATAATTATATAATTTTCACTCGCACACAATGCTGTATATATATATTATATAATATATATATATATAATATATATATATATATATTATATATATAATATAAAAATTCAGCGCGATGCAAATTATTACTTTTCGATACTTTATCCCGTTAAAGTTCCAAATATATTAATATCAGTCGCCTATGAGAATAATCTTTGCGAAGAAGTCAGAAAGGGTTCACTTTAATAATTCTATTTTTTATCCCTTATTATTTTTTTTCCAAGAGCAAACGAGAGAAGCACCGATACGATTCATAGTTGTTTTCTGGACATTGACAAGTTTTATAGTCTTTCAACTTCTCTTTTCAGATTTCTGTAAAATAAAACTACTTTTTCTGTCCGCTCTCAGATCTGAAAAACTACCGGGACTAGAAGGCTGCAAATTGTTATGTTGACCATCCACCCTCCAATCATCAAACATACCAAACTGCAGCCTTCTAGCCTCAGTAATTTTTATTTTTATTAAGGTTAAAGTTAGCCATAATCGCGCGTCCGGCATTGCTATAGGTGCCAAAAACGCAGGCCACCACCGAGCCGTGGCTGACACTGTCATGGGTCTTGGTTGAGAGTTTAATGCAGCATTGTATACTCTGTGCAGAAAACTCGATTACGCCGAAGGAACTTCGGTGCATTTTCAACTTGCTTCAATGTAAATGCTTTCGAAACTCGATTTCGCAAATAAAGGAGAGATAAGTGCCCGTTATCTATTTAGCTATGGCCTGAAACTCATCAAGACGCAAAACAAAATAAAAAACAATTGCGTGGTGTAAGTACATGGATATTTATTGACTTTTCACATTCAGTTCTGGTAAGTATAAACGACATATACTTAACTGCTGACTTCACGACATTTGTAATCAGTGACGTAAAGTTAGACATGCAATACAAAACCAGTTGCAGACTCTGACATGACCTTGAGAGAGGTCATGTTGTTCTAATAGTTTATTTTTCTCTTCCTTTTCTTAATCTACCAGGTAATAAAACATACGAAACGCAAACAACAAAGACGAAATAAATGCAAAACTCTTTGCTCGATCATAAAGATATTATAAGATTTGTGTATTGAGTGATTTAGTCATCTTTCCGGAAAGACAAGTGAAGACATGACAAAAAAAAATATGTATCACTTAAGACAAACAACTAAATTAAGCTAATTTACAAACTCAACCACTGCATTCGAAAATAAAATAATACATTCGGCAGGAATAAAAACGAGCAGCAAAAACAAGCACCCAAACGACAGATTCACTATACATTTGATGTATATAATCATTACTTTACAAGGCAGGAATTCTGATTAAAAAAAAACGTCAACATTTTGCTGTGAATATTTCTTTAACTGTCACAAAATTAATCCGGAGTGCTAACGATTATCAAGGCACCTGTCAGCTGGAACGTCAATCAATGCAAGAGATTTGCATTTTGCTCCACCTGGCAATGAATTTGTGACTGAATGTACGATCATGACTTAATGTTAAATATCCGCAACTGTAGCACTGTCGAGAAAATGAGGAACAGTTTCATTCTGCACTATGGCTCAATTACCCAGAGAAGACACAGCAAAGGCAATCTTTATTCAAGTATTGTATTCTCCGTTGCAGACCCCATAGTGTATGAGAACGAAAAACAATGACTTCAACGTTCAAGTCCTGTACCCAACAGATTTATTTCGAAAAGAACGTAAAGGATCAAGGATATAAAGTCAAGCTTTCAAACAGTATTTAATAAAGTTACTTACATCATTCGAGGAAAGTACCCTCTGCACAGCAGTTCGTGAAATGACAAAAAGGGCATCATTTCGTGAAAAGACACCTAAAGACTCATTTAGAGAAAGCATCCTTTGGACAAAATTCGAAGGAAAAAAAATGAATGGAAATTACTCTTATGGAAAAGATTTGTGAAATTCTTCCCTGGCAATTATGTGAAGAAATTACAACTCGGATTTTTTTGGTTTACAAATTACTATACGGACTCGTGTAGTGAAATTACTCATGCAATGAAATTACTCACGGGGCAACGTCAAGATACTTCCACAGAAACATTTAGAGAAAGATTTAGAGGCTACTTGGCCGAGAAACACAAATGAGATCGATCACATATCACTTCTTGGGATAAGAACCTAGAATAATATTATTCTTCATGAATGGAAAATGAGTATATTTATTTCATTAAGTCATTTCTTTTTTATGCTTTATGCTTCTTTTTTTTTTTTTAGTTTGTGGTGTGATGGAAAACAGAATATTGTTAAGATGTTCTGTTTTCCTAACTAAAACAAATGACCAAAATTGATGCTGAAAACTTGTAAAATTATCGCATTCAGAATCCCCATCCCTTGGAATTCTCCATATTTCTCAATGATGAACGAACATACCATAATATATTCATAAATGGAAAGACCTGACATGAGCCGCTTCTCAGACAGATTACTTATCTCCAAAAATATCAGGCTACCCTAACAGTACGGTAAGCCACGAACAAAAAATGCAAACACTTAATTCATAATCAATAAATATCATATCATCACACCATAAACTAAAAAAAGAAACATTAAAGCATAACAAAGAAATGACTTAATGAAATAAATACACACGCATAAATAATACCAACGCAGATAACGTCGTCCAAAAATGCGTAACAAAAACTTGAATGCATAATATGCACCAGTATACACTATTACGACGATATATAGTTACCTGTGGAAGAAATATGTAACACAAATTATACGCTCGCATACGGCCGAGCTTGCAATCAAAGTCATATCATCCGCCGCATATGATAGATATAAAAGGCTCATGATAGTCGCTCCTCTCAGGAGACAGCGAACATTTTTTCCAAGCGTACTCTCAGCTATGTGGTGAGAACGTCACTACTGTAAATTCACAGCAAAGAGGAAATTTGCATTGATGATGATACGCTTGTCTATTGCAGAACAGTATTCATTATATATATCTATAATATATAATTATATATAATATATAATATATATATATCATATATATTTACATATATATAAGTCACCACACACACACACACACATAATATATTACACATATATATACACACGTATATATAATATATATATATATATATATTATACACACATAGTACATACTTATATATACGTATATAATAATATAAATATGTATATTTATAATATATATACACATTATTATATACATATAATATATATATATATATATTATATATATATATATATATATATATATATATAGATATATATATATACAACACACACACACACACACACATATATATATATATTATATATATTATATTATATTATATATATATATATATATATATATATATATATACACATATATATATATATATATATAATATGAGGTAAATAGTCTGTGTGATTCAACAATTTCTGTCGGCTACATGGATGGGTGAAATATTGGAAAATGAAGGCCGCAAAGACATCTTCGTTTATGCATTATGCAGAATTGACGCGTTATCATTAATAGTAAAAACATGTTAATTATCCTTTATAGATAGACGATCGAACAAAATTAATTTTATTTATTTTTACTTGACGTGAACTGATACCACTCGCGGATCTTGGGCAAAAGGCCGAAAAGCGATGATATTCGGTTTAACGAAAATATTATAAGGTCCATGAAGAGCGAGAACATGAACAAGCGGGTGAGTGGCGCATTGTGTGGGGAAGGGTTCGATGCACTGTTGAAAATGATTTCGGGAAGGTGTATCAATGCATTCATCCTTAAGAGTGATTCAGGGATAGGCATATTGTTGGAGAGAGAGAGAGAGAGAGAGAGAGAGAGAGAGAGAGAGAGAGAGAGAGAGAGAGAGAATTAATTTTATCATTGTTGGGCACTTTTCACGTTCTGGTGTCAAGCATGACTAAATTTCATGGAAAAGAGAAGCAAATATAGACTAATTTGTATAAATAACTAAGAGTTGAACAAAATTCCACCTACGAAGCCTCCTTCTGAAATTTCATCGAGCAAAACCATTCAGTTCTTAATTTTTCAATATTCTGTAAAGGTAATACTAACAGAAAAAAACCATGAAAACAAATTTCCCGATTTATATCGATCTTTTCCCATACAGTACAAAGCTTACAGAAACGAGCGCCGCGAATGAAATGAAATGGGAGAAGAGGCGAGGAGAGGAAGACGAAAAAAAAATCCCGACTTCTCAGCGTTATAAGGCCTCCTACCACCACCACCACCACCACCACCATCACCGGCGCGACAGCCCATACCCGGGTAGCCCGACACCTCGCCCATCAAGCCGCCTGCGTTCCCCGCCCACAAAGGCCCTGGGAGTGAGAAGGGCGGCCAATACCGGAGACGCCGCCGCTGCCCGTTATCGCCTCTGCCACCTTCGTCGTAATGGACCACTGCCAATCCTCCCTTCTAGCGCTCAAGAGGAAAACACACAAATAAAGCAAAGTGGGGTCCTTCACCTCTCTCTCTCTCTCTCTCTCTCTCTCTCTCTCTCTCTCTCTCTCTCCAAACAACACCAAACCGCTAACCTTCGCTGACAGTCGTACACAATGTACAGCACAAGGGAAACACAAACGGTCCAATGAAAGCAAGGGTGTGTACTGTAGAGAGGTAAGGTAAATAAACATGAATTTGGTACCGATGACATCAAAAGATGCCTCAGCGAAAGTTACCTTCAAAAGCCCATCTGATAGAAAGAGAGAAAGAAAGAAAAAAGCTTTCGTGTCTAACAATATTGCAGAATTCTCTGACAATTCTTATAAAGAGTATATCATTAACATCTCAAGTTCCCCTGATAAAGGACTTTCTCTTCTTCATTCAACATCATGTACAGACAGTCAGTCACATGAATGTCAGCTGTTCAAGCAGAGAGAGAGAGAGAGAGAGAGAGAGAGAGAGATCTTATATTATACACACACACACACACATATATATATGTATATATTATATATATATATATCAATATATATATATCTATATATTATATATATAATATATCTATATATATACACACACACACACACACAGTATATATATATATATCATATATAATATATTATATATATATATATATATTAATAAACACATACATATTTGGACAAACAGGTGAATTCGATATTAACCAATATTTGTGCCGTAATATATGATTATAAGAAAAATCACTCGAGTATATGACACACACACACATATATATGTAATTATGTATTATATAAATCATATATATACTAGTAAATGTCACTTCGTACACCCTTTATTATATTCACAGTTACACGTATATATAAATACAAATATATTACATGAATGCACAAATACATCAAATATTGCATAATGGAAGAAAGTATGTCAACCTGCTGATAACACAAATCTCAAGTTATGAGAACTGATTGGTGACAAAGGGAGGGAGATATTTCCCCATAAGGACAAGACAGACAGACAGATAACAGTAAAATTCGTTCTATCTTCTCTATAAAATTCTGCTTTTCCCGCGTTCGGAGTCCCCTAGGCGGTGTCTGTATTCTAGCTCCCATGTGTATTTTTAAGTGTTCTTAAATCCACTTTGCACCTTCATGAATACAGTTTCTTCATATGAATCCATGACTCAAGAAGTCCTATGTAGTATATGTTTCTACTCGACAACCTCTCCTCATTTCTCTCTGCTCATTCCTCCTCCAGGTTCCATTTATTCTTAGTTTTTAGGTTCCAGACTTCCAGATGCTTCCTCAGTGATCCCAGTGTTCGAGGTCTCTGTGATTTCTATCTGATAATTCACCTGCGTCTTTCTTTCATTGAAGGTTCCGCCGATTATTCATGTTGTAGGAAACTTCCTGTTTCCCTTGCACCAAGTCTCATCAGCTCTTCCCGTATTTTAGATTCCGTAGTCTCAGTCTACCAGTGATTTTATCGTTCTGTAACATACGCGTTCCCCAAGATTTCATATATGTGTGTGTGTGTGTTTATATGTATATGTATATTTATGTGCATATACAATTTATATATAAGTATACATTGTAAAACTGCAAGACAACGTAATAACTTCTTTAGGCCTTGCCCAAAGCCAGGTGGTCTAGCGTTATACACGGAGCTCATAATTTTTTTTTTTTTTTTTTTTTGCGGAAAGATCTCCAATACTTCTTAGATATTAAAAAAAAATTGTCTTTTTCCCCTTACTATGCACGCACTTTATTAAATAAACAAAATGCTTTCACGTAAAAAGCCTGAAAAAATCATTCACGATCATTTGAAAAATAGCCACATATATATAGGACACAAAGCCGAAGACTGATATCACAATTCAAAATAATATAACAATAATATTAATGAGAATAATTCCACTATATTATAATTTCAAATCGCTGCCAACGACTGTCATTTCATGTCGTTTGGCACGACGTGATGGAGAGATCCTGAAGCTTCAACAATTACTATTCATTAATATGTACATAAATTATTCGTGAATAGGTTATCCATATTCAAAAAATGGCTGTGATCAGTGTTAACATCACCCTGTCACTGATTCATTGACATCAACGGCAGTTCTCATAATGCAGACTGTTGCATCTCTTCCGATCTATGGATCACTGATCTATCGATCTAATGACTGATTCATCAATACAATGAGGCTTATCACAATGCATAAAACAATCTTTAAATCAATAATCTAGAATAAAACCCCGCACAGGCTACTCAAGTATGTTTATGTGCTAGTATGTCATTGAATGGCCAATTAATTCCATATATATCACGCCTGTACCAGGGGACTCCCACCAGATCAACATAAATATTTATCATTTATTCCACCTTCATTCAATGAATGACCCAGGAAGCAGAAATGACCTTTGCAGAAAGGCCACTGACCCCGTTACCGTTCAGCTTTAATCAAACAAAATACTGTACGTCTAAAATGCAATTACACAGACCAAAATACGAACAAAATGCATATGGACATATGGTTCCATTCCAGCAAACGCGTACGTCATTTAGTATAAGAATGAATAGCATCTGATATCTGATAATATATCTATATATTCATGCGTCTCGTGGTATGACTGGTAGCATCCTTGCTAATTAAACGATACCCAACTTTGAATCCTGGACAGCGATGGTCGGATGGGCACTTCCCACCAAAAGCTTAATAGCCCCATTTGACCAAAGCAGTTAATTCTGAGTCTGTTCCTAAGTCAACTATGGCCTTGACTATGTCGGCTGCAATCATAATCCCGAAGGACTGACTAAGAACCAGTGGCGTAGCCTTTTTTGGAACTACCCTCTCTAAGAAGAAAAATAGTGCCCAGGAAGTAAACTTTGTATTTTTTTAAAGGGAAATCGAGTTTGAAGTTGACGAAGTTTAAAGGAGTATTTTAAAAGAGTTTCTTAAAAGTTAGGAACGTAACTTCTGATGAAGCTGAATGCGCCTCAATGGCAATGCTCTATTTATCAAAGTATCAAATCTGTATGTATTTCGAAACGCGCAGGACTGTACGACCAACTGCATATGTTCGCTTATAAAAACTGCCGATGAATACTAAACGTTCCGGCTTGATTACAGCTTAAACTCATCATTAATGAAAGACAAAACATTGAGTTGTGGAGGAAGCTTTCAAAGAGGACGCATGCAGAGTAATTCACCAACTAATAACCAACTGTTGTTCCTCATCAGTATTGTAGTTGCTCAGTACAAAGTGTAGTTCGGTCTATCTTATTCAGTACAGAAGTTTTCTTACTGTATAAGTTACATCAGCATTCCCAACAGGCGAATTAAATTGTGTAATGAGTAACGCTGAAACCTGGAAAACACATCTCTTTAAGATTAAAACTAGCTTTATAACCAAAACGGAAAAACGACCAGTGACAGCAACAGTAATCAAACGAAGTGTCAACCAATAATAAAAAGAACACTGCAGTAATCGGAAGACTTCCTGGAGCTTTTGGTCCTTATTGAGTAGCCGGTGGTGCATGCTGTAGTTGCCATCAGAGAAGGGGAGCAGGAGGTGTGCGTAGGTGCTATGAATCTCTCCTGCCTGGGATCACCAGAGGATCATGATCCATGGCAGCATTCTCAAGAACCGTGGTGGGCTGTGCTTTTGAGGTATGGGCACAGTTGAAAAATGAAAAACGGTACAGAAATATTTTCTTTTCTTCCTCATTCGATGGATAAATAGAGCACTCGCATGCTACTCAAAAAGAAATCCAGTAGTATCTATCACGATTCAACAGAATTTGTGAATAAATCTAAAAAGCCTTCTCATTGATCCACAACTTACCCCTATAAGAAGACTGACATTCTGATTATTCAGTATACTGTGTGCTATGCAATCATGTTTTATTTATTATTCGCCCCAGTCATTCATGGCTTGCATTGCATCCCCAGCATGTTACTTTAATGAAGGATTCAGGCCTGCAATAGAAGTAAGAATTTTCTAAATTTATGGAACTCAAAATACAATCTTTAGTGAATAGGGTCACATTAGTTCTGCTTCACCACAGGTTCCTCTATTGAGGTGGCAAGTACTTTCAATGAGAGCTATATGCTTAAATACAACGAATAGAGGTCAAACGAAAAATATGAATTTGATCATTAATTTGATTCTGTAAAGTTCAGGGCATGGCATTGTTTTGGGATTAGTGCATGTACCTGCTCAGACTTCGTGTGAGTCAGCCCCTATACTCTTTTTTTTTTTCTTTCATCTGTCCACCCGCCTGTGGTGTTTTCGCATGGTAACACTGCGTCCAGGGCTTTAAATAGTTACGCTATGTGTAAGTTTTAGGTAAATAAAAGGATATCTGGGTGTACATTTGCAACTGAAAAGTGTTTTAATAAATTACAGTATGCGAATTACACCGTTAATATTCGAAATAGGATAATATTATTATTGTTGAATGTAAGCAATGTAACTATGTAAAGCCCGGAACGCAGTGTTACCATACACAAACAAACACCACAGGCGGATGGACAGATGGAAAAAAAACAGCGCCTAGTCTATTGTACTAAGAACAACTTTGTTGCGGATTGCTCTTCTATAGCTTACAACGCTGGTTGTTTTTCCTTAATAACAACAGCTTTTACACACCTTATTAAATATACATATAAATTTTTTGCTGCGCATAATCACTCAGGTGCCAAAACATGTCCAATGTCTTTTACGCCCTTTTCATTAATTAGACAGAAACAGCCCTACATGCAAAGTGGACGAATCTTCCTAACCTTCTCCTTTGTTTCTATAACAATGGATTCTTTATTCAAGTTTTGATTTTCTTTGAAAGGGCGCAACACAATCTGTGAGATACAAGTTACTACGTTTGGCCACAAATGATATTCTCGGCACCAACATCTCTGCCATCACCACTATCACAAAGCTGTTCTAGTATAGCTTCAAAACCAACAGCTGTTAAAGAACTATCGCTAATAATCATCACCACAGACAGCATTATCACCACTACCATCAGCACTAATACCACTAACACCACGTGAGAATCACAACGTGAGAATCACCATCTATCACGACCACCAGTATCACCTCACTCCAATATTGTATCCCTTGTGCCAGCAGCTGAACAATTTTTCCCACTAATCACTTCAGTAAATGCATATTCAGCCATTAATAAAGTTACATCACTTTCTGCATCACCAACACTCTCAAGAACATGTATTTGTGTGTGTGTGTGTGTGTGTGTGCGTGCGTGTGTGTGTGTGTAAGGGGGGGGGGGAGATAAAAGATCTTCATATAAGGTATACCAACATCGTATACCCTTTTCTTTGTTCTTTTAAGGTATTACATAAAACCATAAATATGAAGCCAAATCACAGTCCTCTTTAGTACTTGACCTCATTGCGAGCCAAACTTCACAATACATATTGATAGACTTGTTATGGAGGAACCTTATAAGTTTAGCATTCATTTTCTTCTCTCTTATTCAAAATCGACGTCATCAAACCTTCTTCTCTTCTCGTCTTTCTTCATAAAACAGGAACTTTATCATATTCTTTCCACGTTCTTTATAATTCCTTCGCCGCCATTCTTGAAAGGTTCCGTTGTTTGTTTTGCCTCCAAAACGTCCTCGTCGGCTCACCCAATTTCAGTCCTTGAAAACAGTAATAATTTTCCCGAGACTTTCGACCCCCTTGGAATGTCTCATTCTTTGTTTCATCTCCAGAGCTCTTCCACTGCAGCTCCTAAGTTCACTCCTCGCAAAAAGAAATATTTTTCCCCGAGACTTCCAGCCTCATTTCCGACGAGAAATTCGGATATATCACCTTAGGATCTCATTTTCCTAGCGTATGTTTACGTATAGTTATATATAAAACATTAATATATATATATATATATATATATATATATATATATATATATTATATATATCTTTTTCATCTTCCTTTGTATCGTTTTCTTTTCCCACTTCGTGTGGGGTGCCGATGGTATGTGTTATATATATATATATATATATATATATATATATTTTTTATATATATATATATATATATATATATATATATATATTGTTTATTAATAATAAATAATGTATTTGAAATAAGCAAAGAAGGTCGAAGGCTTAAAATATAAATGTTTGCAGCAAAAAGATAGCAAAATCGAAGTAAGAAAAAAAAAAAAAAACAATTCTGAGTTTTGTAACAAACGAAGCCTGGCCAACAAAGAAATCTCTTTGGGGAAATTATTTCCTTTAATATATGTAATATATATAGATATATATATATATATATAATATATATTATATAATATATATATATATATATTTTATATACATATATATATACATAGACAAACACAACACATATATATACATATAAATAAAGGGAAAGTACCGGTTGCGTCAGTATCCATCAACACAATACTGAAAATTGCATCGACCAAGCAGCACTACAATGAAAACACGCATCAATTACAAAATACAACTGTATCAATACAGCAGCAATTCAGGGAACACACTCCCTAGCATTTAGAAATACAGGAAAACCCGTTTGTGTTTGCGAGAGAGAGAGAGAGAGAGAGAGAGAGAGAGAGAGAGAGAGAGAGAGAGAGAGAGTACTTTTCAACACAGCAAGTAAGCGAGTGATCCTTATCTATATTCACGGCGCATAATGGCGAAAGTTATGGATGCCATATAGTAATCGTATATTAATGCGAAAGAGACACAAGAATTCATTGGTACTAAAAAAAAAAAAAAAAAAAACTGATATTACGAGGATACAGGCACACCTCGATTACATAAAAACCTGAATAAAAATATCTAAGCATTTTCATTCATACTTACATTAATATCAGCTTCCGCCTTCAAGATCTTATCTGGAAAAAAAAGAAAAAAGAATGTTAAGATGACCTTCCAAAATGCATATTTCAACGAGGTGTAGATCTAAAAATGATTACGCAATACATTTACGCAAATATCTAAAACAGCCGTTTTTACTGAAAGTGAGAATTATTCCACCTCTAGAGTGAATGAGATGCCTGAAGTTAGCCAGACGTGAGGTGTCAACCCCTCCAAAAAATAAACACTCCCTGCATGTATACGTATATACACGTACTTTGAAAAATGAGCCTGTAGAACTGATAATGGGTCTAATTGTTATCTATGACCTCATATTACTTATACACACACGCACAAATAGTATATATATATATATATATATATATATATATATATATATATATATATATATATATATATATATATATAGTGTAAAAGAGATCTCACGTGAAAATGAAAGAAGGAGGTATCAAAATTTCAACTATTATTCCCGAGTCACCTTCAAGGTACTAAACAGCTTTAAGAAAACAACTTACACAAGAAAGCAATATGAGGTCATGGATAACAATTAGAACCATTATCAGTTCTACAGGCTATTTTGTCAAAATGTTTAGGATCTGTTAAATCCGCTCAGAGGAAATATATCAGAGGTACATATTAAAAATTAAAAATATAAAAGACCTTGCGTATAACAAAGTTGAAAGGTAGAAGATGCAAATTTCTGGTTGATTAGTTTCGATGTCAATTCAGTGTGGTTGTGAAAGTGCCCAATGATGATCAGCCACAAGAAAAAATGAGTGATTCAGATACTCCTATTTCCCATCGTGTTTTTCTTAAGTTAACTTGTGCTTAGTTGACAACACGTTTACGTTTAATGATGTTTTTATAGACAGATTTTTGGTTTGGCAATGGGAAGTTGTCTGTCTGGAACTTTCTTAAATATCTAGATGGAATGTCACGAAAACGGATACCAACGTAACGTCATTACGTTTACCTTGATATGGTACAGATACGTCGACGACATAATATGCCTGTGTCCATGGGATTCTGACATCTTCGAGTTTTTAGAACTTTTGAATGATCTGGTTCCATCCATAACATTCAAACTGGCAGTAGAACAGAATAAATCCCTACCATTTCTTGGCACAGTCGTTATGGAAATCCGCAACGGATTTATATTTAAATTATATCGGAAACTCAATTTTTCCAGCCATCACCCCAAGATAAAACGACCAGCTTCCTCAGTGATGTTTTTAGGAAAAAAAAGAATTTGTGGTCCCGAATTTTTAGCAGAGGAAATTCAGAACATCTATGAAATTACAGGTGAATAATGTTATCCATTGAATTTTATTGACAGTTGCTTCCAATGTGCCAACAAAGTCTTTAGTAGTCATGAAAGATCAAGTAATTTTGACACTGAAAACATATTAGTTTTGCCATACTGTTGTGAATTTTCATCAGTTGTACGCAGGCTGAAATGTCTGAAAATATATGTTGCTTTTAGCAATATTTCGTCCGTCAAGAATTCATTGTTTTGTAATAAACCAGTAACGCCAACAAGGGGGGTGTACAAAATTAATTGCTCAACTTGTAATTTACCTTATATTGGACAATCTGGTAAGGAACTGAGTAAGAGAGTTACGAAGGATGAATATAATGTGCGGGTTGCAAATAGTTCAGGTGCCCTCTTGTGTCACGTAAGAGACTTGAACACCCTATAGACTGGAATTCAGCTGAGTAGGTTTTAGTCTTCAATGTATGACAGATTGTTAGTTGAAGAATGCCTCATTAGTTCTTTTAGGTACGTGAATTTGAGCGATGGTATTTTTAATATGGACAAATTGTTGAAAAATTCTTAAATGATTCAAAAGTTAAACGAACTGTTAGATATTTTACAAACAGAAAGTTCTGTACTGTGATTTGTAGTAACTGCCTATTTCAGCTAAGTATGTTTATGTTTAGGACCACGTTTATTTACATAAGTTGATTAGTTTTATTGTTATCCGTGACATGTTGCTTTCATGTGTAAGTTGTTTTCTTAAAATTGTTTAGTACCCTGAAGGTGACTTCGGAATAAAAGTTGAAAGTGCTGGTACCTCCTTTCATTTTCACTCGAGGATCTGTTATATACTTCATCCAAGGGACCATTATGGAATTAGATGTATGTATTTATAAATATATATATATATATATATATATATATATATATATATATATATATATATATACTACATGTAATGTATGTATGTAGTATGCATATATATATATATATATATATATATATATATATATATATATATATATATATATATATATATATATGTGTGTGTTGTGTGTGTGTGTGTGTGTGTGTGTGTGTGTGTGTGTGTGTGTATTTGTCGACGCTAATCACATCTGCTACTTTCACTATGGAAATCTAGAATAAGCACAAGATTTCAAATTCTTAATATACGAATAGGTACAAAAGTTATATATTATATATATAGTATATATATATATATATAGTATATATATATATATATATTATATTTATTTATTTATAATTCAATCACATCTAAATGAAAGTCCTGTTTTAATTATTTAAGAAATAAACGTACGAGAATAACGGTGACAAAAAGACTGAAATTGAAAACGCTGAAAAGCCACATCAACTTTGCCATAATCAACTGGGAAATTTTGGACCAATGCTGAGCAAAACTTTCCATGAAATGTAATTAACAAAATTAATTCCTCAATAAAGAAGGTGTAGAGGTGTATAAAACTTAAATATAATATTTGCATATTACACAAATGACGTTGAAAAAGTATGCATAGAACTGGCATAATGAGAAATACTAAAGTTAATATATATATATATATATATATATATATATATATATATCTATATCTATATCTTATATCTATATACATATATATATCTCTATAATATATAATTATATATATATATTGTATATTATAACATATGAGAACCCGAACCGAGTCACACAAAACGGATGATGAAATTAAGCGTTCAAAAGCAAGAACAGAATTTTACAGTTAGTAACAACGAAACCTGAGGGAAATTCCTCAAGTTGATCGTAAATGCGACACATTTTTGATTCGCTCTGGAACTGAAGACAATCTAGGTCCCTTCCTCAGTGCCAAGCAAAGCCTTGAAGTTCTGTGGCGCACTGTGTGAAGTTGCGATTCTTCAAGGAATAAACAGTACACATTACATAAGCTTCGGCAGAAGGGATGGGCCACTCTTACCTTATAAAGAAACTATAGAAACCTTATTAAAGACAAAAGGAAGGTCTACGACTCTGGCCTCAACCCATAAGCAAGCGCCGAACAGGCCTCTTGTTTTTGTAAATGATTCTAAGATTATCTGGGAATGTTTGTGGTCAAATTAACCCAGTAAAAGCTAAAGAGTTTAACAGCATTTAAACACATCTCCCACACAAAAACTCCAACCAGTTCGGTAAAACAAATAAAATGTATTCCCCACTGTTTTCATGGTTATTTCCTTTTAAAAAAATTACTTTTCTCCTCGCTAGTATGTTTATTACACGCTGAGATGCAAGGGGCAAGTAATTTGGAACATGCACACACGCACACACAACACACACATATATATATATAATATATATATATATATATATATATATATATATATATATATAATATATATAAAATACACATAAATAAATATGCACACACACACACACTACATCACCATTCACCAAGTATATAAGGCATCATAAAAGACACCTTTTTTCACTAATCAGTGTAGAAGTCGCAACGTCCTCCTACAAAAATATCCGACAACAATCCTTTGTGATGAAGCGAATTCCGCCGCATCGATGAGTCACAAGCCAACTGGCGCTGACACCCAGCGATGATAATTTAATCTTGCGACAACTCCTTGTCGCATCAGCCGCGGCAAATACGTTGACGAAAACTACCTCAACTGGCGGGCGGTTCGTATAAAGAAGACTTTTTTTTTTTTTTTCTTATATTTATCTGCCGCCCTCGTAAAGGGCAGCGACGTTCGAGGCGACATCCAAAGAGTCGCACATGCTGAAGCATGTAAAACTGGTAAAAATAATTATATGTCTATTGTGTATGACACAAGAAGAAGAAGAAGGAAGAGAAGAAGAGAGAGAGAGAGAAGTCTGTAATAAACATATATAATATATATATATATATATATATATATATATATATATATTATATATATATATATATGAAAGTAATGACAGTGAAAAAAGTTCATGTAACAAAAATATATATATAAATATATATATATATATATATATATATATATATATATATATATAATCAAATCAAATTGCAAAATGCTACCTAGTGGAATTTAAATTGTTCCACATTAGCAACTGACACTCAAGACTGTCTAAAATTAGTAATGATGACTAAAATTATTGTCTTGTTGGCCAAAAAATGCTAAATCCTCTACGCCCATTAAAAATCCAAGATACAATACACTAGATTAAATAAATTAGTGGGCTACGCCATGCACACCAAATAATCTAACCCTCAGTCTACTATATACAGTCAATTCTGACTGACACTGCAGCTGCCGATTCGCTACAGTTGACGCGTCCATTCCTACCCTTCGACCCCGTAGGGGAGTAGTGGTGTCAGTTTCTTCCATCTGACTTTCCACCCTCTCTAACAATTGTTTCACAGTACAACTGCGAGGTTTACCTCCTGTTGCGCCTTTCGGACTTTTTTCCTGTCTATTTCCTTTTCATCGCTGAATGACTTCATAGGTTCCAGCGCTTGGCCCTTGGCCTAAATTCTATAATCCAATCCAATCTAATCCTATCCATCGAAAATTAACCCTAACCGTTGCATATATTTCACCAATAATGAGTTCTTTCGTTACCCTGTTAACTTTTCTTGACTTGAATTGTACACGAGTTATATATGACACAAATAGCTATTACTGTTTCACCTACAGCTTGTAGTAAAATGAAGAGATTATTCTTTTTGATCTGCCTGAACGATTACTATTTTTTTTTATCTGGCTTTCTAACACCTTCCTGTTTCTGTTTTTGCCTACGTAAGGTGCAAGGGAGGTGGTAAGTATTATTCTAATTAAGTAATACCCTTTAAACCCAAACCCAAGCAGGGAAACGCTTTCTGCCCAAGGTAATGGGACCTTATTAATGCTACAAACGCTGCTCACATAATCAGTTAATAGTTGTATATGCAGTCATCAAGATTCTTAATTGGGAATCGTTGCTGTGACTTTATTATGCAATAGCTTTGTTGCAGAGAAAGATAGAGAAATGATGCCTTCTCATATAAGTGAGAAAAATAAATACAAACGACTCGTAAAATAGAGCAGCGCTCGAAAGCAAAAGCTACGAAAAATCTCAATAGACCTCCTGAGAATATTAAACCTTCAACAGTCATTGCAAAAAATTTTCTTTAATATTGTCCGGCTTAATCTTTACGATGCATTCTTAAAACATATCCAAAAATAGCTCTTGAAGTAGTATGTCTGTTAAAGTGACCTTGAAAAAACGAAGGTTCGAAATGCGCAAATATAATATTTTCTGATCTATAAGTGTCATTCATTGGAGAAGAAAAAACGAAAGAAAAAACTGTTTGCTTTGAATATCGGACCACGAAGGTCTACCCAAAAGGGTAAGGGGGAAGAGACTAATGATGTTGCACGAGAGAGAGAGAGAGAGAGAGAGAGAGAGTAGTGGCGGTGCTAGGGGAACTGAATCCATCTTTCATATATCTATCCCTCTCTCCCTCCCCAGCTCTCTAACTATCCCTTCAGGACCCTAGCGTCATGCGGGGAGGGGACGGGAGATGGGGGGGGGGGCGAGAGGGGACCTTCCCCTCGCGGTTAATTTACTAAATGAGCTCTCAGGATTCTCTCTCCAGCGGTCCCTTGCTGTCTCGCCAACTACCACCTCCACCACCACCACCACCACCACCACTACCACTAGCGCGGTGGAGGTTCTACCACCGCAACCATTACAATAACAACCGCCCTTCCCCGGTGATTCTGACCTCCTCCTCCTCCTCCTCTTCCTATCAATTCCCGCCTCCCTCTCCCCCTCCGCGTTCGTCGTTCTTCTTCGCCAATGCACAAGCATGAACGAGGTGGAGGGGAAACGAGAGAGAGAGAGAGAGAGAAAACTGCGCAGAGGGACTACGGTAGTCTGCTTTCAAACAAAAATTTCGATTTTTCCTCGTCAGGTAGAAAAAGAGTCAAGGGCGAAGGATTTTCCTAACACGAATAACAATCATATATAAATAATGATTCTCTCTCTCTCTCTCTCTCTCTCTCTCTCTCCAAGCTTCATTAGTGCCTCTAATACAAGAGTTCATTACACAACTACCTGATCAGTACCCGGGCCGCACAATCAGCGGACAAGCACGTTTAATTACCTACACACAAACACACACACACACACACAGAGGCTACGAATTTTTCTAATGCAGTTCGGCGCTTAATCAATCGCTTCTTACTCATACCCTCGGTTTACACTGACTAGGCATTAAAATACTTAAGCCTCAATGACTGTTTGCAACATTTGGTTTCAATGACATGGCATAAAAAAAAAACTTGTTCTCAATGACCTATTAAACACTTAGTTTCAGTGACTTCATATCAAGGAGTTGGTCTCTTTGACTTCGTATCTAACATTTGGTGTCACTCACTGTACTTGGCTCCAAAGAGAGGAATACTAATAATGTTCTGATTCAAACAAAAACTTCTTTCAGTTTTCCTCCGAAGATGGAAAAAGGAACTCACAAAATTACTTAGGATAACTTGTTTACTTGAGAAAGGGCCACAGATAGGGGTTGGAAGTACTCGAGTGTTGAGTAAAATAATATGTAAAAACAAGTAAACAAGTTATACTAGGTAATTTTGTGGGTTTTCTTGTTTCCGATGCTCGGATTGCCATGAAGTTCAAATGACTATGAAAATTGCTTCAAACAATTATGATACCGAGCAAAAGCTGACTAAGATTAATTTTAATCTACCTGTAAAAATTGTTTGGTTTTGAGACGCCTTTTCTTTGCTATAAAACAAAAATTCAAACCAGAGCTCAAAAAAAAAAAAAAAAAAAAAAAAAAAAAAAAACATCCCCCCCCAAAATAAACTCTATTTCCTCCGTCCCCCCCTAAAAATAAACTATTTCCGTCCCCCGCCCCACCCCCAACAAAAATAATCATAGTACCTGAACAGAACACTCCAAACCAGAACCCGAAAAAATTTAATCCAAATCTCGTAAAAGTCACATTCGGAGCACCGAAAAAACTCTATCCAGAACACCTGAACATCCATTTCACTGTACACAAACAAGAAAATACAAACAAAACCGCACAGGCATTAAGGAATCCAGTTTACCGGATGCGACACGCACACACACACACACACATATATATATACATATATATATATATATATATATATATATATATATATAATGATATATATATATATATATGTGTATATATATATATATATATATATATATATATATATATATGTATATATATTTATATAGTATATATATATATATATATGTGTATATAATATATATATATATATATATATATATATATATATGTATAATATATATATATATATATATATATGTGTGTAATAATATATATTAATAATATTAAATATAATATTATATAAAATATATAGTATCCAATCATATATATATATATAGTAATTAATATAAATATTTATATTAACTATATATATAATATATAATAATATATATATATATATATAGTCTCCAGTCGGCAAAGATAACAATACTTCAGGGGGTACCATTATACATCAGTAGAAGGCCATAGTTTATTAAAAAACGTTTCACACACAAATGTCGGTGCATCATCAGTCTGTGAACAATATATTATATATATATATATATATATATATATATATATATATATATGTATATATATATATATGTATATATATATATATATTATATATATATATATATATAATATATATATCTGAAAGATTTTTATAACAATTTATCTTAAATTAGTTTCTTATAATATGAAAGAGAATTCAGCTCTGTAATTTAGAGAGTCCTTTAGGTATCATATGTATACATTATATTCATACGTGTATATAATAATAATATAATAATAATAATAATAATAACACTAAAATTCGTTAAAGACAGCTAACCAGCTTATAAAACTTAGTAAGTTATAATGAATACCACAGTAGATGATATTTACTTGCTGCGACATATACTGTGACTTCTCCTTCCGCCATCAACGCTCTAATTATTTTTTTTTTTTATGGTAGATGTCTATAAATTTCGGTTACCGTTTTTTTCATGCTACTATTTAGAGTGAGTGCCGCCATATTGGTACAGCCATAGATATAGAGGGTAGAGATTGGACAGACAAGTGACTGTCACATGCACATAGGCGCCATTGTTATGTGTTGATTCTCAGCGACTGCACAGACCAGCGGCAACAAAGGCACTTCTGGCACCCAGTACTTGGCCATCGACTGTGGCCCCTATAGAAACAAGATCACAGAAAAACAGGGGATCATACTTCGCAGGTAAGAGACCTATCATCATCATTCATGAAATCCTTTGACTGTGTTGAAACAACCTCAAGTAAATATGTGTAAGATCACAATCAATTAGCAGTCACCTCAACGCCTGCTTTGATATCTAATATAAAATATTGTTGTATTAACACTTTTCCAAAACCCAATCTGACATTATATTCATGATAGTCAAATAAATTAGCATGTAGGGTTACTGTCCGTCCATATCACTATGGTTAAATCTGACATTTTTTCTTACTAATAGTACTACAATGTACACAGTATCATGATGGCTAGATGTGGGCCTGCTGCAGTTTTAAGTGTTCATGAAGTGCTATACTGTTAGTTACCTTGTTATCAATAAGTTCTCAAACCTCGTATGTAGAGGACTCATCTGAATTTACTCTGCCAGAACACTTCAAGGTAGTAGGCTACTCTCCAGTTTTATTATTATTATCATTTTCGCTTACTTGTTGTTGTTGTCCTTGTTGGAGAGTTAGGAAAGATCTATGGAAGAACCTATAAAGTTCTGAAAGAGGTGTTTTGCTTTTAGTTAAAGAAACATGAATTTTAGCATGGGATATTTATGATTTATTAGAATGAAAATATAAACAATAAATAATATGCATGTTAAACAGTACAGAAAAATTATTTCTAATGAAATATGGCGTATCGATTTTAATTTTCGTTAGTGAAACAAGGCACTGTTTGACTGTAGATTTTAACACATTTTAATTTATGTTAAAAATTGTGTGTGAGAGGAAAATCATGCACATGTACCGAGTAAGCTGGAGGTCGGATCTCACCCTGTTACCCTAGAGGATACTTCAAATTCATGCTACATTATAGCTTTATAGGTACGTAAACTTTACCAACTAGCTAGTCTATAAGTAAACTTTACCAACTAGCTAGTCTATAAGTAAACTTTACCATGTAGCTAGTATATAAGTAAACTTTACCAACTAGCTAGTCTATAAGTAAACTTTAACAACTAGCTAGTCTACCAAGGTTGATCAACAAATAACCAAGGGTAGCATACCATAGCCTAACCTTAGCTTAGTAAAGGTAGGCTAACTTGGTGTAACCTTCAGGAAGGCTGATTTTTTCTATCTGTCCCTCTCTACAGACTATGAAATAGAGCTCAAGTCTTGGCTAGTTATGAAAGTCTAAGTTATTCTAACAGGCTAGCCTAACTTAGACTGTACAATGTAAATAAGTATGTTGATTTATAGGTCAGTATGACTGTGACATGTTACATAGCTTTATATACGTATGTACCTCCTAGTAATAATTGCACTTCAAGCTATATAAATCGCTTCTATGTCATGGTTCAAATGCTTTGATCTGGTTCTGTAAATTAGTTACAGTGTACTCTCCCATAAATCACAACTGTATGAATTGTAATTACATGTATACTGTAATCAAATAAATAGTTTCTCTTATAAGATCTATGAGCAGCCTGGTAGGTTTAAATATGCCTTAAAAATGTCTGCAGGTTAGTATAGGAACCCTTTTGTTAATAATATGTGACATGTGAGATCCAGGACTGATTCTTGTCAATTTTTTTATTAAGAATTCCCGACAAGAACAGAGGGAGACCGCGACCATACTCGGGTTAGAAACTGCAGAAGGGATAAAGAGCCAAACTATGGATCATGCATATTGCAGCAAGCATTTTCCGCCAAAGGACATTTTTAAACCTCCTGGCATGCATGTTCTTAAGTTTCTGAAACAGACTTTGAAGTCCAGAATATGTTAAAAGGCAACAATGTGGCTACCAGAGCAGATTTAGTCTAATGAGAAGTAACCAGAAGGAGCAAGTCGGCTTGAACATCAACACTGGCAACGGCAAGATTTATACAGCCCTGCAAACTACAATATAAATTGTATCCCTATTAATAGTATCATAGAGTAAATTTTCAAATCCAATAAAATGACAGCACAGACTAGTTGTTAGGTATCAGGCTATTAAACACAGCCTACTATTAGTATTATATTATGCCTGTGGATGATGCTTATATGGGACGACAGCGTTGGAGATGACATTTATAATACCATACTGTTGTAGAATTTTACTACCTGTCAGTTTGACCCTTGAATAAAGAACGATAATAATTAGTTCTGACTTTAGAGAGTGAAGCTTTAAATTTATGATGGTAAGAAAGGCACTTATATAACATCCGCAAATTGGTAAACTTTATTGCTCAAGTGTATAAAACCTACAGCAGACAGAATAAATATTTTAATTTCAACATAAAGTACACACTGTCCTCGGAAAATCCTGCAAATATCATTTACCTATCTTTAAAGACTGCTGAGAAAACTGGCAGTCAATGCAGCATGATCATAATGTAGATAACGTCGCCATATTTGCAACTGTAGAAGAAATACACCAGCAACATTAAATATTTTTATTTCTGCATACAGTACATATAGTATTTAGTGAATGGTGCATAAATCATTGGAGAGTCTTTACGGACAGCAGAGAAAACACGTTTTAAACAGTACAAGGTTTCCTATTAGATTGTATGAGTTGCGTCATTGTTTACATAATACTCAACACATAGCGATGGCGCCAGGCAGTGCACGTCACAAATTGGTTTGGCTACTATAGGCCGGCCAATCTCTCCACTCTATATCTATGGTTACAGCCTTCCTGTATTTTTAAAATTGGTACAGCCTTCCTGTATTTTTATAATTGGTACAGCCTTACTGTATTTTTAAAATTATTATCATTTTTATTATTATCTCGATGCTTTTCAGAATATACAGTCAATATCTTAATTATCAGTACTCTTAGAATTTTACATACGAAAAATAAAACAATAGTTTTCCCACACACACACACACACACTTAACTTTTTTCATTAATCATAGATTTATTTTATAATTAATACTTTCATTTACATATGTCAGTCTATCACAAAAGTTTTTTTTTCCTAGAATCAAAGCATTTATTGAAGAGCTCTATCTGACAAGTGCAGTCGTCACAGTATTGTTCAATATCGCAGGAAAATAACTCTTATAAAAATATAAGAATAATAATAATGTACATGTAAAAATTTGATCTATTATATAAACTGCTAACATTACTTCAACCTCTTAACAATCCTCTCACCGTCCAGACTTACTGTTAATAGTATGTGTTAACAAATGTAGCCATACGTGTACTTCCTTACAAATAAAAATATAAATAACTCGTTTTGAAACATCTTCCGAGATGCATACTGGCACTGTATCAGTGAGCAATTTCGGCGTCACTAGTGCCAGGGTCACTGACCCTCAACAACACACGAAATGATTGATCACACCGCTCCTGCGAGCTTTAAGCTACAACAATGACCCTGATTGATTTAAAAAGAACAAGTAGGTCTGCCCTACTCTTCTAAGTTCTGAAGTTTATCTATTCTTCTAATCTTTTTGGTCCCTATGCAAGCTTCTCACTCTACTCTACCTCATCCGCATACAAAAATGTTAGTATCAGCCACCAACTGGCTCTATTCTATCTCATCAAAAAATTAAAAAGTCAGTACTCTCTATACACTAATCTAAGTAACATCAACAGAATATAAGCACAAACATGGCTTGATCTCACAATATAGCTGGTTTAAAACGAATTCAAATAAATACCGAGACTAAAATAAATTTGAATATAAACAGGTAATCTGGAATATTTTTTGAATCAATTAGAATTCTAAGATTATGACTGTCAAGGTAATTTGAAAAACCACGACTCAAGACGATTATTTTCAAATAAAAACATATTTTTTTGTTTAATTCATAATTATTATAATATATAACCAATATACAACCATTCACACCGTGATTTCCTGGGCACAAAACTTTGAAAAAAAATAAATAAATAAATAAAAAAAAAAAAAATAAAAAAAAAAAAAAAAAAAAAAGGCAGTGAAGCGAAGCTTAAACCTTTTCCTCGGTGCTGCTAGGAAAATATGACTGAGAGTTGTGAGAATCAGTAATACCTGTGGGACAATCGGTGCAAAGTTGGACGCATGAATGACACAGACATAGGAATTGCTAACTTATTTGAAACCAAAATCAAACCTTAAGAAAGGAATATCTTCATCTTCTTAAAAATAAACCACACATACATGTATATGTATATGTGTATATATATATATATATATATATATATATATATATATATATATATACATAAATAAATATATATGTGTGTGTGTGTGTGTGTGTTTAATAAAAGTATTGTACTTATCATAATATGTAAGTTAATATGATTGATTTTCTCAAGGGCTTCTCCTATCATCTTATCTTTGTGTGTTCTGAGAGCGTTTTTTCTGAGTTATATGAAAAAATAATGCAATTTATCTACTCTAGAATTCTTTTCCTTTTTATCTGTTACCCTTCTAATACCCCTTTTCTGTGCAGTCCACTCCTTCCCAATTTCCCTATATAATCCCTCGCCTTCTCCCCTCTTTTCCCTGAAGAAATGGAGGAAGGCCGTAGTCAGAGTTCGCCAACAGAGAGAGAGAGAGAGAGAGAGAGAGAGCTCTTTCTTCAATATTACCCTTCGGGGGCCTGGCCGTTATAAAGTACCTCGCCCAAGAGCCTATAAAACCCTCCTGCGCCGCCTACTTCACCGCTAACTTAAAACCAGGACGTTCCATCAAAGGGCCTCCAAAAAACCATGCCCCGCTTCCCTCATCTCCTTCCTCCTACCCCCCCCCCCCCACCCCAGCAGCTCTCAACGGCCCTCTGCTTTCGGCAAACGATGGAAAACCCCTCTTTTACCCAACCCTCATCCATCTATCCACACTATTCAAGGACACGCCACACACCCGTGGGCACCCCACGCACGCACACACACACACACACATACACACACACACACACACACTCTCTCTCTCTCTCTCTCTCCTTCGATCACCAGCAACATTCTTTCCTATCCCCCCTCCCCACCCGCTACCCACCCCCAATACCTTTTATGGACCTCTCAAGCTGTGACGGAGATTTATAAATTCTTATGAATAATATACATTTTCATAGGTTTTCATTCTCTCATAATCAAACTGTATTTCGTGCTTAGATATACGTAATGCATGTGTATATATAACATATACGTGTTTTTCATGAGACCGAGTCATTTCTCGATATCCAGTTAGCTTAGGAATGCTCTTCCTGCGTTTGTGTTCACGGTGCTTACAAGTGTCCCTCTGGATAAGAGCTCACTCTCTCCCGTTTCTCCTTTCTTTCAATGCGAACAGCGCTCAGAATTCCTACAATGTTACAGTGACCGTTGTTATTGTTCTCAGAAAATGTTCATACTCAGCACAATTCTCCATTTAACGATTATAACTGATATTTTGAACCTTCTTCTTGCTTCTAGGTTCTAGCTCATGGCGCGTCTGAACCAAGGGACTGTGGACCGAGACACTAGATTCATATTGTGGCCTTCAAGGCAAAGCATTCATTCAATTTCCTCAAATTTATTCTGAGATTTGCACTTTGGGACCCTTCATTGAAAAATGTTCCCGAGAACCGATTGAACAGTGACAATGAAACAAGCAGGTAGAGAGAAATGACACACATCTCTGTGCAGCACAGGGGCTCCAGCTTTTAATCTGGATCCTTCCAGACAACATGACACTGACGCACACAGACACACGAACACTCACGCACAAACTACATGGATCCCCCAGCTCAGTGGTTAGCGACCTCGACTTACCAGCGAGAAACCGAAGATCGATCCTATGGGGGCGGGGGTATAGGCCAGTTTCCTGAAAAATCTATCGTGACTCCATTGTCCTACAGGGTGAATAATATGCCTGGTGGCGACTGCCTTGTCGTATGTAGTGACTAGGGTATAGGATGGCATGAGGGTAGGGGCTTCACCTCATAAAAGGTGTATATATTATATATATATATATATATATATATATATATATATATATATATATATAGTAACTGATTGAATTCTGCAACAAAGTCATTGCAACTGAACTGTAACTTCGTAAAGGATGACAGTCACCCATGATCACTTAATTATTAGAAAAATATAACCTATAACCCATCATATCAACGAAGGGAAAAACGTAACCTGGGCAAGAAATTTTGTCGAAACTGTCCTCAAGTAAAGCGGCATCGCCTTATAGAAGGACTCATAAAAACTGGCAAATTATTATTGTCATTTTTTTTTTCCAGAAAAACCAAACTGAAAGAGGTTTTACTTAATTCGCTTTGCCTCTGCGTGTTTACTGCAGTTCCCCTTACTTTCCATTCCTTCCCTTACCCTCTCCTTCTTTTCTCTCTCTCTCTCTCTCTCTCTCTCTCTCTCTCTCTCTCATCTCCCCTCACCCTCGTTTTTTCTCCGTTTCCCCCGATGGGTCGAGTCTCTCCGACTCAAAACAGATCAATGTGGATGCCAGATGTCGCCAGCAAACACAATTCATCGAGTGGGGAGGAGGCACACTCGGCTGGTCTGGGGGGAGGGCAGTGTTGTTATGGGGAGAAGGGGAAGGAGAGGAATAGACAGAGGGGAATACATATCGTTACGGTCCAAACACCGCGCAACTAAATGCCGGTTGTTGACCTAATTATAAAATAGAGGGCTCGTTCGGGTTCAGTGGGTTAGGGTGTCAAACAACCCTCCAAAGTTGGGAGAGAGTGAGAAAATAATGGGGTGGGGGTTGGGGGGGAGTGGGGTTGAAAGTAAAGTGCATTTGGGTGGAGGAATTTGGGGACGACAGATTAGCAATGACTCTGGCCCAACGAATTTTCCAGCAACATAAAGTATCTCAAATAAAAATACCAGGGAGTCCCCCAGAGCACCGCCCACTGTCACCTAGTGAAACAATGAGAGCAATTCGACGTAAGAAAGAAAAAAACCAAAATCCATTTCCTATTTACTTTCCCGCGGCTGTCGGAAACACCGCCAGCAATTAATCTGAAACGCACGGTGCAGCCATTTTGCCCTGATCACGTGACGCAATACGACGTATTGACGCCCCTGCTGTCACTTGGCCTCAGGATAAACAAAGATTCTGTCTGAAACGTTCCCACAACAAACAAATCGCATGGAATGATTAAATCTCGCAACATTCAATTCAAACATTGTCTCCAAGATGGTGTTCACTTATTTCAAATATAATCGTCATGAACGCGTATTTGAAGAATGAGTTCGGATTCAAATATATTCGTTAGAAATCTCCACGAACAAACAATGTAATCCAAACCTCAAATTACCACAGAATCTAATGGAAATTTTAAATATATCTTTAAAACGGCAGGTGACTTCTGACGTCTCCCGACCACTTGCTAAGCGTAAAAGTTTGCTTACGACCATACAAATTAGCTAATATTTCAGCTATTGTATCTTTCGAAAGTTCATTTGCAATGAGAGAGGAGCTAGGGTAATGCAAAGCTGAAAGTAAATAAATGAATGAATAGAGATACATTATCACTTCCTAATTCGATGAGCTTAACAAACGACCATTGGTTTCGAAAATTTTTGGTATTAACGTCTCGCTTTTTCCACGCAATGCCTTCGAGAATGAGAAAGTATTCATCTCCTAACACGTGAGAGTAACTATTAAAGGAAAAGCATTCTTATGTTCTTATCTGTTGCATTTACTAGGTAAGAATGGCAGCGTGAGTTCTGCGCTCTGAGCATGTCCTTGAACGTAACCATCAAGACGCAGTGTCTGGCTGGGGGTTTCTATATTTTTTTTTATTCCCTCAGGAAACCCCGACAAAAGAAGAAGAAAAAAAGTTCTCTTGGATGATTTCGACAGTCAGGGAACTGACAGCCATGATATACGTCAGAGAGAGAGAGAGAGAGAGAGAGAGAGAGAGACAAAGAGAGAGAGAGAGAGAGAGAGACTGTACTTAATTTCCTTCAGAACGAGGCAGGAGATCTCTCACTTAGCGTTTCAACTGCCTTCTTCGATATTCACGTAGTAAAGCATATGCTTAAATATACGGCAGCTTAAAATCATAGATAGACTTAAAAGAAAAAAAAAAACTGAGTTACGCTAGACACGTGTGGGTCATATTAGACCTATAGAGATTAAAAGCAAATGTACACTTGAATCGAGACTGACAGAATTTGAAAATATATGTTGTTAAATATACGCACATATTTAGACTGAAGGAAACGAAAGAGGAACAAAGAATGGAAATGAGTTCGCTCACTCATAAATTTATAACGACTATTACCGAAAGCATTTTGGGTACGTAAAGTGTACATTGACTATCGCTAGTATTCTGCTTGTAAAAAAAGAACTAGTACTTGCACTAAAAATGAAAAATAAGAAAAAAATAAAATAAAAACGTGGGCGGGAGTGAGGTACAGCAATAGCTCCTTTTAACACCACGACATAAGATAGCCTCGTTAGGACTCGACTTCTAAAATCACTTGAAGTTTGGGCTTAATCATTATGCCTCTCTAACGGTTGTTTGCGTTCTTTAGGACCAATCGATATAAAATATGAAGGAGGAGTCACACTTCAAGTGCAAGACTTCATACTGAAGTTGAACAGCAAAAACGATGTACTACGAGAGCACTTAAGCTTTCGCGCCTTGCAATACCAGATCCTAATAGGCCTAACTACATCAATCAACAACCGCTGCTCTCAGTCCTTCAGTATTGTGAATGATTCCGCCCTCACTGTTGTTGATCAGCGTTCTTTTGACCGTAATTGCTATGTTGCTCTCCGTTCACAGGCACCGTTTTATGTTGTTGACTTAATATTACACAAATATCAACCCCCCCTACTCACAATATTCTACCGTTCCATCTGTAAAGACAAGTTTTCACTGGTCTAAAGAGCGACAGTCTCCTTGCCAGGCAAGACTCCTGTTGCGTGAGAGAGAGAGAGAGAGAGAGAGAGAGAGAGAGAGAGAGAGAGAGAGAGAGAGAGAGAGAGAGAGAGAGAGAATACTTCACATCTCACCCTTAGCGTTTCAACTGCCTTCTTCGTTATTTACGTTGTAAAGAAAATGAATAAATACACGGAATTTTAAATTCATAAAAAAAAAAAAAAAGACTTCAATTAAATCGAGTCTCACTAAGGACTCAAAAACCATCGCCAAAAATAAGCATCAGTCAGGAATACCTACGTAATTGTTTTGTGCGACTTTCGTAATTCCTTCTTCCTTTTCTTGTGGAACTAAACAACCGCCAAGAAGGACACGAGCCCGATTAGTTTCCAGTTTTTTTTTTTGTAAAACATCATACAAAGCTTTGTTTCAATTTCCCGTACCTCAAGTAAACAAGCTCTGGATATTGAACGGTTGAGCTTCTGGCCTTATGTAAAAGGAAGATATCTCATATCTGAAAGCTTATCAAGGTAATCATTCATAAGTAAAGATTCTCGTATCTCCACAGCGTCGTAGTTAAATTTCAGTATGATCAGATATTACATATAAAAGTTTGACAGCACTTTAGCAGGCTGAAATAATAATCGTAATAATGACTGGAGTCACTTTTAGAAATGCTAAAGTATTTCTGATGACTCTACACTAGTATTTTTGTGAGTATAAAAGGGAGAAATGAATTTGATTTGAAGAAATTCAGGCTGTCTAGCCAAGCACCGTGGAATTTTCTGGCCGGCCATTCAGCGCTTTATACAGCGAGAAGGGGGAGTTGGACTGGTCGAACAGCAGGAAAAACACCTCCATGCAGATAATATATGGGAAGAAGCGGAATGGAGGTAAAGTAAAAGGCTAAAAAGTCGGAGAGGTTTCGGTAGAAGAGATATTTTGTACTATACCCGTACTAGTGGGTTCACATAAACCGTGCATCTGATATCTAGGCCAGTCCCTTACGACGCTCCTGATTGGCTGTGATAAGCCAATCACAAGGCTGGAAACTTTGAGCATCTCGAGAGTTCACATAGGCAGGATGTATGTTCCTCTTCTCCTGAGGGATACTCCAGCCCTGTGATTGTTTTATCAACAGCTAATCAGGAGCCTCGTAAGGGGCTGGCCTAGACATCAGATGGACGGTTGAGGTGAATCTACTATAACCAGGAGTATTGATAGAGGAGGGGAAATGACCTAGTTGGAGTTAACTGCCCTCTTTATTCAACACCTGGTCCATGTACGAGCTAACTACCGGTGTCAACTATCTCCAGCGACTCTGTATATTGTTTACAAGTTCACCTCAGTTTATGTTTTGTTTAATCATTCATTTGAACTAAAGACGAAACCAGGGAAGGGTTCGAAAGCTATTTTTTAAAGCTTTATAAATAATACACGAATTTAAAACATTTTTATCATTGTGGACCCCTTACTCTGGTGATAGTGTGTTTTTCCCAACCAAACAATGATACATCCCCTAAGCAGATGAAAATCTCCTGGCTCAACTGAACTAGAACTCATCTGGGGACATATTGAAAGCAACTCTTAATTTTCTTTTCAGTACTTTTCGTTTCTTAATGCGCTGAGATGAGGGATTTCTATAAATAAATAAATATATATATATATACAATATATATTATATATATATATAATATATTATATATATATATATATAGAAATAGGCAGATCCTTGGAGCTTTCGTCTCTCCATCACGGTCCTCTTGTTTTGCTCATTCTGGAGTTCCATCTTCAAAATTGCCCAAGGAAATGAGCAATGGCAATCTTAATACAAAGAACAGTAGTTTTGGTCTGTCTGTTGTCTGTAAGCACTTTTCACCGGTGGGGAATCCCACGTAAGTGCTTTACAGCTGACGGACCAATTTATTACCATTAAGGGTTAAAGAGGGGTGAAGGAGAGAGGGCCTTTCCCTACTCAGTGACTACCTAACTAACAAGACCAAGCCATTTTCAAATCGTTGCTGAATATGGTAAGATACGTGTGAAAATTACATACGGGAAAACTACCGCTCGTTTGGCTTTAGGATACTTTCTTAAACACACACACACACACACACACACACACACACACACACACACACACCGGTGTTAGATAACTGTTACTTCAGAGTACAGTCACATCGTCTGGGGTCGTGGCACCCGGCCTCACCGGCCGGGTACCGGTCCCCACTAACTACTGTAACTCAAAACCTATTATTTGGTGATATTAAGAATGCTGTTCTAGCTTGCTCAAGAGTATCCACATCAAAATTCCTCCATTGCAGAAGTAAAGATGGAAAAGTAACAATGAGCACAGCTTAATGGGAGAGTAACCACGCGAATTACAATCGTCGGTTCCTATTTCTGACTTTGCACGGACCGTAGCATTGACGATCACGGATGAACTGGAAAAATACGAGAAAAATAAAAAAAGAATCTGAGACGCCGCCGAGCCGGTGGCGTTGAAGGACAAGCGCTTGGAACCTGTGCATAATTCAGCCGTGGCGTAACGCTGCCGGGTTCGCGGGTCCTGTCGCAGTACGAGAACGTCAGATCAAAGAAGAAGGGCGTGACGGATGCATTACCTATTGAAAGTGGCGTCAGTCGAAGGGAAGACAGCTCAGACGGGCTTGGTCGGGCCTTGGGGAATAATATTCAGTCCTGTCTAAAAATACTGAACCTGGAACTCTTTCGCTTTCAATAATTTAGCGATCGCAGATTGGATATCATTGATATATTAGTATCGTTATCACTATACTAAAAAAAAGATCATTATTACTATCAATCGTGGCAGTACCGGTAGTATTAGAATCCTGTTGCTCCTAATATCAAATAAGCTCTCATAAAAAAATACTTACCGAAGAGTACTGTAACCGGTCTCTCTTAAGAGATCCCACACGCTCGTACTACCTAACGGACGCAATATGTATATATATATATATATATATATAATATATATATATATATATATTATATATATATATATATAAAGTATACGGGTTTTAGGACCAGTATATATATTTACTTATTTATTATACACACCTCTTTTCCATTATAGAGGGTTAACTACAAAACACGTTCTTATCTTCTCGGTACTCTGCCAGTTTTCAGAGGGTGAGGTTGCTAAGCCCATGCCCTACCCAATGAACGTTCAAGGGACTTCTGAGACGATGGCGTCTGGCTCTTCCAGCTGGTTACCCACCCAATACCGACCAGACCCAATGTTGCTTCACTTTGTTGATCAAAGGACTAGAAGTGTACACACCCACACAATATATATACGTACATACATACATATGTGTGTGTGTGTGACGAAATTATATGTGTGACAAAGTGAACCTCTATCTGTTCAAACCGAAGTAGCCAAATTGGAGAGGCGGATTTCTGCAAAGGCCTACCAAGGCCGAATGAACGAAGCCGGCCCATTGATTCTTAATCAGAGTTTATGCATTAATTATCTGGCAATATGTGAGCAGTTGGGTTTTAAACACAGCTCTTTTCCCATTAACCTACGCAAAGTTACTTAGCAAACCTTACTACTGTCGGTATTCCTGATGACAAATAACTAGACTCTGTTTTTGTCCATCTGTCCATCCGCTTGTAGTGTTTGCGCATGGTAACACTGCGTCCCGGGCTTTAAATAATATCCTATTTCGAATATTAACGGTGTAATTCGCATACAGTAAATTATTAAAACACTTTTCTGTTGCAAATGTACACCAAGATATCCTTTTATTTAACTGAAACTTACACAGCGTAACTAATATTTAAAGCCCGGGACGTAGTGTTACCATGCGCGACCACCACAGGCGGGTGGACAGATGGAAAAAACAGAGTATAAGTAGTCGGACATTACAACCAATAAACACCGGGAGTATAAGACCACAGCTCCGGTCAAAAGGGCTTTCAAAAAGAAGGGACACCATAATCAGAACCAGACAAGGTTAACAAAGGCACTAAGGGAAAATAGAAAAGCAGAGAACAGACACAGACAAGAGAAAGAACAATAAAGAACCCCGATTTATGTAACAATGGACAGTAAAGAAGAAATAACGACGTGCAATATAAAGTGAATTTGTATATAATTCTTAAGAGGAGCAATTTCCCACGGAAGGAAGCCCGCAGGCACACATACGTTCACAAACAAGCACAAGCACGCACGCCACGCGCTGCCTGGACGCGAAACCGCTGAAGAACGACGGTATGGTCCAACCCCACTCAATCGAAATAGATCTTTAATTCCTGTGGGAATCGTTGCCAAAAAAAAAAAAATAAGAGAGAGAGAGAGAGAGAGAGAGAGAGAGAGAGAGAGAGAGAGAGAGAGAGAGAGAGAGAGAGAGAGAGAGAGAGAGGACCCCAAACCGATTGCTCCGCGTACCACATCGACTCTTTTTCTCTCTCTTTACCCCCATCCTTTTTTCTATCGACTGATTTCAAGTTAAATATACATTTTTTTTTTTTTTGTCTCGCACACCCAATTCGCATACTTTTTTATATTTATCGTCTCACGGCTTTATAGTTAAAGTACATTATCATCCTCTCTCTCTCTGTCTGTCTCTTAATTTTATTGTTAGCCGTAAATTCCTTTAATTCGCCTCTCATTTTTGGTGCCTGTACATTTCCAGCCAATTCTGCTTGGGGTCAGGGAATAGGTAATTATCCTGTGTGTGTGTGAACTAAAAATGCTAACATAATCATCGCTTTCTTTCTCTTTCCACCTATTCTTGACTATCGTCGGCGCAGTAAGCTATGAAATACTCGATCTCCTATCCTGTACATTCTTCGTTTCATGTAAACATCACTCATCCAGTCCATCATAAGCGACCTCCCTCTATCTATGTACCCTTAGCTAGAACAAATGATGCCATCTCTTAACATAAAATAAACGGCACCCATACAATTCAATCATGAAAATTGCTACCCAATGCCCGCACTATAGTTTCGTTGTCTTCAGTCGAGTAGACTTCCACCTTTAGGATATATTTCCAACAAATGAAGAGATTTCCAACTCTAATCTTACTTACGATTTCGGAATACATTTATTGAAAAAGAAGATAAAAAATTTCGAATATCTTCCCACAACAAATACATTTTCACCTCTTAAGTCAAATGGAGGGTATATTTCAGCATTGTAGGGATACATGTTTATAGTAATTCAATAACTATTCTTACTAGGAATAAACGCTTCATTCCATTTCAGAAATATGTCTCTTGTACTCATAGCTCAAGCTCATTCATTGATCACGAACATACATTTCAGCAATTCACAACTTGGCCATTTTTTCAGTTCGTATCAGTATACTAAAACCAACCATACACGCGCCCTCGCCCACATACGTGTGTACGTATATGTATCTATAAAATATGATATATAGATATATATATATATATATATTATATATATATATATATATATATATATATATCTATATATATATATATATATACATATATATATATTATATTATATTATATATATATATATATACATAATAAAAATGTAAATAACTTAAAGAGACAGAGAACCAACCACATTACAACACTGATAGGCAATTTGTATTTTCCTTTGACATAAAATTCTGTTAGGTTTCTCGCTATTGTAAATGATGTACACTTACAAAATGATATTTTACCATTGAAATTCTGCGTACTTTTCCTGGGTAATGATACGGCAAATAAGATTATCAAACAGAATGAGTTGGATCCAGCGCCGCACAGGAGGATGGACGAATTCGAAACAGTTTATACAAAGGACAGAGGGCAACACGAGTTCATACCTCTACAAACCAGGATTTCAGCTTCTATCTTTTCACTGCACTGCCATATTTCTATAAATTCACAGTCGTTTCCCTCATAAATTTTATTATCATGATGCCATGTGTCAACTCATAATTCAATTCATGTCTTGCACTATAAATCTTCTAATTATATTCCGCAATGAAGCATATCGATTTGCCTATGATATATAATATATATATATATATATATATATATATATATATATATATATATATATATATATATATATATGTGTATATATATATATATATATATATATATATATATATATATATATATATATATATATGAATTTTATCATATCACCACTATTCATATACAAGCATTAAGCTACAAATATCCTATAATATCTAATTCGTTCTACCTCGGAATTAATATAATTTCATAAATGTTACCCTAAGGGGCATTTTCTTATCAAATGAAAAAAATTCCCCTTCAGTTAACATATATGAAAGTATATTAATTCCGAGGTAGAGCGAATTAGATATTACTGGACATATGTAGCTTAATGCTTATATATATATATGCATACACACAATGTATATACGTGTATATATATATAGTATATATATATATATATATATATATATATATATATATATATATATATAATGTTGTGTGTGCGTGTATGATAATAATTTGAGAGCTTTTGATTTTTATAACTAACAATTATCTGAATAACTGTTAATATAACCGCTCATTAGCAGGCAGTTACTGAACAAGACCAGTTCCGTGCTTACATGTGCACGCAAGATCTCTAGAACTTTTATTTTTAGTTAAATAGAAGCTTCTTACTAAATAAAATCACATGAAAGAAACGTAATAATCATGGTTTGATGATTTATATTATTAATATTATAGTAAGGGTACGTACGTTTTCTAATAACGGTAACGAAAACCAATGATCATACAAATATTCAATGGAGACAGAAGAAACGTAATAACATTTAGAAATATTAATAAGGTAGCTCATATTATAGTGAACTGCGCTACGCATGGTTATCTTCTGAACGAGCTGAGAGAGAGACGTTGACTTCCATGGTTATCCTCTGAGAGAGAGAGAGAGAGAGAGAGAGAGAGAGAGAGAGAGAGAGAGAGAGACGTTGACTTCCATGGTTATCCTCTGTGAGAGAGAGAGAGAGAGAGAGAGAGAGAGAGAGAGAGAGAGACGTTGACTTCCATGGTTATCTTCTGACAGAGAGAGAGAGAGAGAGAGAGAGAGAGAGAGAGAGAGAGAGAGAATGTTGACTTCCAGGATCTTCCGCGAATTCTCACTGGTTTCTTTATGACTCTCGCTCTTCTAGAAGACGAAACTCAGCCAAGTGTTGTAAGACTTGCTTAATTGAAAGATCTGAGGATAGATATTCATCTTTCCCTCGAAAGACCCTTCCTTTCCTCCCTTCCTCCCTTCCTTGCAATGGAAAAATGGTGATGACGATAACTCAGTCTTTTTTAGGATCAGCGCTCGACAAAACAAATAAAGAATTTATGACCAAGCAAAAAAAAAAAAGTTAGTGTCACAATAATAAAAATTATGCAAAGACAGGAAACATATAATGGATAAAGTCTTACAGCAATACAGTTATGTGATTAGTTAGTCGCAAATAAAAAGAAAAAAATCATACTTTTTTATACATTCAAAGTAATTAGCATCATCCATATATCAATTGATTTGGCTCGTAAAGCGCAAGACCTAATAAATGTGGAAAAAGAACAGAGAGAAAGAGAGAGAGAGAGAAAAAAAAAATCAAGAAAACAAACCATTAGCCTAATCTGTCAAACAAGCACACACGATCAAATTCGACATTTGGGTCCGGATTGTGACTCCAGAGAAACAAATTGAAATTCGTCGGGGAGAAAGGATAGGAAAAAAATATATATATGTATATTGCTGCTCACCCACCTAACCAAGCCGTTGCAGTGCAGCTGGCATTGCTGCTGCTGCTGCTGATGCTGCTGTTGCTGTTTGCTGCTGCTGCTTGCTGCTGCTGCTGCTGCTGCTACTGCCGGTATCGTTGGTGGCTACAACGAGAAAGAGAGACTACAGCAACAGCACCAAAACAGCACAAGTTGCAGTAGAAACACAGCGAACTGCTGCTGCTGCTGCTGCTGCTGCTGCTGCTGATGCTGCTGTTGCTGCTGCTGCTGCTACTGCTGCTGTTGTCGGTATCGTTGGTGGCTACAACGAGAAAGAGAGACTACAGCAACAGCACCAAAACAGCACAAGTTGCGGTAGAAACACAGCGAGAGAAGGACACCGACCTGGTGGCCTTCTCTCTCAATGATTCAAGCTCCGAGGTTTGAAACAAACCCGCGCCACCACCACAAACTGTTATAATCGTTTTATTTCATTGCAAAACGCAACACAACAGGTGAAATAAAGGATTTCGTACGGTCGCCGCCGCAGCGTGCACGTTCCTGTGCGTGCTCTGGCCTCCACTGCCTGTGTGTGTGTGTGTGTGTGTATAAACATACACTCAGACTTTAACATTTATTTCATTGAGAGTATTATATGACGACGATGGTTCTCTCTCTCTCTCCCTCTGTATCTCTCTCTCTCAATTATTTAATATATATATATATATATATATATATATATATATATATAATATTATATATTATATTACATACATACATAAACACACACACACACACACACACACACACACACACACACACACATATATATATATATATATATAATATATATATATATTATATATATATATATATATATATATAGCGAGAGAGAGAGAGAGAGAGAGAGAGGAGAGAGAGAGAGAAACCCTCACCATATATATGTACTGCATAAAAAAGGGAAACCACTTCAATACAGGAATAGATGACATCACTTCCATACCCAAACCACCATCGCAATCATTGCAAGACTAAATCACCACATGCAATATAACTTGACGAGGGAGCAACATATCGAAGAGAGAGAGAGAGAGAGAGAGAGAGAGAGAGAGAGAGAGAGAGAGGATGGAGGAAGGGGAAGGGGAAGGGGAAGGGGAAGGGGAAGAGGACGAGGGGATGTTGGATGGTACTATAACCCAACGGCGGCGTATTCAACCACCCCTTCCCCCCCCTTCCCTATATGAGTCAGTCCCTCCCCTCCCTCCCTCCCTCCCTCCTTCCCCCACCTTTCACCTGTGGCGCTGCGAAGCCTCTCAGTATGACTAAAAACTTGGTTTTATCCAATATAAATGGCGGAACAGCCAGCACCGACCCGTGTATGTACGTACTAGATGGCCCTTCCCGCCATTCGGTCTATCTGGGTTTTGATGGGGCATGCATACGTAGAGGGAAGAGAGAGAGAGAGAGAGTGTGTGTATGTAGGGGGGAAGGAGGAGGAGGAGGGGGAGGAGTCAGCGAGGTACGGCTCTATAACATTTTCACAAACTTGTAACATTCTGCAATATAAATAACAATCCCGTCCCCGAATGGTCCCTGACAACATCACACGCACATACGAGAGTCCATTCGCTTGTGTTTCAGGCCACCGATGGAAAATAACAGTCGTGGGCTATTCCGCACCATGCCTGCATTTATCTTTCAGGCCTCTATTAAGCAAAGATGACTCCAGCCATTCTATTTTAACCTCCCCCCCCCCCCCACCCCATTTTAACCCGCCCCCTCCCCTCCCCCCAACTCTCCTCCGGGCCCCTGGCTCGTTTCCCCTTCTTTCCTGAACCCATCATCACGGCGGCAGGACAGACAAGTGTGTTTGTGTGTATATGTGCCAACAGGGTACTCTACATGGCTGGAAATAAGGGTTGCCAAGCGGTCAACTCTTGTTTACACGAAGCTATATCATGTACGAGGTTCACTAAATGCTCTCTCTCTCTCTCTCTCTCTCTCTGTATATGAATGTATGAACTTTTATCTGTGTGCGACTACTTTGCCCGGTACTTATTTTACATATTACAGGATATACATTATTTACGTAGGCAAGTATGCTTAAAACTTTCAGTAGACAAGAGGGTCATTGTTTACTGTAAGTGAAAAAGATGCGTACGTTTTCCAAGAAACGCAAAAGGCAGATCACAATCACAAACTTCAAAGGCAAAACAGAGAGGTAAATCTAGAGAGGTTTGCCATAAGTAAATTTAGAAAGGTTTGCCATTGTCTCAGTATATCTGTATGGACACCTTTTACTTAGTGTATGATCACGGGACCCATCGAGAAAGCCTTTATTTTTTTTTTAAATCAATAAATGTAAACACCTTGAGTTAAGATTGTTCTCTGCTCAACTGAATATTACCTCACTGCCTTGTCCTAAATCTACGTAGTCATATCCAGTTGCATTTCTTTCTTTCCGCACTCTATTGTTCAGGTTATAATTTCCATGGTAGGTTTACAATGTTCCTTTGCATTTGTATTCCATCCATCAAAAGATCTTATTACTACTTCTTTCTTTCGCCTTCTGATGTTACGCCAGATATAAAATACCAAATCGACCATTTTTGCCGCTTTAACCCACGACGTACTGGTCTGATCTTATGTCGTGGGTAAGTGTTTGTCACACAGATAAACGCAAACATATGTTTGAAGTTGAGAGGAAAACGGGAAGGGCAGCATTAACGCATTTCTTGACAGATGCCAAAAGGGCAAAGGAGGAAAAATACTAACTAAAATTGGAGACAGAGAGAAAGGTTGGAGTGGGATTCTTAAAGCTCTGGAGTTCGAAGACAATTGTTGCTTACCTTGACCCAGTATCTGAATAGTTACAACCTGGAGGACCTTGTCATACAAGATGGAGGCAAATAAACAGCTGCTTGAAAATGTACGCGAAGAAGGGACATAAAATTCAGACTGTCAAATTCTTAACAAGCTGAAGGAAAATCATATTTCGTAAGATAAGAACAACGTTTTCGTAAAAGTGTCATGATTAAACATAGGAAAAACAGGAGCACATAATTCAAATGACCTGGATAAAATAAATATCGAGGGACAAGCAGTTCCACCTCGCGTATAACCTTCTTTTGCATAACATCTTTTCAAAATAAAATATCCATCGAAAATGTGATTTTCGGCATTCAGAAATTCTTGCGTGAACTTTATGATAAATTCCTATTGCAAAAGTCACCCATTATTTCTTTTTAGAACGAAGCACAAAAACCTGCAAGCGAGGTTTCTCTGTTTCCAAAATACATTCCATTCTCATACACGGAAAGATTCGTCATCTTACACCCTTGGATTACCGTATCCCATAAAGCCATTTTATGATCTACGAAAATCGCTCAAAAGCGATACTAGTACTATACGATTGTCCGAGTCATTCGAGAGAGAGAGAGAGAGAGAGAGAGAGAGAGAGAGAGAGAGAGAGAGAATATATCGTTTACATCCCACTCCACATAGGCCCAGGCTAATCGGCTTTGTCGGGGCAGTTACAAAACCCGAGCGCGCTACATTTCTCACCAGGTTGAGATGCTTAACGCTGTATGAAACCGGACTCCACCAATGTTGGGGACCACTGCGCACAAAACCCAGGAAAGAAATAAAGAGATCGGCTATTATCCTCTGAGAACAAGCGGGAAAGTCAAGCACTGCGCAATTGGTCTACGAAGGGAAAAGTTCGCATGGAGATCATCGACAGACGAAAGTAAAATGAGTTGAAGGTGAAGAGAAGAGGGAGGAATTGCAAGCAGTGATGCACGACCGAATATAGTTGGATCATTTCGTGTGGTATGGCATCTTTGCATCAAAAGAAACAGAGTATAAACAAAACCATTCTCTCTCTCTCTCTCTCTTCTCTCTCTCTCTCTCCAAGAGACAACTTTCCTCAGCGTTGTTGATTACCTAGGAATACGGCAGACAATTCAAGTTGATAATATCATAAATTGTGAACGAGATACCGAAACATATGATTACTCTCCGCAGTTAGTTAACAATAAAAGTCCTGTTGTTAACACAGGCATCACAACTGCGTGCAGACATTGGCTAGAATTTGATAGCGTGATGAAGAGAAACTGCAAAGGACAGCTAGATTTTGATAGCGTGATGAAGAGAAACTACAAAGGACAGATGAACGTTTAATTTGGCAAACGGCAGAAATGATAGCACTATCATAACTACTACAATTAATATTACTACTAATCCACCATTAAGCAAAATTGGTATGGTCGCCATCAATGCAAAAAACAAAACCTTAACCCAAAAGGGTTCACTTTATAGTGGATTTATCACGAAAAGACAGATATTATCAATAACAACAGCTGATCCTTCACTCCTCTCAAGTTTTCTTCCCTGTTTGTTAATAAACCGCTTTTAGAAAGTTAGGCTAGTGGCCGGGACTTAACGATAAAAAAAAGAGCAGGAAAAAAAATACAAAAAAACTGACCTCTAAGACGACAACACCGGTTTACACCGGACTGAACAGTCAGCATCGTAGTCAACAAGTCAATAAAAGGTCAAAGATGTTATCTGGAGTTGGGGACTAAGGTTGAACGGGGGAGGGGGGCGTTGGTGGTTGGTGTGGTAGGGAAGGAGTGAGAAAAGTAAAAGTACTACGGCACTTCCGATGTCTTCTCCGGTTGCTGACTTTTGATGCCGTCACGCCATATAAGTTTTCCTGGACTGACAACACAGCTTTCTAGTCTATTCCTGAAGGGATGGAAATAAGGAAACAATAGGAGTCTTGTGTTGACTGACCTTCATTGAAAAGCGTCTGGGTGATAGGTCCACCAACTGAGACAGACAGAATTAATATTAGGATGAGCGAAAACAAAAGCAACGAGAGAATTCCAAAGCTTGCGCCATAAGGGAAGTTATCGAAACGAGGATTCCCGTACCCCTCTCCTTCAAAGAAACGTAAGATATGGAGGTCACATAGATATTTACAGGGTCTCCATTCTTCCGAAAAATACTTTAGTTACTAACAAAAAAAATGCAGAAAAGAATTCAAAGTCCATTATCTCTCTATCCCTTTGTCTGTAAACTCTTGACAATGATTCTTTTCAGTGTTCCAGAATCAATGATCAAGAAAGACAAATGTGGTCACAATCGCTGTTCCTTAGAAATTGCACAGTCAGATATATAGAGGAAATTACGCAAACACAAATAAATACGCTAGTGATTCATTGTTTCCTTCC
>NC_087210.1:27310693-27325693 GCF_015104395.2 Macrobrachium nipponense
CGCCAATAATCGCCATGTAACTGATGCTGTCGCCTGCCGATAACAATTACCTTTAACTTTGGGTAGCTTTAGACTTTTTTCATTATAATGATTAGTCGAGTCGTATTCTTTTCTTGAATCCTACAAGATCAGTTTTTCAGAGGTTAGAAAACATCACTAGCCATTAAAATTTTACATTAAGATGGCAACACTGCCTCCGAACTTTAATCGCTCATAGATTTTGACTTTTGATCTAATAAAATTTAGGCTGACATGCCAAGCACGGGCACTTTCGCCCATTCAGAGCTAAAGACGAAGTGGTTGGGCAGCAAGATGAAAAGATCCAGGAAATACCTATATAGGGCGATGAAGTCACGCATCTAAAGACAGGATTGGGAGAGAACCCACACAGTTGCACTAAGGAGTCATAGTTTGAGAGGTTGGACAGTAAGGCTAAAAAATGGATGCAACTAGAGGCCGAAGGGGCAACGCAAACACCATTTAGCATTGCCTACAGTGCACCACGTGAGAAACACTCATAGCTAATGGCTCGCCTGCATGGATTTGTATATTAATTAAGGAAAGGAAGAAAACATTACGCAGTCAATAAAAGGCAAATTCAAAGTATTCAGTTTCTATCTTTACCATTTCGGTATCGGTAAAACTAGAAAATTTGGCCACTGAATACAAAAGTTCATGTTCTTGTTACTGTTCTTACTTTAAAACGTATTCAGAATTAATTAAATTATTATGGGAATTACTTTTACCTTAGATAAAAATAACTCTATTTTTCATTTACGCATCTTAATTAGGTAAGTTCAAAATAAAGCAATTTTAGCTGACGGGAAATGTACAATTCTGGTAATTGAGGGATAAGTCCCAGGAACATGTTTTGTAAAAAAGAAAAAAAAAATGTTCCCGTTGCCAGTTAGTGTCAAGATAAGTGTGCTGAGGAATCAGTTCCCACAACTGAGACTCACTGCACAAGTCACGAAGAGGGCGCTAGTGAATAATTTGGACTTTCTTCCACTGCAACCGTTTTAGTAATGACGAAAGAAGTTTATTGAGAAATCTATCGAGATCTAGACAAAAAAATTGTTTCCGTTTTTACGTAATAATAATAATAATAATAATAATAATAATAATAATAATAATAATAATAATAATAATAATAAAACACCACTGAACAGATTAATCTCCTACCACTTTTTTTTTCTTTACTTCAGGGCACTACCGTCTTCCACATTTCTAGGAGCTTTCTTCGAAACGGTTAGAATTATTCACGGACAAAGTCTGGAAAAGATCGAGTATGGTCCTTATGTAATTCCAGCAAGAGAGACAACCACTGGAATAGCTCGCTTCCCACCGGTGACGTCTACTACATCGAGAGAAGAGGCTCAACCGCAACATCATGATGAAGTGCACTAACCGACGTCAAAGGGACTCTAGTCCGACTTGGGTCGTGTTCTTTGACGTAACGTATCATAGTAGTGAGATTAGTACTATATATATATATATATATAATATATATATATATATATATATATATAGATATATATATATATATATATATATATATATACACACACACACATACATAAATATTTATATATATATATATATATATATTATATATATATATATATATATATATTAGTCAAAACAGATGAGGTTTCTAAACCCGTTCGAAAGATTCCGTTTATCGGACGTGACTAGGGCTATTGTAAATAGGAATAAGTATTGTCAATTTATTCTTTACGTTCATTACACACACACACACACACACACACACACACACACACACACACACACACACACACACATATATATATATATATAATATGTTTTTTGTGTGAGAATAGTTGTGTATTATGTCTACGTAAGTCCAAATATAACGCAATATGGGATTTCAATTTAAAGTATTATTGGAGCCTTTCTTAAAACGCGTATCAGCATTATGAACTGTCAGGAAGAACTTTCCATAGTCTTGCAGTCGAGGGGATGTAAATCTTCATGGGACAGTATCTGGGAACCTTCACATCACGTGACCACAACAAAGTTTATGGAAGATAAAGAAAAAATGAAATGTGCATTCAGGCGATAATCTCAATCAAACTAGTCCATATTGGCTGAAAGGAATGAACCACTTTGAGGAACATTCTCTAAAAGATCAGAATCCTGGAATGATGCCGACGCCTTGACTGCATAGAACAATGGTCCAACAGTAATAAAAAGAAAGATCTGAGGCATTTGGCCTTAACACCATCATCACTTTAGATTCCCAAAGTTTTTCGGGTAATTCTAACATTCTGCTTGCGCGATTACAATATTGGTTAAAAAGGAATAAATAAATGACAGTGTTAATTATTAGTGAGGGATCACTGGTATACATACCAGAACCTGTGACTATTAATAGGAAATGTTACCATTACAAGGTTGCATTCATCTATTTTAACTATGATAATAGTATGAAAAAGTTCAAAGTAAAAATATTGCAAAAATAATTAATATTTCAAATAATATCAAAAGACATATAAGAGAAAACAGATAATGTTTGTCAGTGTAACAAAAGAGTAGTTGGTCAACACCGAGGAAACAGCCATTACGATTCAAAAAAATTTTGGCCTTTTCCACAATTTGAACTTTCAGGTCAGATAACTTACCTTACTTTTGTGTCTGTGGGTTGCTGATATTTTCTATGTCTGAGAATCCCATTTGACATAGATCTTTCGTTGATGGCCAAAATATTTCCAATGAACACATTTACGGACGAGTTTGGGCGAGGCGTTGCTTACCGTCATGGAATGTCATTCTGGACGGACGGACGCCTTACGGTCACTCGGGTAGAGCTAGTCCTGGGCTGGTCCAAAACCAGCAACCATAAACGTTGGGGCCATACGAGCGGAACAGCTGGAGTTTGATTTCACGGGACGAAGCGTACCGACGATCGAGCAAAGCCTACGTCGCCTATATTCGATGTCAGCTGTATCCCTCATTTCTTGCTTGACAATATGTCCAAGATTCGGGGATTCACAACTGAATATATCCCAGTTCACTGTTTCCAATGAATATCGTCGGATCTTAAACGCCCGTATACAATCTGTTTTTGTTTCAGGCGTAATCTATGTCTTTGTTTCGTTTTAGTGCCTAGATTTCCTTCGTATTTCTACAGTAGGAATCGATTAACGACGCGGGTAAAGGTTTTGACCTAATGGGGAAGATAGAAACATCTCATCGGCACAACATACACGTCGGATGGTCGTGCTTAGTTCACAGCCAATTCTCTGTTCAGCCAATTGGGAGGGAGTAGCTTTAACGTTTACTGCATCTATGGAAATGAGGGATACTAGGGAAAATTTACAATGGAAGCACTTATTATAGTACCTTACCCGTTTTGAAACAAATTGCTTTGCAGGATATCAGCAAAAGAAAAAAAATCACGATTCAAACAGTTTATTTTTTAACTGCGTTTCTCTCATTAACGGTTAATAAGAATGCAAGCGAAGAACATGATATATAACCGTTCCGGTACCCTTTTAGGATATACAGGAAAGTGTCCTTGATAGGGCTTGTTTTGAAGCCAAGTTGGTTACGTGATGTGAAATGGTTTAGAACCTTGATAGCATAAAAGATTAAAGTACCTTCGAGGGTGCTGTAATTGTCCTAGGACGGTAATTTCCGACCTCAGTTGCATTTTTTAACATGTTTACATTGTGGAAATAAAATTCACTAAGACTAAGGAACTGAATATTTGCGGAAAAGCTGAACACGCTGTATACCAGGAAGTGCAGAACGGCGAAGACCGAACGCTTCTGCAGGCTGACAATCACAGCTGAGATATCATTTCTTATAATAATTCTCTGGAACCTCCGAATCACCTGGTGTGAAGTGATAGCCGAAGTGAAAGCGAATGATTTCTGTCGGAAGGTTATTTACTTCAACCTGGGAATTTCCAGGAGCAAGGAAGTGATCTGATCACATCCAAGCAATTGCTTCATCCCGAGGAGCACCTCAGATAGCTTGGTGACCTTGGGATTTAGAGATTTATAATATCCTTCATTTTGTAAAACGTGAGGCTCTCGCGTGACTTTCCTCATTTGTCAAACATTTCTTCATTTCTACTTTGAACCGGGCTTTAGAGTCTCTTATTTGGGTGGCAATGCATTGAAATCCTTCAGGACTTTTTTTTTTTTTTTAACTGACAGTAAAACTGTTCCCAAGAGTGAAAATAAGTGTATGACCAGGTCAAATCTAGACCATTAGGTTATAAGCTTTATAATGACATTAACAGTGTCCTCTCAGGGATGAACAAAGGGGTGTTTTTAATAGATGCAACAATTCGAAAGCAAAGAAGAAAGTGGGTAGGCCAAATGAACTTTTATCATTAGCCTTCCTACTCCCGTATTCCTAGAAAATACATTCTTCAGCTTTCAGTGGCGAATGTCATCTTTAACAAGGGCCTAATTACCGGTTTATTTCCTCGCCCGTTCCTAGTCTTCCTTGAACAAGAAACAATAGTTAAACAGCATCTTGGGGAAAGTGAAGTACTGCGTGTGTATGTGATTTTGATTTGTGGGAGAGGGAGAGTGAGAGTGAGGGGGAGGGGGAGGGGAGGGGGCGTGGGGGAGGTTGGGAGGAAAGAGACGCAGCTTTCCAAGACTCAGCAGGGAAAATCCCAAGTGAAAGGGCGAAGCGAAGTAAGGTCTCTCTGAAGGAACTCTCGCCTGGGAAAAACAAAAGATAAATTAAAAAACGCGCCTGACAATCCGTCTTTGCTGTTAGTGTTAGCGCGAAATATACGAGAATTTACAAACTATAGTAATATCATTAAGAAACTGTTGCCACGATTACTTTAATACTTGTCAGCGAAAGTCTTTAATTTAATTAAGTCTCTGAAGATCAAACTGTTTTACATGCAGGGAAGACGAACGAGAAATATGAGACTAAGATAAATCGATAAACATTTAATGACTAACGATTTCTGTGTGCGCCACTTTGAGAAGTGATGTGTTGATATAAGTGATATTGATAAAGAAAGAAAGAAAGAATAAAAAAGAGTATACGAACGTTCGCGCGAACTTTAGAAGAATATGCAACATAACATACAGTAAGCACATTTGTTACATACAAGGGTAGGCTAAAGAAACAGAAAAAAAATTATTATATATATATATATATATATATATATATATATATATATATATATATATATATATATATATATATATGTTACTCCAGTCATTATATTTAGTTATGGAAAAAACTTATTAAATGAAAGTTCTTCTACAGGGATAACTATATCACTAACAAAATAACTGGGCAACTGGATTTTAAAAAAAATTTCATTTTCATTTGCAAAACCTACAAATCACCCGTAAAGAAACATACCAAAGACGCACTCAAGAGCATCGATACTCTTTCATATCCCTCTGATTTGCGCGAAGTGACTCAGAGGATATATTGGATACAACATTAAGCGCCGCTTTTCACCCCCTAAATACGACTGTGATGAAAGAACACCTCTCCCGAACGTTCAGAAGCAAGGCTAAGGCGCAATCATCGTCTAAGAGCAGCAATGACACAGAATTTACTCCTAAAAATCGGCCAAAAAGAGAAGCCATTGGGTAGTCGGTTGCCTCGAAGTAGTAGCCTGGTTCCGGATATGGGGGTCAACGTGACGGAAGAAATAATCCTCGTTTCTGGCGAGCGCTCCTGCCAGAAAATTGGGGGGAAAAAGGGACGCTGGGGAAAAAAATTGGGATAAAAGGACGCGCCGAGAGAGAGAGAGAGAGAGGCAGTCTTTCTGACTTGGAAAAGGAAATAAAAAACCTCTAAGGACATTTTTACTTTTGAATAAGCCTTCAACGCTTGACCATTGCATCCCGACCGAAAACACTTTACCGGGGACTTTCTCTCTTTCTCTCTCTCTCTCTCTCTCGTGAAAGGGCTAAAAAAAGAAACGGTGACAAAGACGTAGAAGAGAGAAAGAGAGAATGAAAGAGGGAACATTACATAAATGTCCATAACTATATGCCTATATTATACAGCTAACAAATTCTCCCCCCCCCCCCCCCCCCAACCCTGCCTCTATGTATACGACATTCAAATATAAACATAAAAACAAAAATACTGTGTGTGTGTGTGTGTGTGTGTGTCTGTAAGAGAGAGAGAGAGAGAGAGGGTCGAGGGGAAAAAGAAATAAAGGAGGTCACATCGCTCTGGGGTGGGGGAACAGCAAAGCTTTGCGTGCGTGTGTGTGCGTGTCTGTGTGTACGTACGTACGTGGGTGTGGGCGTCATCATCATGCGGACGAGTCATTAGGAAGTGGCGGGCGATCGGCTGAACCATCGTCGGCGGCGAGAACGGCGACAGGAAGAGAGAGAGAGAGAGAGAGAGAGAGAGAGAGAGAGAGAGAGAGAGAGAGAGAGAGAGAGAGAGAGAGAGCAGCGGCGGCGGCGGCGGTGGTGAAGGCAGCCAGCGAGGGAAAGCCTCGCCCACCTGGCTGGCTATTGATCACTATCCCCAGACCCCCTACGGCCACCTGCCTTCCAACTCGGCCTTTACCTCACCACCTGTGTGTGTGTGTGTGAGTGTTTGTATTTGTGTTTGCGTTTGCGTGTGTGTGTGTGTGTGTGCTTCTGTACAGTATACACAACAATAATAACAATGAAATCGGGGTTAGTTCTCGAAAAGCCACATGTCTCGGCTTCTTAGAAACTTCGAGTCATAAACAACGGCACCAGATTAAATGTTGGTTACCTAATAGCAACGAAGAGTCAAGGGAAAATTGAATCTGGGTAATAAAGGCTGACGGTAAATATACAAATTTGCAATTCAACACAAATTTTAAGCGCTTGAAAAGTATATCACCGACGTAGACAATCTATTACGTAAGTGAAGAAAACTTTTTTAAGTAGCGTTAGAGACCATATAGGCAAAAACAGCCAGGAAAAAGTTTCGAAATTTACAAATAACTGCAACGCGGTTTTTAAAATTTGAGTAAAATACAAGAGCTGTTTCTTAGAAACATGAAAGCAAGAGCGATGAACAGACAAATGAAAACGTAGAGGCCAGCAATTTCATCAGGAATAAGCGATATCTCTGTCGATAGAGCACCTTTGCCTTCAGTTCTTATCTGCGTCGCGACCTCGCTGGCTTAGTCTGAAATGAACGCCAGAATTCATTGAGGCGAACTTTTCGTCGAAGCAGATTCCGGCGCAGAGATTTGTTTCCATTGCATCAGGATAAACATGATCGGAAATGAGGTCAAGATCTAAAGAGGCATCCAGGAGATTGTTAGGTCTCACGAAATGAGGTTCTCAGCCAGTAACAAGGAAGATGCAAATGCACTTTTCGTAACGCCCAAACAGAGGGAAATGGCACCATGAAGTTCTGGTCTAGACTTGGCGCCATAAAAACATAATGGAGAGAGAAAAAGGGCGGTTCTCACTGGTATACATCATGGTTATGGAATGAGGGGTGGAGAGAAGCAGGACTACAAGTATCAGCTAGGATTCGAAAATATTCCCAGGAATCTGACCTGGAATTGCCGAGACTTAGTGGCAACTATGAAATGAGGTCCAGATTTTAAAGCCATACCGAATAATGAACACCATGCTGACCTACAATCGAGGTGTACCTGCATAGTGAATAGCATCATGGATATGATACAATTAAGTATTTTGACAATTAAATTCACAGTATGTCAAGTAATGAATAATGACTGCCAACAATAAAGTCAAGGCATTTTCTGGACCCGAAATATCTAAATAAAGGGAAACTGTTAATCATGACGACCTGGAATTAAGTCTGTAGTCCCACAGAGTCCTCAAGGCTGACATATATACAGTAGAAATTTGGATAACAAAGTATGACCTCAAAGTTGGCCAGACTTTGATAAAGCTCGGGTGCTGAGACAACGCAAACTTTGATACACATAATCAGGTCAAAGTCTTGGGAAGAACACTGTTATCAGAGTACGGAACTACGGATTATTCAGAACAGATCCTGGAACTATGGGTCGAGTTCTTGAATGCTTGACTTGATTTCATGAAATTGAGGCTGTCAAGCCAAGCATTGAGGGAGTTGGAGAAGTTGGACAGCAAGGTAGAGAGATCCCCAACATTTGCTCTAAAAACTAAGTTAGAGTTGTTGGACAGCAGGACTGCAGAAAGAAGTGGCAACAGAGGTAAAGTAAAGGCTAAAAAGGGCCATAAGCACGCGGCAAACATCCTGTAGTAATGCCTACAGTGCACCACGCGAGGTGCACTGACGGCACCTCCTCACTATGGGGAGGGGGAGTACTGAATGCAACTGGAGGAAGACTAAGGTCTCAATTGGTATGTAAGTTCATATAATATCTAAAGGTCTCGCAGGACCTTTTTTTTATATATTATAAAGAAGAAGGCGTACGGGACGAACAAAAAAGTTCTTATCTAACCCCGGTCTGGAAATAAGGATAAGAAGGAAGCGGATATAGAGTTGGGCTGAACTGTGAATGAACCGACAGATTCACCTCTTGGGCGAAAGAACATTGTATGACTCGGGGAAGAATTAGCTTCGTACATCGGAGGTAACTGAAATACAGGGATAAACAGAACAAAGCAATACGATGTTTATCGAGTCAAGTCACCGTTGCAATCAAGCGATGCAACAAGGAATTAATGTTTCTGAAGGGTATCCGGATCCAGTTACATAATGCAGCCGAGATTAGTAAGTAACATCACCTAGAATTAAGCTAAAATTGCACCTTTCGTGGCAGTAAGGTCTCAGGATCGTCACAGCAACTGGCCGGAGTAACTGGTATCATACTTAGCATACCTGGAAGACCCAACCGCCAGGGAATCGAAGTAGTCCTACTCATTTATAATGGAATAACAGCATCAATAATAGGGCTCTTAATTACTTCTGGGTAATCCAAAAACGTTCTATAAACACGAGAAATGATGATACAGCATAATCAAATATCTCAGGAGAGATCTAAAATAACTACAGTAACCAACAGCAACTATGATAAGAAAAGGTGCTCAGTTTAGAACACCGAGACCCGTAGAAGATTATGTGGGATTTTGCGATTGTCCCGATAAGCCAGGAACATAAGCAACATGACTTGGAATTAGCTGATAGAGGAATCAGGGTCACAGATACAAGGAAACAATTAGATAATTGCTTATTGGTCACGAGAACGAAAGTTACAAGTGAAGCTGAAATTATTATGCACCACAAATTCAAACAGGATAAAAACTTCATGCCAATCTTAGACATGGAGGGATAAAAAGATTAGTCAAGATAAAATTAAAATAAGTGAGTTTGTTATGAATTCGTTTACCAGGAAGTAACGAAAAATTAGACCAGTATAGCAATACGACTTGGAATTACAGACCTCAAAGGTATCCTGAGTAATCGAATCATATGATCTAATTCGGATAACTAGAGAAAAAAAACTCATAATCTTATTGAAGGTGACTGTGCAAATAATTGTTTTATAACTGAGACACTGACTACTGAATAAAAGTGTAAATACTATAAAAAGAATATAAAAAAACATTGTATGACCTTTCATAAACTGGAAAATAACATAATCTGGGCCCCATTGCAGCACCTTACCTACCTAATATGACCTGGAATTAGGTCAGCATTAAAGGAGCCTTACATATCTAGACCAACCGTGAAATTAAGCCACTCGGGCAATTTGAAATGGAACCATGCCCAAATCCCGTAACGTCCAAGACTGAAGAAGCTCAGGCTTGAAGCAAAGATCATTAGGTCATCTGACCTACAAATACGTCAACGATAGATAGCGACGAACGAAGGTGTACCGTACGAGTATGAGGATATAACTCACACACAAAAAAAGAAAAACATGATATACGCGAGAGCAGGATACATAACGCTAAAGTGCGTCATGGGATATTCAAATAGCGCCATAACATCCATAGATAAACCCACTTAAACCGTTATTACCGAGGAGGGCAAACTCATGAAACCAAGAACTGCTTGTTAGTGCGCTATGGCACCGGGGGAAGAGCGGAAGGATGTGTCGAGTGAAGAGTCAATTACGTCGCCGTGCTCAGTGTGCATCCACTATGATGGACTTTCCCTCGGTCTGTTTTCGAAACCCCAATAATAATAATAATAATAATAATAATAATAATAATAATAATAATAATAATAATAATAATAATAAACTCTTCTTTTTCGATACCGATTATTTCTGTCATGAAGATCACTACAATTTTTTCCAAGAAGCCCAGTACCTATCAAAACTAGGTGCTAATGAAATAAAAGAAAAAAAAGCCTGCTTGATATTCACTACCGAAGTCAAAGAATTTCGATTGATACGATCATGAACAACGGAGGTTCACTCTATAATGCTGAACACAGTTTTTTGTGAATTTATCCACTCATTCAGAGATGAGTAAGGGATCTGTTTTTTCTCTAGACTATATTATTACTATATATACAGCGCTGCCGTTACTACAAGCATATATATATATATATATATATATATATTATATATATATATAGATATATATATATAATATTATATATATATATATATAAATATATAGTATATATATATGTGTGTGTATATATATCGCGCTAAAATCACAGGACGGCATATTTTAATATAGATATAATATATACTATCCATATATATAATATATATTATAATATATATATCATAGTTTTTCCAAGTCGCTGGAAATGAATAGTGACACTCCCAATGACCTTTAAGTCCAAGTTCGGCCCTGACAAGAAGGGGGGCGTTAGAAGAGGTGGAAGGGTGGTGACACATAAAAATAACCAAACACTACAGATATTAGAGCGTAATCAACAGTTTTCGATGTCGCTGGAATGAATGGAGACACTCTCGATGCCCTTCAAGGCCAAGTTCAGCCCCGATATGAATGGGGGGGGGGGGGGGGGGGGGGGGGGGGGGGGGGGGGGGGGGGGGGGGGGGGGGGGGGGGGGAGGGGGGGGAGATTGTGATAAGTCGTGAAATGTAAAATGTCAAAAATGCTGGGCAATATAATTGAAGCAACAATCTTAACAGGAATGAAAGAGAGGGTTTATCAGTTGTCATTCACTGCTTACCCGGGCAGCGCCGGGTTGGTCAGCAGGCAAATTTCAGTCCTAGTACTTTTACATATATGCATGCATTGTTGGGCCACAAATGAGCCAGTTTAAAAGAATGGTCAAAAGTAAACAGGAAGAACAAAACATATAATTCTTAAAGGGTGGTAAGTAAAGAGATAATCAGGATAATCGTTCCAGTCACACACTGGAGCAAAATATCGCTGAGAAGTATGGAAAGGGTAAACACAGAACATATTTATACAGCATGCAACTAAGTTCTTTTCTTACAACATTTGTCATTACAAGAGCATCAAGTTGAAACAGTCCAAGGCTTCGGTTTAAAATGTTACCGTATTTGCCTTGATAAACCAAGATTCAATGACCTTCCTTTTAACTGTGCCGTTGCATGGACCTTGCTTCTCTCCTGCTGATAGGCTGACCAGCTCTTCGATGTACAAATAATGCATTCAGTATTCGGCCAGTTCTTACAGAATACTGATGATGTTTGAAATGCAGCGTTAGTGATTTTCCAGCTTGTCCACAATAGTTGTTATGCAAGGAATTTCACATATCCAACCAGGATAATCATTTTGAGAATTTCTTATACCCTACCATGAACGTTAAAATTACTGAAAACAACAGTCATATTGAAAAATTTCTAAATCCTAGAAATGTCGAAACTATTTCATAAAGGGCTAACTTTTGAATAATGTTCTTGTCAACTTGGGGTTTTGCTGTCAGGCTCAAAAACGTTTTTCAGTCTATTTACTATGCTACATCTGCGAAAGCCCTGGAGTATCTACCTAAGTTTCAAAGCAATATCTCGGCGTCACCCGGGAAAGTAACCAGTGCTATGAATCAAACGGCGTCAATATTCTGTAGGAAATGGCCAAATATCAAGTGCAACATTTCTGCTTTTGAGATTCTGATCATTCTGTCAAGTGGAGACACAAGGCACACAGTCCCTTCCATGAAGCAACACCCCAAAGGAAATGTCAGTGAATCTGGTTCTACCAAGCCAAACATTGGTAACATTATAAACTTATTCCTGCAATTGATTGCACCTGAAGGTTTTATAATCAAAAGAACTGTTATGTAATATAAGCTAAGAATTTATTGTTTAGTTTTATTCTTTCTCTTTATGTTTAAGTAGGGTTCTTTAGTCTTTTATCCATTCTTCTAAACTGTGTCCTATTTGAGCCCCGACGATGCGTGAATGAACGTGAAAGCGCATAATCACTCAAGACGTGTTTGTTTTTTTATTTTTGTTTTGTTTTGTATGGTGTTTTTACGTTACATGGAACCAGTGGGTTATTCAGCAACGGGACCAACGGCTTTACGGGACTTCCGAACCACGTCGAGAGTGAACTTCTATCACCAGAAATACACATCTCTAACACCTCAATGGAATGCTCGAGAATCGAACTCGCGGCCACCGAGGTAGCAAGTCAAGACCATACCGATCACACCACTGAGGCGCTTTCTCAAGACGCATGATGAAACTATAATACAAATACCAAAATTTCTTCACTCTAATTATGGTATTTATAGTATATATGTATAAACAAATAAATATATACGTATGTAAATATGCATATATGCGCATGCAAAGTAGCCACACTGCCCTCTTAACTTCTCGAATTCTTCGCGCTTTTTTAGATATGCTTGTCATTACAAAACCTTGAGATCCAAGTGGAAGAAATAGGAAGAAATTATGATGACCGGTAGCAGGAAACGAACACGAGTTACCATAATCACGACGAGAATTCGAGAAGTTATGAGGGTATTTTAGCTATTAAATTACACGTGTATCTGGTAAAAAGTGACAAGTAGATTTTACATTTACATTTCAGCCTAAAGAGCAATAAAAACGATGGCTACGATGTTGAGGATGGATCAGTTCCATCTCTAATAAATATATCTGAAAACAACAGGTATCTGTTTGTACAAGTAGCAACCGACTTTTATCCTTCTCGCGGTCAGGTCGGCAACGTGACCTCGTCGTGAATATGGTAACCTGGGTTTGCTACCGGACAGCGTAATTTCTTCATACTTCTTGCACTTGGATCTCAAGGCTTTGTAGTGACAAGCGTATCCAAAAAAGTGCAAAGAATTCGAGAAGTTCAGAGGGCATTGCGGCTATTAGAATTGCGTAAGTATCTGGTAAAATGTGACCAGTAGATTCTACATATAAATAAATAAAGAAATAAATATATAAATATAGAGCATACATATACATTATATATATATATATATATATATATATAATTATATATATATATATATATAGTAATAACCATAATATTGACCTCTCAACTTCTTGATTTCTTTGCATCTTTTGGATCAGTTTGTCACTACAGAGTTTATAATCCAAATGAAAGAAACAAATGAAAAATTTCTGATACTCCAGTTTGGATTCGAACCCACACCAGGGAATTTAGAAAGAGGCAACGTCAAAAGTGTGAGGAAATCGAGAAAATAAGAGGTCTTTGTTATTACCAATACACATAGTACATCCATATCTATGAATTTTAGTTTAGTTTTTTAAAACTCATACGGGGTTTTGGCGTCAGTTTTCAATTAGCTAGATAGATACGACGCCGCCTGATTGAAGAGGAATCCGAAAGAGGCCATCAAGTTTATTCGTTTTCAAATTTACCTTTGGTCGGGAGTCCCGCATAGTAAAAAAAAAAAAAAAAAAATCTTAAATGGGCAAATAAATACATTCATTTATTAAAAATGGTCGCCTTTGTAAATTTGGTGATATACGAGAGTGTGTTAGTTATTTCTTCCTTGTCTCTCTTTTTCACAACAGCTGCGACCCACAAAAGTCTATTAATTACCATGATACTTACTTCTATGTTTGGGTCAACAGCGATCACAAACTTCACCCTGAAAATGCCTGAGATTTCTTTGAAAACTTTAAAAAATAATAATAATAAATAAAATACGGTAGCGACAGAACCATTTTTCCCAGCAGCAGCAATAACGACGAAAAAAAAAAAAAAAAAAAAAGCAGTTCCAACAGCACTACAGTAGCTGTAGCGACAACAGCAGCATAATCTAAAGCATCAGAACCGGCAAAGCGTATTTCCCCGACTTTCCAGTTTAAAATTACGCATACGAACCTAGTTTGCCTAGGTACTTTAATTTACGCGCCACTGTAAATATCCATTAATGCGTTGACATTTCTGAGTTTTTTTTTGTTTTTTTTCCACACGAAATCATAAGTTTTGTTTCCATATAACACATCTTGTCATTCTTAGAAAGCTAAATTTAAATGGTAGCATTTCACTATTGTTAACCGGTGACAAGTTCCGAAGTAGATGACAACTATAAGCATGACTGCTCGGCGTTTACCAAGTTCCAAATACCGATTTCTGGAGATATATAGGTCCAGCTTTTCATCAGCTCAATCACGGAGATCAGCCACCTTATTGAACTCTAATGTTTGTTTGTTTTGTTTGTTTGTATAGTGTTTTAACGTTGCATGGAACCAGTGGTTATTCAGCAACGAGACCAACGGCTTTACGTGACTTCCGAACCACGTCGAGATTGAACTTCTACCACCAGAAATACATATCTCTAACCCCACAGTGGAATGCCCGAGAATCGAACTCGCGGTCACCGAGGTGGCAGGCCAAGACCATACAGATCACGCCACTAAGGCGCTTATTGAATTCTAATTGATTAAAATTCACTCCGAAATTCGTGGAGGACCCGGACAGTCAGTTCTGCTGGCATAACCTCCTCTCCAAGACCTTTGGAAGAGAAATGTCTGTTCTGCGTCTCGATCTCTTCATTCAAAGAATTTGAACCTTATCATTTATATAATGATTAAAACTGTTCAATTTTACATTCGATTCCTATTGCAACTTCAATTGATTTCTTCTTAAATATTATTGTATCAGGTCTTTGCATTGGGAAAAGAAATGAGTTAGC
>NC_087210.1:27333193-27348193 GCF_015104395.2 Macrobrachium nipponense
CATGCAGAGAGACTGGGAGAGCTGCGTTGGTGCAAAGAATTCATAATTCGGAACAGCTGGGCTTAGGAAAATAGGAGAATTCACAGTGAATTGGCCGAGTGTTAGAAGGATGGTCTTAGTATACATATCTGGAAAAAGTACGAAATACGAACAAGATAGACGTTAATAACGAAGTATACTTGTATGTGAAGGAAGACATTCTACCAACGTTTTTTTTCTAGATTTATAAAGCAGCTGTGAAACTGGAAGTATTTTCAGAAGTTATAGCATAAATGTGACCGCAGCTTTTACCTAGTTGTAATATTTCAAGTCTCACCTAAAGGGAAAAAGATCAGATTACTATAACTTTATTATAAATAATGTGATCCTATACGTTAATCAGAACGATATATATATATATATATATATATATATATATATATATATATATATATATACCGCAAGCCAGGATATATATATATATATATATATATATTATATATATATATATATATATATATATATATATATATACCGCAAGCCAGGTGGCTATCTTCATCTCAGGAGAGGTATGAGGGGGTGAAGGTAGAGGAGGACAGGGTCATTTCCCTCTAAAGGGTAACGGGGTATGAGTGGAATGAGAGTAGCTGGTGGGAGGTTGGGTGGTTTGGGTCGGAGGGAGAAGGGGGAGGGGGAAAGGGGGAGGGGGAGGGGGGAGGAAGGTGGCGATGTAGGTTTCGGGAGGGAGTTTGGGGGAGGGGGAGGGGATATGCAAGGGCAAGTACCAGAAGACCACGAGATACATAATGGATGAGCTTGGAGGAGGAGGAAGAGAAGGAAGAGGAGGAGGAGGAGGAAAGGTAGAGGGTGGTGTGGGGGGGGGGGTGGAGGAAGAATGATGGGAGGAGGGTGGAGGACACGGACGCACGCATACACATGCACGGACGCACACCCAAAGCAAATCCATGGGGGGTCACAGTTGGCGAAGGACGGGCCGCGCTGATGAGATGGAAAAAGAAGCACAAGGAGGAGGATGAGGAGGAGGGGAAGGGGAGGAGGAGGAGGAGGAAGAGGAGAAGTTGACGAGCTTGCTTGCTTGAAGACTGAGACAAAGGCAGCCAACGCAACGACAGAAGCAGAGAGCGAGAGAGAGAGAAGAAGAGAGAGAGAGAGAGAAACGCGATAACGCAGGTTAAAATAATATGCAATAAAGAATAAACAAACTTGAACGCAAACAATGTCATACCAAAGAAGACGCGAAAAGAACGACTATGAGGGATACGCACACGGCAACGGTTCCAAAGTCACACAATCACATTAGCATACAGGCAAAGACTTCTTGACATTCCACAAGTCCAGCAAAGATTATCAAGAAATGTGCATATGGTCCCACTTGACTAGACGCAAACAATAAATATATATATATATATATATATATATATAATATATATATATATATATATATATATATATATATGTGTGTGTGTGTGTGTGTGTGTGTATAATATAATTGTTATATTGTATATATTGTTGTTATATATAACACATTACCACAGGCAATAAATAAGAGACTGGTTCGTCTAAGCCATGGCTTGGAAATAAAGTCGAAACTGGTCAGAACCTACAACCCCTCTTATTTTTCACTTGTGGTAATGTGTGATACAAGAGTCACATGCTAAAGTGATTATAAACATATATATATATATATCATCTATATATATAATATAATATATATAGCTATATATATATATATATATGCTATATATAATTAATATATATATATATATAAATTATATATAAATGTAATCATATATCAATATATATAATATATATATATATATATATATATATATATATATATATATTATATATATATATATATTATATATAATCGCGAATACCACAGGAAAATGATAGGCAAAAATCCAAGCGCTGTCGTCTTTACTAAGACAATGTCATAGTAAAGATGAAAGCGCTTGGATTTCTGCCTATCATTTTCCTGTGGTATTCGCTTATGCAATGAAGTCACGTGCATCTACTGTGATTTTTTAAGCATATATATATATATATATATATATATATATACATATATATATAATATACATATATATATACATATATGTATATAGATATAGATATGTGTATATACATATTCTCGTCTTTTCATTTTTCTCCGTGGATTATCTTTATTCATACATAGCATCACGTTTAATGTATTTCGTGATCAAGTTCTTCATATATATATATATATATATATATATAGAGAGAGAGAGAGAGAGAGAGAGAGAGAGAGAGAGAGAGAGAAGAGAGACATACACAAATGCTCTAAAAACCCATAAAAATATAAAAATCTGTTAGATATCAAAGGAATAACAAATAAGATACATAGAAATAAAAAAAAAAATTTAATCACAACCTGAGTGGAGTTGCAAAGTGAGTAACAATCTTATCAATGCGCGACTTTCCGGCCACTATGCAAATGGCTTCTCTTTGGAACTTGGGCAATTAACTGCTGCCTCAAAATTACTTCCATGGCTATAATGAAGAGGAACGACGGCTAAAATATAACGTGTATTTGTGATGAAAAATGAGCTAAACGAGGGTTATGGTGCTAACTTAATAAAATGTAGGGAAAACAATAAAGATGAAACTAAAATGATGAAATCAAGTCGGCAAAATACATATATGGCCGGTCAAAGGAATTCAGCGCACAAAATGAACAACTGAAAGTGAGCCATATGTACAAAAGACGATCATTAATAATCAGCTGCTGAAACGTGATGTTAAAAGTGATAAACTCATATGTATAGGTATACCCTTTAACAGACACGCCATTAACATGTTACTAAAATAAACTTCTCAGCAATTATGGTATCAATGTGGCAACAACACACACATTCAAAGATAAACGAAGAAAAGGTAATAAATATGTTATCTCAGAAATGACTGACAAAACGCGATGTCGAAAAGCGGATCGCAATAAACACGAAAGTCTATCAAATGAAATCCCGGAACGAGAACGAGGCCAATAAATTAATCATCATTCACACAAGATTCAGTGCAAAAACCACACGAGAAAATGTCGCTGGGCGTGATAGCGCTACCCGCAGTGAACACGAAACCCATTCTAGTATTATGACAAATAATAATACCCAGGTGTTAACATGCCTTATTACGAAATATTCTGATATCAAAACAGCCGCTATACTAACACGTATTGAAGGATGACTTCTACAGATGCCGTACCAGCGGATAACCACAATCTGTAATTAAAATGACGCGTAGAGAATGTCGAGTAGATGGGGACAGACATGCGTGAGTCGACATTATTAAGAAATAGTCATGCGAGGAATGACGCAAAATGATAAGCATGTGTCAGGTCCAATACCGATCATTCAGAAGGGAATCTGAATACAACGGGACTGATAAAAAGGTGTCCCTCTCTAGCCCAAACCGGAAAGAGATCAACAAAAAGACGAGGGGACAAGAATAAATGGGGCTGAGGCTGGAAGACGGCGGGCTCGCATCTTCAGTGACTGAATATTGCGAGAAAAAGGGCACAAGGAAGCAGCAGCAGATTTCCTGAACTTGGCAGTGAAGGAGTCATCTCTAGAGAGTAAACGTGGAAATGGTGGTGACCTAGAGTGAACAGGCAGAATATGAAGAACTTTAGTCATTATCGAATACTGAGAATGTGCGCCATCAAAGTGCTCCCATACGAAACGAGAAACAATATTCATTCGAGCGGTTCAAATAAAATCACATCACCGAAAGCAGGACGAGATTTGAAAAGATGAAAATGAACGGAAAAATATCGAATCTTAGAGAAGTCGTAAACGAAAAGCAACAAGCAATAAGAGCAGGCAGGCAAGCAAGCAGGCAAGCAGACCGAAGCACATCCGTGTCGGGATGCCCATTCTCATCTCATTAAGAAGCACACAAACACACACAGACACAAACGCACACACATTCAAGCACACACACACACACACACACATAATGTCAGGATCTCACGGCGGCTGGCTCGAAACGAACAAACACACACACACACACACACACACACAGCCGTCTGACCCCTCAAACCGAGGAGGTTTAATAAACTTACTCAGCCAAAACCTGTCCCTGTTTCCCTCCAATAACAAGGCTGTTGTTGCCTTAACAATCAAAGGAGCACAATTACAATATAAAGAAAAAGAGAGAGAGAGAGAGAGAGAGAGAGAGAGAGCGAAACGAAGAAAGGGAATAAGGGGAACCAAGGCTAAGATCATGACAAAGGGGTAATGGTAGGGGAGAAGATGAGAGGACTAAGATTGGATAGCACCCTTAACCCATGAGAAGGAGGAGGAGGAGGAGGAGGATGAGGAGGGGGAGGAGCAGGAAGAGGAGAGCAGGTGGGGGAGTGGCGTACGAGAATGGGGATGGGGAAGGGTCAGGGTCGGGGGGGGGGGGGGGGGGATGGACGGAAGGGGTGGAGATCCGAGGGTAAGAAGAGACCCCGGGTCCTATCTCACTACTGCTTGAGATTAATAGCTTACCGGGGTCTCTGCCTCTCTGCCTCTCTAGACTCGGTAAGCAAATGCAGGAAGAAGGAAGTGGAGAATGCCAGGAGGACACGAGGGAAAGCAGCCGAACGAATAAAGGGGAAGAGACAGACAGAGAGAGAGAGAGACCCGGTCCAGCACAAAAATATAAAGGAAAAGAAAGTATAAGAAAAAGAACTCGGACGGGTGGATCAGTTGCCACAAACAGACAGAACTAAGATGGAAGAAGTAAGGACCTCTTAACAACAAATTACTATGATTAAACAGGCCTACAGAGGCAACCACGAGACTAACAGTCACCAATAAAACGTTGGAAATTCTAACAAATGTCCATAAAAAAAAAAATAGATTAGGGGAAAATCATTTACTAGTATGAAAGTAACTCAATATAAATTGCAATGATAAACTTATCTATCATTGTTAAGTTTCAAACCAGTCCCATTTAAACATGTCTCCACTTAGATAAATAGTTTCTATTTCTTCCGTTTCTTTAAAGTCAAGACGACAATACTTTATTATTATTATTATTATTATTATTATTATTATTATTATTATTATTATTATTATTATTTCCAAAATACAACACCATACTGACTTCAGCACTGCTTTCCAGACAAAGAAACTTGCGTTCACAAAGCCAAAAGTATAATATGTACATATTAAGAATAAAAAATAGATGAAACCCGCTTAAGCTAATGAATAATTACGTACTTATCCCTTGAACCTTTTTCCCTTGAGAGAGATGAACAAACCTCCGAGGGGCAAGTGTTGCAAATCCTCCCAGGGTGTTTCTAGTCTGATCAAGTCAACAAGGAACCTTCCTGTAAAATGCTTGACCGCAGGAATAGCAGCAACACAGAAACACTTATCAAGAAGTTTGTTTGTATGGTGTTTTTACGTTGCAAGGAACCAGTGGTTATTCAGCAACGGGACCAACGGCTTTACGTGACTTCCGAAGTGTCAGGTTCCCATTTTAAAACTTACGTCATATTAATATTCAGAGATTTCGAACTCTCGTTTTCTTTACTCTGTACTTAACTCTGTTTATTTAGGTGGAGAAGACGACTGTCGTAGTCGAAGATACTAGAGTTTTAAGGGTGCTTCCACACTACAGCTAAACATCCCATAAACAGAAGTCGAGAATTATCGCACACACACATCATAACCAGGTTGTATATCAACGACTTACTGGCATTTCTGACCAGTGTTTCAAACATTTGCCAAAGGCTCGTGCCCCACTTGCGGTCGTTGAACTGTTTTCAACCTGTTTGCGATATGTATGGGATAAGTTGTCCACCTGTATTGAAGACGTAGAATAACAGCGCGGACGCACCCTAACAGAACAGAGATTGTAAGACTCGAAATTCTGCTGTAGATAAGGACGGTTCCGGTTTCATCCTGCTAAATATTCAGTTATGATTCCCCGTATATTTCATTTACTATGGATTTTGTAAACAGTGTACTATTTTTTTTCTTTTTTTCTTTTATTTTTTTTTACTGAGGCCCATTCCTTACTGTCCTTACATCGTTTCCTTCCGGATTGGGCTAAATAAGGTCATTAAGTTTCCCGTTCCGGTGCTCGCTGACATTTCTAGCTAAATTTGGACATCTGACATCGATGTGAATTCTATAACTTGAATGTTTCATAACGCAATTGGAATTTGAAGTTCCTATTCCAAACGAATCTGACCTTCATGAAAACAATGATGAAGACTGAGAACTTGACAACAACTAACTCACAATGACTTTTATCTTATATTCTGGGCGTGTACTACACACTGACTATATCGTTTCAAAGTCAAACTTATGATGAAACTTAACTTATTCAAGCTCACAAAGATTAAGGAATTCTTAAACGATAAAAGCCTACTCTAATCGGACCCTTCAACACCAATATATCACAAATAACAATGACCGAACGTGTTAACGGATTTTTAAATATTAAAATTCCACGTGACACTGTCTTTGCCCGTCTTTTAGGTGACTATGACTTTGGTCCTCAAAATGCTACATTTCTCATGACTCAAAAACTTACATTTCAAAGTTACAACTTATCAACTTATCTATGAACTTCTGAAAGACGAGTCTACGATGGAATTTATATTATAAATGATTTCTGTAAGATTCTCAATACGTGCAAAACGAGAGAATTTCAGTGATTCTTAAAAGCCACGCCTGGGCTTTGAGATTCTGATCCACAATATCCCATTTCTCCATAATCCTCCTCGCAACGGCATCAGTAACTCCATCCGCTCATTCAAGCTGAGGAATTGCATCATCGAAGACTTTATGTGCGCGCGGGGGGGGGAAGGGGTGAGTCAGAACACTATACAACTGGAGTGAATAGTGATTGCCGACGTTCAAGCAGAATTGCTTTCGTAGCAAATAACGCCAGGCACTTTCCTCTCTCTCTCTCTCTCTCTCTCTCTCTCTCTCTCTCTCTCTCTCTCTCTCTCTGAATGTGTAGATGTAATAGGCGTCGGCAACTCCACCGAATCATTTTCAGTTAGCAAAAAACAATAACCTTTATTAAATTCTGATACTTAATAACATTAAATAAATGGTACACCTAAATGCAAACCCCATATAAATTAATACAAATACCATAAATTCAAATAAGAAACACGTTAAAATCGAATAATTTTCAGTTAGCAAAAAACAATAACCTTTATTAAATGCTGATACCTAACACATTAAATAAATGTTACACCTAAATGCAAACCCTATATAAATTAATACAAATACCTTAAATACAAATAAAAAACAAGTTAAAATGGAATCATTTTCAGTTAGCAAAAAACAATAATCTTTATTAAATTCTGATACTTAATACATTAAATAAATGGTACACCTAAATACAATCTCTACAAATTAATACAAATACCTGAAATTCAAATAAAAAAAACAAGTTTAAATTAAAACTTGAAAATGAAATTAAAAGTATGTTCACATCAGACTTCAAAACACTGGGTAAAATATAATCTCAAATTACTGACTTTAAACAATGGAAAAAAAAAACCTTAAAGCAAATAATAAATAAATAGAAAAGTTCAAAATAAAGCTCAAATCAGTTTTGGCTAAAGTCCACACAAACAAGCTTTTTACTCTTAATGGACTCAAAGCTTGGCTACTGATGGATGTTCCGCGGTATTTTCGTTCATGTTTAAAAGCCTCTACCGGCCATATTTAAAAAACAGCAACATATCAGAGTACAAAAGAAATAGTGAAACAGATGCTAAGTGGTGGCTTATTATTATTATTACTATTACTATTTTTGTAACCTGGTGCCCAAACGAAATGACTGTATATACACAAGAGAGAGAGAGAGAGAGAGAGAGAGAGAGAGAGAGAGAGAGAGAGAGAGAGAGAGAGCCAGCCTTATTATATTATCAAGGGTTGAAACAATATTACCTGATGTCTACACATAGCTACCGAGAGACCAATGAGTGCTTTATTCCATGACACATTAATTTCCTGCACTTTTTTCGGGAACATATATATCGATAACATCAATATATTGTAACTTACTTAATGAAGGAAGAGAGAGAGAGAGAGAGAGAGAGAGATTAGCGAGAGAGATGAGAGAGAGGCGAGACGAGAGAGAGTAGAGAGAGAGAGGATACTGTCTTCCGTCAAAAACTACCGAAAACTTCAACGAGAGCATAACTTAACAACAAGCAATAAGTAACAAGAAAGCATTAATCATCCTTCCACGTGCATTAAATACCTGTCCAAAATTCAAATGTCAATACTAAGCTCTAAAAAATATTAATACGAGAAAGTCATTGTCCAAAAAACTATACCACTGATCAACATGTGTGTATTATGGAGTGCTTGTATATGGGTCATAAAAACGAAAATACTATAACAAGGAAAAAATAGGAAGGCTGGAGCACATGCATTCTACCCATTCGTTTGCAGAACATATAAAGGGCTTAAGCGGATATGTAGGAACATTTACTTCAACGTATTTCCTGCCTTTTTACAGTCCTCTCCCTTACACTGTACGACTGCTACACCGCAGTATTTTCTTTGCTTACTCATACACACACATGTGTATATATATACATTTATAAAATACATTTATACATGAAATTTTTTCCATCAAATATGAGTGAGTTTTTCTTTCTTTTTTCCTTTTTTTAACCAATATCAAGCCACAAATATTAATAATTCTCAAATTCTCAGGTCGACCGTTCATCAGTTTCAAAAGGTTTGTGTTAGAATTAAGGCCGGAGCAGAAGCACTTGTTAATCATAATTCCCTTCTATTTTGAGTTATTATCGAGGTATATTAAATTAGGTATTAATTGATATTAGTGGCGTAATACACACACACACACATATATATATACGAGTATATACATATATATATATATATATATATATATATATATATATATATATATATACACAAATAAATATATATATATATATGTATATATATACATACATATATACACAAGAACACGCGCGCACACACACACATGTATATATATATATATATATATATATATATATATAATATATATATATAATAAATATACATACACATATATATGTTTGCGCGTGCCCGTGTGTGTGTGTATTCGTGGCTAAAATAAATAGCCTACAAAGTAACAGTTAAAATAATACATGGGTAGAGACTTCAAAGATACCAAATGCGTCGCTACCACTATCCTAAATATCTGCGGAAAATAAATCTTCAAAAACAGACGTCGTGAGATCAGAGTACGCAAGAAGGGATAAAGTTTCACGAGATGGAGAAACGATTCATGAGACTGAATCTGAGCCTCATCTCTCGACGAGTATGTACATACGTAGTATATAATGGATTTTATAAGGCGAGATTCGTCGTTCATTTGCCGTTTTGATGACCGAAACAGCATCATCTGAATGTTCTCAGTCTGTTCATTTTCTATCGTTAAGCCAATCTAAGCTTCCTCTTACATATGCGACTACTTTTTCTATCTTCAGCAGATGATTTATGAGAAGAGCAAACAGCACAAGGGAAGTTTGTTTTTGTTTGTTTGTATGGTGTTTTTACGTTGCATAGAACCAGTGGTTATTCAGCAACCGGACCAACGGCTTTACGTGACTTCCAAACCACGTCAAGAGTGAAAGTCTATCACCAGAAATACACATCTCTAACACCTCAGTGGAATGCCCGAGAATCGAACTCGCGGCCACCTAGGTGGCAGGTCAAGACCATACCGATCACGCCACTGAGGTGCTAGGGAAGTAACGCTTATTATAGCGCCACACTGTTAATGCAAAATCACTTGACTTACCCAGACCCCATCAACAATAACTTTGCCTCGACGTCACTCATGGACAATTTCGATTAGCGTTATGTATTGAACGGGAATGCCTATGGGGCACAAGACCTTCAGTATATCATGGTTTGTGAACGCTGTCAAATGTCCTCTTATAATCAGCAAAAACCATATCAAGAGATTCTTTGAAGCCCATTCATTGCTACATAATATGCCTTAAAAATGTGTTTGATCTGAGGAACTTCTGCCTTCTCTGAAACTCACTCGTCCATCCTTCACACTTTATCAATTTCCTGCCTCAGCCTATTTAGATTCACCATACTGAATAATTTCATGACAACCGATGCAAGTGCAATGCCTCTGTAATTACCACATTCAATTAGGTCACCATTCTTTGGTAGCTTTGCTTTGTTTTCTCATTCCATATCCTGCAAGTCAAGTTAATTTACAAGGAATCATTTCAATTTCAGCTATGAAAATTTTTGCGCTGATTCCATAGTAGTGGTGTTCTTCGTCCTCATATCTCTTATTCGTTTCACAAAAATGTTCCAACCTGTGTTGTCTTTCTTCTTCTTCTGATGTTATCATTGACCCAATCTTCCACTTGACAGGCATCAATCTTAATTCATTGTCCCCAATCGTTATTACATTCATTATTCTGTGCGCTTCCATATCACCAATGGCACTACATGAAAACATGGCTGTGTCTACCTTATCAGGCTTTTTGTCCAATTATTCTCTCCAATTTCATCTTGACTTTCGTTTAGCCTCACTAGTCTTCTGTGCTTAGCACGTTCTACTTTGCATTCTTCATCTCTTCTCTAAAATTTCTCAAATTATAACTTACGCCTGTCATTTTTTTATTTTATCCCAGATCTCATGCCATATGCACAGCTTCTAGTTTGTTACCCCATATGACACCACTTTGTCAGGAGAGTGACACAAACTCTTGATGTGAAAACATTCCTCACCGATTATCTGCCCCTTTTAAGATATGGTTTCTAGAACTGCAATATATTTTATTTAACTGCAAAATCCCTTGAAAGTTTACCTTCAAAAGCTTCACTGTATTAAACCGAGATACTCTGCCAATTTTTTTGATGGGTGATATTCACTTCAGTTTTGGTATGACAATGTTAAATTGCTGATCACTGACGGCATCTGCTCCTCTGTAGCTCCTAACATTCCTGTGCTCTCTCTCTCTCTCTCTCTCTCTCTCTCTCTCTCTCTCTCTCTCTCTCTCTCTCTCTCTCTCTCTCTCTCTCTCTCTCTCTCTCTCGCTTTCGATTTACGGCTATGCCATCTACTTCGTTTCTAAGGCTGCCTTTGGGAGAAGTCCAAGTGTATGTACCTATGTCCTTGTGTTGGAGAGAAAGAGTACCTCCAGTTACCAAATCATTGGCAGCAAACCTGTACACTGCACCTTATTTCCGTTTGATACTTTGGATCCTTCTACTTCGATTGTGCTTTCATTGCCGTGGTTAAACCCACTGCAATTTGATTCATGGTGCCCTTGAAGTAAAACCCCCGGTCCAATTATCTTGCGTTTACCTAAAATTCCCCTTTCTAGTAAACCTCTCAGCTCATTTTCTTTTCTGCTATGTTCTACCAACCCCGGAGTTCTAGTCAGACTGCATCCTCCCTTGTGGTGAGTCCCCTTCCCGCGTTCAGAATATATATATACATACATACATACATACATATATATATATATATATATATATATATGTGTGTGTGTGTGTGTGTGTGTGTGTGTGTGTGTGCGTATGCTTAAAAAATCACAGTAGATGCACGTGACTTAAATTGAAAGAATAAACGAATACCACCAGGGAAAAATGTTAGGCAGAAATCCAAGCGTTTTCGTTCCTTGACAATGTCCTAATAAAGATGAAAGCGCTTGGATTTCTGCAATCATTTTCGCATATATTATATATATATATATATATATAAAAATATTTATTTTTTATAATATATATATATCATATATATATATATGGCTATGACAATCAGTTTTAAAAAGCTGTCCGTCGAGAAATTTAAAATATGACAGAAACGTCACTCTTCATTGAGCTGTCGTCAGATTCGTTACGACCGGAGGGCATTCAGGTGTGCGGCGCAAACATCCCCAAGACTTGATGAGTGGAAGGGGGCGGGGGATGGTGGGGGTGTGGGGGGGGGGGGAGGGTTCTGGGTCTTCTCACCTGTCCATTCGTCTTTCGGAACAGTCGATGGGCCGAATCCAAAAATCAGTGGTGTGTTCAACGTTCACTGATTGCTTATTTCTTTTCTGACATGTCCTACTTTTCCATCCCAATGTTAAGAAAATTGCCCTCTCTCAATCCCCTTTCCTCTGCAGTTATAAATAATAGCTGAAAAGAATTCTGGGACAAGACTGTTATTTCTTTCAGTGACATAGCATTGACTGGCATCAATGCATAATTATGAATGCAACTTCATCTTTCTTAACGATCATAAACTTACAATAAGAAAATTTAAATGCTACTTTAAACCTGGAACTTACAGACTCCAATCACAATCACCAATTTCAGTCACGCAACAACACCATACCTCAACCGGCGCCATGGAATACAAACAAAGACATTGGCATAGGTCACAGGAAGTCAGGTGATGGCAATAGGCTGAACAGACTATAGACTTTCCCGGCAGGGTGAGATGTGGATTTTTTTTACTTCACATGTAAAAGAGGGAGGGAAACGAGCACAATGGAGTGCATCAGAAGAGATACGATTAGCGTATAACGACCTGCTCATTCATGGCCGAGTCAACCCTTCATTTTCACATCTGCTTCAAGGGTGCTCGGTGCCTCCAACCTCTTGGCGGATCAAGGCTGAGAAAACCGAAGTAGGACGAATCCTCAAAGTCTACTGGTAGGGAAAGGGGAAAAATACGAACGAGCAAACATGCTTTCTTCTCACTCAATATAAATGCGTCATGTTGACATAAATGTATGCCCTCGTTAATAAAATAAATTTTGTATTACTTTTTTTTCGTAGTCTACGTATATGGATTGATTTTTAGTCTACAGTCTACAACATGGAGGAGGGGCCACCCACGTCCCGCAGGCCTTAATGCTGCCCACGACATGCTTGCAAGAGGCCCTCCATAGTATTTTACTTCATATAAACATAAAATATTACCTTGCAAAATCATTGCAATCATTATTTCAGTCGAATTAGCACTGATTGGCTATAATAAGTTCACAGTCTCGTGGGGCCGAACCACGAAAGGCACGAACTCAGGACTGCAGTGACACGCCATTAACCATACGGCCATGAAGACTGCAGTTCTCGTCTTCCGTGGCTCGAGCCCACGAGACGGCGAACTTATTATCGACTAAAAAATTTCCCTTCGGTTAACAAGTATTATTTCAATACAATTGGTATATCAAAGAAGTAAAACATTTGGAACTTTACACTACAAATACTGTAAATGAAATTTTTGTCCACTTTAAATTGTTTTTTTTTTCTTTTTTTATGATTCAAGCAAACATTTCTGCCTTACCACTACGTGGCTCCACTCTACATCACGATTCCCCCGCATCTGTGATCCTATATGATTTCAGGTCAATCCGATATCTATAATGTTTTAATCCAAGTAAGTTTGGGAAATCATATGTAGTACTGAGCCGAAAAAACAAAGTGGGAGAAGTAGCGTTTTATGCAGTTCTAGTTTGATACTTTACTTGCGTTTAAGCGTGAAAACTTACAATCCTCCAAGATACTGCCAAGAAATTTGATACCTAATTCATGTGCTTTCATAATAAAAATAAATTCTTATGATATCACCGAAGCACTTTTTATGATGCTTTTGCACACATTAATTGGAAAAAATGTGTAAAATATATAACAAAGTATATTAAGAATTCTATAGCTGTAATTTAGCATAAAAGTAGATGCATACAAATATTACTCAAAATGTCATGCATCTCGAGGTCACTCGGAAATACTATAACGTGGCCCCCAAACATTATATATATATATGGCTCTACACACACACATACACACACACACACACACACAAACACAGACCCGTGGTCGATCAAGGTCAACAGTCATTATTCGACCTAGCTGCTATAAATTATAGTGAGGGACAGCATCAACTGCTGTTATAAATGAAGCTACTAGCCTTGTGCTGGCACGGGCTCTTGCTTCTAGAGCAGCCCATAAGGCGTCGATTGAGAGCCCTAAAGACTTCTAAGAACCCTTCTGGGGCCATCCCTTCAAAATGGTAAAGATCTATACGACGTTGGTCGACCACTCAGCAAATGTAAGCAACACGGAGTATGGTCAATACTTGTATGGGTAACCACCAAGAAATCTCAAAGACCTTCGGCACACAAACCTACGGGCTTTCTGAAAAGAAGAAAGAGACCGCTCCGGGACAAGGCATGTACAAGGCCGACTTAATTTACAAACTTGATGGAGCCTGTAACAGTATTTTTTTTTTTCCTTTTGTGTATGGGGTTGTATCATTCAATTCATCAGTTAATCTGAGCTAGATTTTGGGCATTTCTATAATCATATAGATTAAGATACACTAAATCATCCTAATCCTATTCTGTTATGAAAATACTTTTATGGATGATTTCAGTTCTTCATTTATAGACTTTTTTTTTTCTACTACAAATCATCCTTTACTCATCAAATTTAATTTATTTCGGTCATTTGACATCTTCATTGTTAGAAACGCAGAACAATAGAGTCAAGATGCTTACCCTTTCTGACCTGGTATAAGGAAGATATGGCAACGTTTCTCCCCCATCTACATAACCTAGGTAGAAGAAGGTTTATGAATTAAATCTGGAAGAAGCGGCAACGTCGAAAACGTACATGTTTGTAGTCATTTTGGTTTGACCATAGTAAACAACTACTGTCATTCTAATCTATGACTGCTTAGAAACGGAAGGGTTGCACATTCTCGAGCCACCCCTTCTAAATGGAAAAGGCGCACCTGTCGTCAATCTCTATACACATAATTTTTTTTCTACTTCTTAAATGTAGTGGCTGCTACTAAATAAAAAACAAACCTCAAGCAAACCGATATTGAAAACTTCGATTAAATAAATACGCGCGCTGGTGTATGCGCCTGAATACCTATGAACAATTATAAAACTCGTGTTTCTTACCACATATTAATCTACCTCAAAATGAGCACATTTTATATTCTGACTGCAACTCTTTTTTC
>NC_087210.1:27353193-27370693 GCF_015104395.2 Macrobrachium nipponense
AAAAAACTAAAGGAACCGAAGGCATTGTAGGTAACAGCAGCAGCAGCACAACGCCCCTAAAGTTTTTCCCAGCCAAAGCCCCTAATACCAATCACTGCAATAACGGAATACACCGAGATCAGCGGAGGTTAAACATTTATCTGAAATCACCGGATTCCCGTCATTGCAATCAACGATGAACATACACGAAACTGGCAAGAGAAAGAAAGAAAAAAAAATCACTTGTTTGACCTGACACCCACAGCAAACCAGCTATATACCAGCAAACCGGTAACTGGTCGTTTTAGTGCGTGAATCCGAAAGTGAAAAAAGCGGAAAAACGTGGAAATACGATGTTGTGGCGCACAAAAATGAACTCTCTTACTTATTCACTCACATTCTCCATCGAACACAAAAAGTGAGCTCTCTCTCTCTCTCTCTCTCTCTCTCTCTTCTCTCTCTCAAACATAAACGTACACTTTGTCTGAAACAAAAATGTCCTGTCTCTCAAGCAAAAAAATAGATCATTTATCTTTCTTTAAAAAAAAGGGCATTATATCTCTCTGTATCTCTACCTCTCTCTTCTACTTAGGGCTCCTTCATCGTTCTGATGAACTAATGTATCTTTAATTCGCAATTAATTCCTCAGGGTGTGAGCGATAATTGCAAGTTATGTTTGACAGTTGGAGGTGGGGAAGGTGGTGATCTGGTAACAAAGTGTCACGGATAATTCGGCTCTAAAAACCGAGAATATGAAAGCGCGAGTAAATAGAAAACAGGTGACTGTGAAGAGATAATGAGGGAATCCAATAGGGAGTGAACAAGAAGGCGGTGATTCAACGAGCCGAATAGGGAATGAATGAATAGGAAACGGGTGACTACAGGGACAAAGTGGCAGGCAGATAGGGAATATGAAACAGATGATTGCGAAGGATGAAAGACGGGATTAGGAAAGACTCCAGTTGAGAAATGAATAGGACATAGGTCACCCTGAGACAAAGAATATTCCTAGTAAGAGAATGGATATGAAAAGATACTGATGGAACAAAGAATTGTGCAAACAGAAAGAGGAAAATGAAACAGTGACTGAATGAAGAAGTAGCAATTTACTGTGAATGATTTAAGATGGAAACCAAGAAACCATGAACGGGGGCACAGTTTATTGCAGGGATAATATTGGGCGATTCCAATGAAGAATGGACAGGAAAAACGTGAATACGAGGAGTCAAAATTGAATGAAATGTGCACCGGTGGTTGTGAGCGGATAAAGCAGTCCCAATACAGAATGCATATGATACAAATGACTCGCAGGGGCAATTAATAATCCAATTAGGAGTGAATAGGACAAAGGTGATTCCAAAGGGAAGGTAAACAATCCTAAGGAATGACTACGATACAGGAAGCTGAAGGATAATGATCAATACTAATAAGGAATGAACTGGAAAGAGGTTTACCACGAAGGGATGAAGAACTTGAATATGAAGCATCGGTGACTGCGACGGAATGAACGAACCGAAGAGGGAATGAATACGAAGCAGGTGATTAAGAAAGGATAACGTCCCAGTCCAATAAGGAATGAATATAATACACGCGAGTCTACATGGACAAGGATCGAACTTGATAGGGAATGAATAGGATAGAGGTATGTCTTAAGGGGCAATGATCAATCCTAATAAGGAATGGACGAGACACAAGGGGATGTGAAGAGGTTATGAAGGAGTCCAATAATAAATGAATAAGAAGCAGGTGACTGAGAAAGAATGGAACATAAAGTAACTGAGGCAGAAATGTCGGTTACACCAATGAATCCGAAGAAAACGAAAACGAAAAAAAAAAAAAACTATTTCTTTAAGGAAATCGCATGAAGATAAAGACATAAACACGATGAACCAGAAAGCCGTGCTTGACATTTAGCTATTGTATTCCGAAATCCTAAGCTAGTAAACCTGGATGATTAGTAAGAATGCAAAATGTAGCGTAGATAAAATATAAAATATACTCGTCATAAAGTTGTGGTTAACCTTATGAACAAAATAACCCGTCCCCCAAAAAATATCTGCTTATAATCCTGACATTATCATACGCTAACGAACACACACACACACACAAACCATTTCGGTTAAATTATATAAAACAAAAACCGTTCAAATATACGACAGACTGAAGAAAAAACCTCCTGCAAAGATTTTCAAAGCCATTTGCAATTCCGCATTTTGGGGAAGAAGAGAAGAATAACCCGCGTTGAGGTCATCCGAGATAATGACGCATAATAGATTTTATTGGCGATGATAGCGATATTGATGTAGTGTTTGCGACGAGAGAGAGAGAGAGAGAGAGAGAGAGAGAGAGAGAGAGAGAGAGAGAGGGGCAGTGATCGGAGCTTCTGTTATGAAGGTGATGTGGCTGAGAAGGGGAACAGTCTGCAGGAGAGGTAACAGCAACAGCAGCAACAACAAAAACAGCAGCAGCAGCAGCAGGTTCAGCAACGGCAACAGCAACGGCGGTGGAGATGGCGCTGAGAGTAATGACCGCTGCCTTGCTAGTCGCAAGTGGTGGTGGTGTTGGCATAAGAGGGGAAATGGTCAAGGGGACGTATAAGGATGAGGGGAGGGGGGAGGAGGCGGAGGAAGAGGAGGAGGAGGAGGACGAGGAAGGGAAGGCGAGGACGAAGCAGCACAGCAGCAGCAGAAGCAGGAGCAGCAGGAAGGGTAGTAGTAGCAGTAGTAGTAATACGAGTCACAGGAGCTTGAAAGAGAGGTCGGACTAGCAGGAGGCGGAGGAGAAGGCGATGGCGGCAACAGCGGTGTCATCAAAGTCCCCATCTCCTCCTCCTCCTCCTCTTCTTCTTCTTCTTCTTGTTCTTCATCATCCTCCTCCTCCTCCTCCTCCTCCTCTATCCCCTTCATCCGCCTACCCTCTCGTCTTGCCTGGCCAGCTAATCCCCACCCTCAATCCCTTAGCCGTGGGGCGCCCGACCGCTTCTGGCATCTGCAAGTGGCGTGCGTGTGGGTTGTACGAGAGGAAATGGAAGGGGGAAGAGGAGGAATAATGGACCAGGAGAAAGAGAGAGGGAGAGAGAGAGACACACACACACACACACACACACACTAGACTGGCGATATCGATGATAAGGGCAAGGAACGAGAGGGAAGCGAAAACGGAGAACACGGAACCGGAGAGACCAATGAATAACGCAACGCGACGAAAAACATCAAGAGACGGCGGCGACCTCGCAGGAACAGTGACAACGACAAAAGGAACTTAAAGAAGCAGGATAAGGGCAAAGATGTGAGACGTCGGGAATGTCTCTCTCTCTCTCTCTCTCTCTCTCTCTCTCTCTCTCTCAGAAGCGCCAAGACCAGAAGGTGAAGCACCCGATCAAAAAATCTTTGACCCCATAAAACCTCTGAACGACGAAGGAAGGAGAAGAAGAAGAAGAAGAAAAAAGCTAAATAAATGACGGTCGGCGACGGCCAAATCTCTTGATGGTTTCAGGAGCGAAAGGGTCCTCACAAGCAACCATTTCACCCAGCTGCCCAGAGACCCGGATATGCGACGTCCGAAGAAGCTAGGCTTCTCTGGCGCAAGAACTCGTTTAATTCTTTAATTTGTTATCGATTTTTTTTTTGCTTCACCCCCACACGCCCTCCCCCCAAAACCCCATGGAGTTCCCCGTTGGATGAGTGGTTTTCGCGCTCGGCTACCAACCCGGTAGTCCGAAGTTCTATTTTCGTCTCGACCAACGCGGAATCAAGAGAAATTTATTTCTGGTGATAGAAATTCATTTCTCGATATAACGTGGGTCGGATCCAACAATAAGCTGTAGGTCCCGTTGCTAGGTGACCAACTGGTTCCTGGACACGTAAAAACATCTAATCCTTCGGGTCAGCCCTAAGAGAGCTGTTAATCAGCTCAGAGATCTGGTTAAACTAAAGATATACTTAACTTTAACTATCCCCATGGGAGAAAACTGATTCCTGTACTTCGTAATAAGCACCTACGCTCAAATCTGGGACATTAACTGCTTACAGATTATGCTCTTAATAAACTTTGAAAACAATCTCGAGATTTGGGTGGTTTGCGAAATAGCCGTAAGTTGCCTCACATCAGATTGGCGACAGAGAAATTAGACGCTTCGTTTAACTGACAAATGGATGTCTGAACGACAAGTACTACGAGTAACGGAAAATATCATAACATTCTCCACGACTTACAATAATTAGTGTAGTAGTCGAAGCAACAGTTGTAACCTAAAGGGGACCTGATTACAGTCATGCAAGAACAGGAATGGGAAAAGCGGAGGAGGAGAACGATGAAATGATCAGTAAGCAATCCTCACGAAATATGCAGATGCAAGAAACGCATTCTAAAACGGCTCTCACTGTCTGACAAGAGTAGCGTCTTCAAAATTCAAAAGACAAAAACCTGTGTTTTATAGACATTTTCTTTATCTGTCCTGGTGCTACTTTTAATGACTCAATAATAATAAGAACGACAAGGACAGCCAGAAAACAACTAGAATGACTGCTACTGCAGCAGATAGTCATAAAATAAACATTATCGGGAAGTACTGATAGGGCGCATACCTGCATAAAGCCATATACGGTTAGACGACAAGATCACCATGAAATTTTACGTGGAGAGAGTTTCAAGGTCCACACATGACTGAACTTTTCAGCAAGATCTTGCCACTTCTGCCTGCAATCAGCATAACTTTTTTACGTTAATAAATATAAAAAAAGATTTAATTTACACAGGACAAATCTCACAATCAGCTCTATTTTAGCTAAAATTACAATTCTCAACTTTTCGTTTGAATTCGTTGGTTAAAAAAAAAAAGCAAACAAATAAACACACAAGCAAACGGACACGAATTGCATAACTTCATTCCAACCCGAGTTGATTCAGAAGTAGTAACAGGCTCTGTATCAACTAAACAGGTATTTAATTTGGTTTCAATCTCAGCTTTTAGATACCAGAAACGAGTTTTCTTGGGCGTCGCACCATTTGAAAACTGATGGACAGAAAGATCTCCAAACAAATCAGTGACATGGAGACTTTTGGCGTAATCGGGAATGGGTCACAATGAGGTTCGGAGCCCAACGGAATGAAGAGATATTGAATGAGTGACTATTTACGTATGTATTCACACACGTACAGAAATTTAAATATATATGTCTATGTATGTGTTTGTCTATCTGTGCTTGTGTGTGCTTGCGTATATGTTGATTAAACATGCGCAGCGAATGAACGCAGAGGGCTTACGTACCCTTCCTTCCCTGTTCATTCGTAAGCAAGGCAACTTCTTTTCTGGAAACAAAAGGGAGAAGAGAATTGCAAGCAATTTCGAGCAACGACCAATATTCCTTCCAAGCTATCCAGCCCCACTTCATGTAGTAGATTTCGAGAAGTCGTCTAAAAGCTGCTCTTGTATTCCTTGTACAAGGCAATAGATCGCGTTGCCTCCTTCTTCTCAACAACTGCACACACGTCGCAGATCTACCTACTACTCTCCCTCTCACAATATTCGAAAACAAAACCGATGACCTTTTGTCGGGCACTTTATGATAAAGACTATACTTCATTTTAAGGTTTCACGTCACATGAAATTCACCAAACCAACTGCTTTTAGTTCTTTGTTTGTTTGTTTGTCTGGTGTTTTTACGCTGCAAGGAACTAGTGGTTATTCATCAACGGGACCAACTGATTTACGTGACTTCCGAACCACGTCGAGAGTGAACTTCTATCAACAGAAATACACATCTCTCACCCCTCAGTGAAATGCCCGAGAATCGAACTCGCGGCCACTGAGGTGGCAGGTCGAGACCATACCGATCAAGCCACTGAGGCGCTTGCTTTTAGTTGGTTTTCACATTTAACTCTCTGGGAAATCATCGTCACCGTCATTAATTATTATTATTTGGAAGGCGAACCAACGAAAGGCCTTACCGATCCGCTAACTTAACAGATATATACTTAACAGATTGTTACGAAGGCATTAGTCTAGACACCTAACTTAGCCTTGGGATTATGGTGAATTTAAAACTTCGTGAATATTGTAGCTGTGCAGGTGAGAACCTTCTTGTCGATATGGATAAATATATTTCTAATGTCCTCATTCAATTATAAAGAGTGTTAAAAAATATAAACAAGAAAAAATGCGTCTGAGTTTCTTCGGCGCAATCGAGTATTCTCTACAGCCACTACAGCGTATTATCATAACCACAGAAAACAGATATATATCTTTCCGTGGTCTTGGTATAATGCTGTATGAGCCGCGGTCCATGAAGATTTAACCACGGTCAGGTGGTGCTCTGGACAATATTGTTGCCTGACGTACGATTCTGGCTAACTTCAAACTTCATAAAATAAAGATTGCCGAGGTTAGAGGGCAGCAATTTGGTATGTTTGATGACTGGAGGGTGGATGATCAACATACCAATGTGCAGCCCTCTAGCCTCAGTAGTTTATAAGATCTGAGGGCAGTAACAAAAAGGGGCTCCAGAAATGTTGGAAACCATAAAGTGGTACGTTACTCAGATTTAATGACATGAAACGACTAATGTAATCAACTACGGTTCTTTTGTCTGAGAAATACGAGGATAAATTAACAAGTGGTTTACGTGCTCGCCTACCGATTCGGTAGTCGCGAGTAGTTCGACTCTATGCTCTGTCAGCGTGGAATCAGAAGGATTTATTTCTGGTGATTAGAAATTAATTTCCCGATATAATGTGGTTCGGATCCCACAAGCTGTAGGTCTCGTTGTAAGGTAACCAATTGGTTTTGTTTGTTTGTTTGTATGGTGTTTTTACGTTGCATGGAACCAGTGGTTATTCAGCAACGAGACCAACGGCTTTACGTGACTTCCGAACCACGTCTAACTCCTCAATGGAATGCCCGCGAATCGAACTTACGATCACCGAGTCAGTACGCCAACCCCATACCGATCACGCCACTGAGGCGCTTATAACCAATTGGTTCCTATCCACGTAAAAATAATCCTTCTGGCCAAGCCTAGGAGAGCTGTTGATCAGCTCAGTGGTCTGGTTAAGCTAAGAAGTTTTAACTTATATTTATTACATAAATTACGATAATCGACTTCCCTTGTATACACTATTCAAAGTTGGGTTGGGAGATGAACAACATACAGTATTTTGACTTTCATGTCTTCGCAAGGGTCGGCAATGCTCTCTTTACTCAAAGTGCCGCCAGATGAACGGATAAGATCAGCGCGTTATGTAGACATGAACTACATGAGACGCGCCAAGATAAATGTTTAATATTCACAAGTCACTCTGATTTGAAATATCCACGAAGAAATTTGCAGCAATTAACTTTTCGTTAATTTGTGTTGGTTAGAAATCAAAATGAAAATATTAGCAGCAATGTATGGTTACGCCCATTTTCTCACGACTCGATAAAAGTACATTTGTGAAAAATAAGTTTTTAAAACTTTCTTTCATTGCATGAAAAAACTTTTTGCAAGTCACTCCACAAGGTCACTCGACTGTTCAACAGAGGGTTTTATAATGCAGACATCGACAGTATTATCAGCAACAAAATGAAACAAAATTATATTGAAAATATTTAAATACTTAATCAAATACCACTTGACAAAATGATAGCTAATGAATATTCTGAACTGTTGAAGTGATTCTGATTACTCAGTATCGAGAAAAAAAATCATCCAGGTTTTGGTAGAATTATTAATCATTACTCCCAGAATATTCATTACAATCAAATGATTAGATAGAAATTTCCGGCCCCATAGGTGCACTAGAATTAAACTGCTCTATCTATGTTAAGGCTTTCGCTGGCTCGAAGAAATCTATGTGTGTGTTTTCTTTTTGTTCTTATGGGACGGGGTTTCACTGCAACCACTTGAAGAGAGACCTTCGAAACTTTCTTCCCTCATTATGGACCCACTAGTCTGCCAAGTCTACAAATGGCTGAACGGACTTTCAAGGTCAAAAAGTCCGAAGGAGAGTAAGGATATTGAGAGTGGAGTTGTATAATAAGGGCACACCGTCAACATCAGCAACATGAACATCAGAACCTATACCGTCGAGAAATGACTCGATCTCTGCGGTCACTGACTGATTAAGTGATTTAGAGCAGTAACTTGGCGTCACAACAGCAATAATAATATAGCTCTGATAGCCATCCGCTCTTGAACGTTCATACCTCTACCACCATACTGACTAAATTGAGTGTGATGGTTTTCTGTGTCCGGGCAATGCCATGGGATGTTGGCAGGAGATTAACTAAATTACTTTATCACTAATCGACGCTCTCTCTCTCTCTCTCTCTCTCTCTCTCTCTCTCTCTCTCTCTCTCTCTCTCTCTCTCTCTCTCTCTCTCTCTCTCTCAGTTTCTAATCGATTAAAAGGAACTCAAGAGTGCTAATCTCCAAGGACATCCACATCCGCAATGTATTCTTCATGCATATACTCCTGAAAAGCAGATCTAATTAACATCATACTAATCTTTACTTTACCTTATAGATAAAAAGTGCCTCTGGAAAAAAAAATAAAAATAAAAAAACTCCCTAACTTGATGAATTCTTGGAGCAGATAATCAGAAAAAAAATGTTTGCATAGGGATCTGGATCTTCTGGATCTGTTACAAAATCTGATCCACTTTTCCTTGGTCAGTCGCTTGTCCAGTCACAAAATATATTTGAAATATGTCGAAAACTTTTGAAGATACATTCTAGGAAGGTAAACATACAAAGTCACAAAAATCCTGGTCTCGATCCAAATTTGGATCCATCTCAAAATCTACTCACTTACTTGGTCCACAGAATTCCATTGATAACCCTGATCAACTTTTTGAGACAGCTTGAGAACTGGCTCACAAATATGCAAACAGAAAATCTTACATCTGTATCCGGAATTTAAAAAAAAAAAAATAAATAAATAAAAAAAAAAGTTCGTATTCCTCCCATATGAATTTTTTCTTGAGATTCATCAATAACATTTTCACATATCCCATGGATAGACACAGACAGGCGAACGAACCAGGTAGCACATACAGGTATATATTTATCTTCAAGCAATCTGTATGGATGGAACTAACGAATATAACTGAATATGCTTGGTTTTACTGGTTAATTTTTTGCATAAATTTTGTTACCCAATAACTTTTCATACAACACTTGTCGACTTTACATACACAAATACAAGATACCTCAGTGCCACAGAAAAGGAAAATGCTTACGAATTAAAAATTTTTTTTTATTCTATATAGGTAAGGCTTTTTTTTATTTTATCGCTTCAAATCTATAATAACAAATTACCTGTACACGCAAAAATAATATTTCTAGCAAACAATTTTAAGTTAATAACTCAAAATTAACGTATTTGTAGGTGACGTACCGAATCCTTTAAAACAATAAAGGCAACACATTGTAATCCATCACATATGATATCAAATTCAACAAAATGTCTTGATTGTTATAGACATATAAAATCTATATCTATTATGCTGTTCGGATGAACGACGTATTTATTCTCTTTATGTTCCTGTAGCCAGGCAGCGAGCAACACAAAATTAAACGGGTGAAATTTACAAGCACGCAAAACAATGCCAATAATTACATTTGCGGTGTAATTCGGGTGTAATTCTCGGAGCGATAATTGACTGCCCGTTCAGTTCGATGCTAGTTAAAACTTCAAAGTTAATATTTCACCTCAGAGAGAGAGAGAGAGAGAGAGAGAGAGAGAGAGAGAGAGAGAGAGAGAGAGAGAGAGAGAGAGAGAGAGAGAGAGAGAGAGAGAGAGAGAGAGAGAGAGAGAGTCTGATTAAAATAGCAAACTAAAAGTACCAAAGTACACTGCTAACATTTCCGTTTGTCTACCCATCGGAAAAATGATTTAAATAATAAGTAACTAGAATGTCTCAAACACTACCATTCCCTGCACCCAAATGAGGTAAGCCAGTTACTATATAATTCCAAAGAAGTTCCCTGTTGGTTAATCTACTGTACGAAACATTATCTGTTTAATTTTAGTGGCATCCTTAAAGGTATTTCATAACAAATCATGATGTGCAAACTTCTCCCCTTCTCTCCCTAACATTTGAAGTTTAAAGGTCATTTACATCATTTCCAAGGTATGCTAAGTATGCGTTTCGGTTTCTGGTTCTTGAACTTCTGTTTTTAAGAAACAATTATTTACTTGCACACTCGTTTTTTTTTAATTCTAATTCCGTGTTGGTCGTCTGAACAAAATATCCAATAGACTACCAATGTCGCTTCTCGTCATATATAACTTAATCTGTTTGTATGTCCTTCTTCCTCTTAAGGTGCGTCCACACGGTCGAACAATGTCCGATGGGCAAACACTGTTACCAATTAACAGTTGCCTGCCGGTCTTTGCCTTGTGAGCAGAGTAAAAACAATGGTCTACAACCTAATCTGGTACCACTACATGCTGCCAGATCTACTTCCATCGTTTCAACGCTTATGACGTCATCCTGCTTTGCCTATGATATGGTAGGTAACAAGGTTTGTCCGTCGGACATTGTTCGACCGTGTGAACGCACCTTCACCCCCGCCATCTCTTGAAAATATTCATCTTCTTTACTTCTACATCAATCAGAGTTACCCTTTTCGCATCCAACATTAAAACGATCAGCAAAGCAATGCTGGCTATTGTAACGAACCGAACCCCGGTTCAACGCCTTCCATTTCATAATTAAGTTGTCAACTTACATTTGTCACCAGCTGCTCCTAACGAGTCAGCACCTCCTATTTGGCAGGAGGCGAAATCAAAACCTGTACTTCTGAAGACCAGCCTCTGATTCAATGTGATATGGTAAATCTGCCTTTTAAACAAAACCCTCGGATATAAAATCAACCTGTAACTGCGTCAAAGAAAAAAATTATTCATTTGTCGTAAAATATGTTTTCTATAAATTTACCGTCGCATCGTACTTATGAAAATGACAAAATTCTTTTCGTATTCACCAAACCGAGCTGTATATTGAGATGAAAACTTTCTGAATCACTCTCTTGCTGCATACACACATACACAATATATATATATATATATATATATATAATATATATATATATATATATATATATATTATATATATATCATAATTTAATCTATAAATATATATTTAATGAAAAAAGTAAAGATGTTTTTAATTTCATCTACAGCGTCGAGCGAGAGACCGACAGCAGTAAGCAAGAACTAAAGAGCTAGAGAAATTTAGTTTTCTGCCATGACGTCGTCGGTAATGCTGTGGTACTGTTATTCTTAAACATCTTGGATGCTAGTTGAAACAGTCTGGGGGCTGAAAACTGACCAGTCATTTGACTGTCAGTTATCTCATCTCTCATACATTACCACGCCCAAAAGTGATTTGTCATATGTAAATATACATGCGCATGTGTTTGTATATAGGGATTTGTTAAAAATCGAAAACTTTTTGGTGTTAAGAGCTCCTCTTCTCTGAGTCAGAGAGAGAGAGAGAGAGAGAGAGAGAGAGAGAGAGAGATCAGAGAGAGAGAGAGAGAGAGAGAGAGAGACCCCACTTAATCAAATCTGGAACGATGAAGGGAGAGATAGTAAGATTATTAACCTAACTCGACACAATTTCATCTAAATGTCTCGGCCAGCCTCAACGAAGCCATCTGATGCCTGTGATGCCGACTGACTGGAATAAAGGACAATGATCAAAGTGGACTGCGTCCGTAGGACTTGACCATCAGCTCTCGCCCCTAACCCATCACCGTCCTTCTCTCCAGACAAAGGCCCAAAAGGAACATACTTTGCAAGGTACAAAAACAATCTTAGGTTCTTCAGAAAAAAAATGGCATTCTCCAGGACAATGTCTCTCTCTCTCTCTCTCTCTCTCTCTCTCTCTCTCTCTCTCTCTCTCTCTGAATCCTTGCTTCACAGAATTTGACCTCAAAAGGCGATTATTCTTGAATTATACAGAATGATTACCAAAGCTACACAAAAGGAACATATAAAAACCAACATCGAAAATTCAGTAACCATGTGTCAGAAAGAGAGAGAGAGAGAGAGAGAGAGAGAGAGAGAGAGAGAGAGAGAGAGAGAGAGAGAGAGAGAGAGAGAGAGAGAGAGAGAGCAACAGAATACTGAACATAATGACACTTATTACTTTGATATACACTGAACAACGTAAGCCAAACCTTCAATACTATTACTGCCAATGTTGGCTATGATAATAACAAAACAATTATTGAATTAATCCATAGAAAACTAATTAAATATACTAAGTATCATAAACTAATTGAGTAACAAGAATGAAAATCTCGCTAGCCTGAAGGCAGCTGACCGTCCTCACCTAGTGAATAACAGTCATCACACAAACAGGAAATTAATTGCACCTTCATTCCTCTGCATACCAAGAATATCCTAGGCATGAAATAGCTACCTACAAACACACGTACGCAGAGTAGCATTTATATAAAAATAAGATATAGAAAAGTCAGCAACAAACCATGACAGCAAGGCCCTGCTGCATAACTGGACAAATCAAGTCAGTGATCTAAATAAGGCCTTCAACCTTACACTTTGCTCAGTATATTATTTTGTATTAAAGTGGTTACAAATATAACATATTAAAGTGGTTACAAATATAACACGGAGACTGTTCCTGCGTCACCTACTTGGAAGACTATTATTGTCTTTATTGAATATGTAACATATATTACGAAAATGCATACAAAACTATAATACAACAGAATATGGGCCACGTAGGTAAATTAAAAGACAATTTATTTACCTACTGAAAAGGAAAATAATTCAATCAGAAAAATAATGTGACAAAACAGCATCAGCAATTATAAAAGCATCGGGGGAATAAAAAAAAAAAAGTTTATAATGAACTATAACTCGAGTTCACAGGCAATTCTAATACTAAAATGTCGTTTCCTGTTCACAGCTGGTCAGCACTTTATGTTTTATGACTTCCAACCAATTTGACAGAAGTCTGGTTAGTCAATAGTTAGAAACTGGTCCCAGAAGAAATTCCAAAAGGTTTAACATTTTAAACATATATGGCAATAATGACACCATTATAGAGGACTTTAAAGGAAAGAAAATGAAACGGGTGAAATGAAATGAGATTGTAATATCTAAAAAGGTCTTTTCAATGAAAGTCCCGCGTATCTAATGTGATTCAAGAAAGGAAGACCATGAGGAATTTGAGGAAAATGTGACAGTAACACTTTAAAGTATATAAAAGAAACTTGCTTTTAAAAATTTGGACCCGCGGATTTTTCCCTAAGTAGAGTTCCACACACTGAATGAGGTCCTCTGCGAAATTGACATTAGTATATGTGACAATATTGTAACCAATGTTCTTTTTTCCGACTGTTGAAGAATTTAGTCAAGCAACAGTTCTCGTGCAATTTTAAGTACAAATTAAACACTCTTTTACAAGGGTGTACAGTCTGAAGTATAACTCACGCAACAGTAACAACAACAATACTAATGGTAAAACTCGTACGAGCAACAAACTTCTAAACTTCTGTTTCGCTTTAATCACAACATAACTGGGATTACTGGACTGATGCAATTTCGAAACCTCCATAAAGATCGCAACTGCAAGTGTCCGAACAGCAGAAGAGCTTAAATGTAGTCTTACTGGGCTAACGTTCGTGTGTGGTCTCGGCGTGGTCCTTTCATTGCAATTTTGTGGGGCGTTCACATTTCACGAAGTATCCCTGCCTTTCTTTCACGGCGGCAACAGCGGAGAGATTTCTGCACTTGGGCTCGAGGATAAATTCTAGAATAACACAGATCCACTTAATACAGGGTTTCTAGTTAATTAACAACAAAATATCTGCTCGACATTACGAGAACAATGCTGCGGTAGGATAAATTTAGGAATGATGCTAAACAAAAAAATTTCTCTATGAGACACAGCTGCCATTTTTATTTAGTCATGTTTTTTTTTTGTGATTATATTATCCCATTTTGGACCAGTTATAAAAATTTGTGGTTGCCCTTAATAAGATTTAGTAAGTTAAACAAAACTTGATACCTACTCATATCAGAAACAACTCATACTTGGCAACAGAGGGTGCACGTAAATTAACGGCAACTTTATATCTAACTTGTAGCGCATCAGCTGATGTTAAAGGCTGACTTCAAGAGCACAAACTCTGTTGCCTTTGGATCGTCACTTGCATAACCCGCTACTATTTCTTTACTGTATTGATATACCATCGACTAACCATCTGTATTATCACAGTAATTAAAATGACCTAATTTAGTAAAACAAATGAAACTATGAAAGCCATCATACTCGTAATCGCAAAAGAATTCAGATAGTCATTTTCGCAATACTACAATACTGCAGAACACCAATATGGCCATTTTACGTGTTGTCATAGTTTTGTGACCAGACAACAGTTAATGGCATATACATAATCTGTTTTCAACACTCACCTTGTTTATTATCGTTGCTATCGCAAGTCTTTGTATGTAACTGATAGCCTGAACTATGAGGCTGCAACTGGGTTTATTGGTGTATTCCTAGTTGAACAAAGATGCTACGGTACCTGAAGGAAGCTGGTTAGCATCACTGCAGTTAACAGCAGTATAATCGTAGTAACTACAAGTCTTGGTTTTGGGAAGTTCGCGGGTTTTGCATGGCAGATTACAGTGTGTTGGCAAACTCCTCTACTCAAGTTGATCTTCGACTGCTTAGACGCGGTATGATTGTAGAGGACATTATTGGAGAAAAATAAGGCCCGTTACACGCAAAAGAACTGAATGCACTGTGAGCAGAAAGATTGCAAGTATATCCGAGAGACTTAAATGTCTTACATACAAAAACTTACGGAATAAATGCATAAAGAAACATGATAAGGCTTAAAACCGGGAAAAAAAGTTAAACGAGTGTTTCAACAAGTCTGGAGAAAATGAGTAAAAAGTCACATGACAGAGTCAAGTACCGTCACATAACTATGTAAAAGTGAGAAAATAAAACCAAGAATAAATACAAGTGGGGTGTGTCAGAGGATACACGAGTGACATGTGAGGATAAATAACCGGAGCCTATGATAATTAGAGCGCACTTCACAATCGTTCTCAAGATTTACTCAATGTGCAACAGCAGATAAAAACAAACAGCAGTACTGCGTTACGCAAGAATGGACGAGCGATCATGCGTACAAATAGGACACTTACGCAGCCGGCCTTGAGATCAGGTTGCGGTTAAACTTGAGTCATGAACATTTTCCTTACAGTATAAAACGGTCCTGAGACTAAGCAAGATATCTAATTCGATGGTATCCACGATTCATTATATCAGCGCACAGACGGGCAGAAGGGAAGGAGAATGACGATGTTCCTAGACGATAAGGTCTATCATTATCCTTCCCAGGAGAGAAGGAGTATCAGTATTATAGTTTCAAGAACCTACTCAATCACGGACTTTATAAACCGAAGAAAGACGACGTTCACGAAGTAGGTGAGAAGGAAAACCCGTCAATGGATGATAAGAGAAAGACAGAGGATAATGCAGACATGAGTGAAAGAGCGTTGCGAACAACAAGAGAACGAGACGAGAACGTCAGTGTCCACAATTCAATGCCAAAGACTCGTTGCAATTTTGCGTAATGTTCCGGACGAAATCCTCAAAGAGAATGGAGCTATTTTCCTCACCGAGGGACCAGCCAAAACTAGCTAATCCCCAGCCAGCAATCCCCACTCCACCCGCGGGGGAAAATCCTTTGATAAATGGGGTAGAAAGAGGAATCGAGGAAAAAATTAAAAGCATCTCCTTGTCGCTATTACCTCTCCTCTCCCTCCCACTCTCGGGCGCCCCCGGCCTCTCCGGAGGTGTTCTCTCCTCCATCCACCAAAACATCCACCCATCCTCATCCACCGGCTTCGCCTCCCGCCCATTCTATCCAACCACCGATTGCCCATCCGCCCACTGTACTGGCAAAGGCTAAAAGAGGGGCGGTGGCGGTGAGAGAACTTTGATAAATAATGGGGTGGTGGTTGGTGCACACGAGGAACTGTCGTGTATGGGGGGATGGGAATGAGGGGGGTGGGGTAAGGGAGGGGAAGTCGTGATCCCTCTTTCGATTGAGGGCTGCGGATCAGAGAAAAGAGGCGGCGGCAGAGCTGAGGGGGTATTTCTACACTAGCGAGGTTTTTACTGTCTCTGTTACATGTTACGAAAGCAGACTTTCCATCAAGTCAAAAGCAAGAAGTCACTCGCTGCTGATGGCGATGATGATACTTTCAGACTTACAAACACCAAAACACCAGTTATTCGAAGCTTGAAGTCTTCGTTCGTTTAACAACACTGCATCATTCGCTGCGTAAAATCTGTCAACGTCCATGCCATCTCAATAAATGTATAATGCAACTACAAAGTAATATTGACTACGCAAGTATTACAATCATTTGTACAGATTCCTAACTATTCCTCTTGGAAAAGAAATCTGTAACCCGATCACTCGTCTTCCGGAAAAAAAAACCGGAATCCCAAGCTAACCTTTCCACGTTAATAGAACAATCCACTGAAGTAATAATATCAATATATACGCTGCTTGGTAGCTATGACCACCATCCAACATTTGCTATCATTCCATCTGATATCTTAGCCTTCATTCTTCTAAGTATCGCCGCACTGCAATCATTCCATACAATTTATCTTCTCCCGATATCGTTCCAGGAGTTATAGTACTTTCAAGATCATTCGAAAAAACTCATTTCCTCATGATCTTCTCTAAGAAAGACTCCTCCGGCCATCACCTCACTGGCCAATCCCAGCGATATCATTTCTAGCGACTTCATTCCTTTCAAATAAGATACTCTACTTGTTACAGTCTCTCAAAGTTCATCACACTTACTTCAATACCATTACTCCAAAGCTATTATTCCACGGGATGTCAAATCTAGTTCATATTGGCGCCATCTCTGCAAAATCATCCCGAACTGTTACCTTTCTACTATCAACTCACTTCGTATCATATATCCAAAATCATTTTTCTCATAATCTCCTCTCAACCATCCAAGTTACTAAACAAAATTTCGCCGTTCAATGCCATTTTGAATCGCTCGTTTTAGCTTGTAAGTCTGTATAACTTTTATGTAAAACCAGTAAACTTGCTTTATGTTATCGCCATATAAGCATTAAATGGCTTCGGCGAATTTTCTGCTTATTTTATGAATTTGTATCAAATAAGGACAAACAAATATACTATAATATACTATACTATCAAGACAGGGCCTACGTCATAGACACACATACACAAACTTTGGTACACCCCAGTGTGTTTAGGCGTAAGAAACGCAGCTCTAATACACGAATGACACAAGGTAACCTGCAGTAGAAAAAATACACCAGTCTGTCTTTAGTTGGCTTTTTAAATGTTCTTAATATTCATATATGGGTGTATTCGTCTGCCCCAAACTGCAAAAATGCAAGTAAAAATTTATATAGATCAGTGCAACTGGGTTGGTATATATGTCCTTACTGATGCATAAACAAAATAAGTGAATAGCTATATAC
>NC_087210.1:27375693-27398193 GCF_015104395.2 Macrobrachium nipponense
TGATAAATTGTCGTGCTGTAAGTTTATCGCGTCTTTACGTTTAACTTGAACGTTCTCGTCCATGACTAACCACTATTCTTTGTCATTATAAAGTCCACGAGGAGGGCAGACTGTGAAAGTGTCGTAACATAACCAGGTGGCACCCCCACTATTTTACTGCATATTCACCTGGCAAGACTCGATCAACATAAACTTTGCTTATGCTGAGTTCATAAGTAATTTCAAATTAGCTTTACACATTCGACGGTAACGCAATGGTGACTCGAGACGTAATCAAAAGGGGATTTTTATATTTCATACACTACTGCACAAAGTGCTTCGGCGTGAGCAGGTTATTTGTTGTGCTCAGTTCAGTTTCGCAGCCCGTGGAAGACTAACATGGGAATAACTTCAACATCAACAAACTCATCAATGCTCGGGCGTCTACTCTGACCAGGATACGAAACTATTCCATTATTATTATTATTATTATTTTGTGGTGCTATACAGGTGACCGTGACCTCTCATTAGAGCGTAGTACTGGTGGCATCGGTTTGTTTATACCCTACTTCTCCATCTCTCCCCACACACATGCATTATATATATATATATATATATATATATATATATATATATATATATATATATATATATATATATATATATATAATGCATGTGTGTGGGGTGAGATGGAGAAGTAGGGTATAAACAAACCGATGCCACCAGTACTACGCTCTAATGAGAGGTCACGGTCACCTGTATAGCACCACAAAATAATAATAATAATAATAATAATAAATAATAATGGAATAGTTTCGTATCCTGGTCAGAGTAGACGCCCGAGCATTGATGAGTTTGTTGATGTTGAAGTTATTCCCATGTTAGTCTTCCACGGGCTGCGAAACTGAACTGCGAAATATATATATATATATATATATATATATATATATATATATATATATATATATACATCGAGCTACAAATGTCCTTTAATATCTAATTCGCTCTACCTCGGAATTAATATATTTTCATATATGCTTTACCGGTTAAGCATATATGAAAATATATTAATTCAGAGATAGAGCGACATTTGTAGCTCGATGTATGTATATGAATCACGGTAATGTGATATGACTCATATAATGGCTGTGTGCTGTCAAAAGCACTACAACGCTACCGAGGTCGAGGTGGGTTGATGCAGTCTCCAAACAACGAATACCTGAGAGCGACAGGTATTAGGAGGTGAGAAGCAGCATAAACTTATAGCCTCTTGCGGTGGTGGTGTGGGTTAAAGCTTCACTGTCGTCCTGGAATTGTTTGGTTTCGATGGTTAGCGCCCGGGAGCCGACAATTCTCTTATCGCCTAAAAAGTCCCCTTTGGTTAAGCATATATGAAAATATATTAATATATTAAAGGACATTTGCAGCTCGATGTATGTATATGAATCACAGTAATGTGATATATATATATACATGTGTGTATAATATATAATTCAATATTAATATAGTCAACGGAAACATACTGCTAGAGTTTTAGAAAAGCTGGCCCATAGTGTTTCATCCTTGTCCGGGTCAGCGATCGAACCTTGGTCTGTTCACTATACACCTAAGTTAAAATAAAAACAAAAGCAAAATCGGATCAAAACACAGCAGCCAAAACTAACATCGATCTGTTACAAGAGACGGAAATTTACCAAAACAAATACCTGAAGGTACCATTTCCACACAAACCACATGAACAACAGAAATTACCATATACTTTAGTATTTAAAAAGAAATAACAAGAAGTTCACCACCATTACGAAAATAATAACCAATTTTCCAGTGTTTCAACCTAAGATTGGCGACATCTGGGGGAAGAGAAAACTCCAACCAGACTCGTCCTCTGGGTGGACCCCTATGAAATTAACTCTAGTAGTGCTGCTCCCGAATATATCAAATAAGGGGCCGTAGTACAAACGCCTCAGTGGCGTGGTTGGTATGGTGTTTGCTTCCCACCTCAGTGTTCGCGGGTTTGATTCTCGGCCATTCCATTGAAGAGTGAGAGATGTGTATTTCTGGTGATAGAAGTTCACTCTCGACGTGGTTCGGAAGTCACGTAAAGCCGTTGGTCCCGTTGCTGAATAACCACTGGTTCCAAGCAACGTAAAAACACCATACAAACAAACAAACAAAAACAAACGACTGAGTCACCGGCAGCATATACTATATTTAGTGATTGGTTAGGACAGGCCTAGCAAGCCGCTAACTGAAGCTTTATCGCTCGCGAAACGCAAGGATCAGCCGCCGCACGTATAATAGGCGACGCAACTTTATAATAGAAACGTCTTAGGGACTAGGGCATTTTTTATTTGTTTCATATATGCATTTGTAATAGCCACAAAGCCCTGTTAACTTCTTGAATTCTTTGCTCTTTTTCGGATACACTTGTCACTACAAAGCCTGAAGACCCAAGTTCAAAGAAATCTGAAAAAGGAATTGTGATGTCCGGTCCTGGGAAACGAACCCAGGTCCGATAATCACAAAGAGGTCACGTTCGTTTCCCATTACCGGACATCAGAATTTCTTCTTGAAATTTCTTTGAAGTTGGATCTTCAGGCTTTGTAGTGACAAGCGTATCCAAAAAAGAGCAAAGAATTCAAGAAGTTAAGAGGGTTTTGTGGCTATAACAATTGCATGTGTAATTGGTAAAAAAGTGACCAGTAGATTCTAATATATGTTTCATATAGACGTAAAAACATTTAGGGGAACCTTCAACATTCCCAATAAATGAAAGACGACTCCCATCATCGGGAGACATAATACATCATCGGCCACGACCACAAGAAATAAAGAGAAAAAGCAGGCAATCTGATAACGAGACGCAGAAAGAGGTGGAGGCGAGGGGGGGGGGGGGGGGGCGGGTGGCGGCAGGCCGACGACGTCACATACAGGGAAGGGAATATTGGTGCCTGGGCTAGGAAGGGGCTTTCTGGGGTTTTGGCGAGGTGGATGGTATGGGGATCACTCTCTAAGGGGAAGGAAGGGCTGGGGTCAAGATCTAATAAATGGGTTAATCCTGGCTCCTCACTATCGCCAGCGGTCAATCCCGGCCTCATAAATCGGAGCCCTCCCTGGGGGGTTCCACGTCTCCTCCCCCTAACAACCCCTTTACTGTAATGAACGTACCCACAAGCGCTAAACAACCACTCCCCCATTCTTACAGGCAGCTGTAGAGAGAGAGAGAGAGAGAGAGAGAGAGAGAGAGAGAGAGAATAATATTTTGCTGTAAGTAAACTTCTGATGGACTCGAGAAATTCCTGTTAGTGAATTCTTATCACATCACCGTAATTCATATATACATGTATTAAGCTACAAATGTTCCTCAATATCCAATTCGCTCTACCTCGGAATTAATATATATTCATATATGTTAACCGAAGGGGAATTTTTTTAGTTAATAATAATTTCGTCCTCCCGTGGATTCGAACCCGCAGTCAGACAAAGGAGAATAATCGGGACTGCAGTGACTTTATCCACTCGGCCAAATTAGTTATGGATGTATGGTATTCATCTTTGCGCACCAAAAAATCAAAGTCTGCCTAAGATTATTTCCGAAACAATTTTAGACGAATGATGACAAAACCATCTGCCGTGAAGAAACAACCGAGATGTGTGATTTAGTGGTTCTTCGAAAATCAAATTTCTTGGAATGGCGGATGTTATAAAACAGGCGATAGGCATACATGCCTACGCTCCTCCTATCAGAATGTTTGTTTGATATCTTCTTCGAAGGAGGTCGTCCTCCCCCTTTCTTTGTACACAAAGCTGGAAATATGTGTTAGCAAGAGCAAGGTTATAAGCGCAAATGTTAGCAAGGAGATTGGGCAGTGCTATTAACATGGATGATGGGAAAATGAAGTGGGTGATTTGTATAGGAATTTGGCAATAACCGCTGGGGATGACGGCTGGATGAGAGACGAAGTATCTCTGAACTGATGAAGCCCGGAAAGTAGTTTGATCCCTGCCAAACGTTTGAAAAAAGAAGAGGATTGTCTATGGAAGCAAGAGTTAAGAAGTATGACGCAATCACTGAGCCAACTCTCCTATATGGTAGTTTGTTGTGGATGCTGATTACAATTAATTTTTAAAAAATGGACACTTGAGATAATTTTGTGAGTAAGTGTACAGTGAGGAAAATTAAAAGGTACAGAAAGGCTTAGGTGAGACGAGGAAGTGGAAATTAGTTAGTATTTTTTGAGAAAGGGAGTCAAAGTGATTTAAGGTGGTCTGATGACATATACTAAATGAATGGTTATGAGAAGTACTAGGAAAGAGAAGACGGAAACCAAGAACGTTTTAGCTTTATGGGGATGGAGAGGTACTGGAATATTCAACACAATATCTAAGAAGTCAACCCACTGGTGATGAACTTACTGTGTAGGAATACGGCTGTTTCCTTTTTACGGTGGACGTGGATGTGTAACTGATAAAGATGGGTAGCTGTTAAATGTATTGTTTTATCAGTTTAATCAAGTTTTGTGACCTATTTTTCTCGGTCGTCCAGGAAGAGAAGCATTTGTTTTTTCCACTAAGGATGGATGGATGTCTGGCTTTCACCATCGTTGCCATAATCTTCTTTACTCATACAATGTAAAGCAACTAACGGTGTGCAAATTTTCTGTGCAATATGGTCAACCTTGATTTAACAATTAAAAGTCAAGTACGGCAACGACTATGAAATCCAGACATCCATACAGAGTGGAAAAAACAAATGCTCCTCTTCCTGGACGACACTTGGAAACAAATAAGTCACAAGACTTTGTTATATGTGCCATTTCATGGCGTGCTCACATTAGCCGCCAGACACACAATCAGATTAGGGTTCCAAACAACTCCCAGTCACAACTGTCTGTTGCTTCCTACGGCCTCAGGCTTAACAGAAATATACTGAAAGCTCTCATGTAAGGTCTCCGACGCTAAGGTCCAATATTCAGGAGGGGGCAGCGTGACGTAGGACAGGTGAAAGATGCAGCGCGTGTCAGGGGTGCTGACAGGCTGCTGCTGAACTTATTGAAGGAGTTCTGTCTTGGTTATAGGATGGACATGGCAGTGACTGATTTATCATTTGTTCTGAAGCCACTACCTTCTATGGGAAACAGGTAAATACTTCCCCCCGCCCTCTCTCTCTCTCTCTCTGCTCTCCTCTCTCATGCTCTCTCTCTCTCTCTCTCGCTCTCTCTCCATATATGATATATATATATATAATATATATTATATATATATATATATATATATAATATATATATCTGTACCCATTGCCATTGTACAAGGGCTAGCGGAGAGCCTATTTGTAACGTAGATTTTGAGCGCAGTTCAATTTCTTCCAGCTCTAGACCTTCACTATTCATTCATTGAAGTCAACTGCCGACATCCCTAATTTTCCATAACGTCTCTCTCTCTCTCTCTCTCTCTCTCTCTCTCTCTCTCTCTCTCTCTCCTCTTCTCTCTCTCTCTCTCTCTCTCTCTGAAGGAACTATCAATAGATTCCAGCGCCTTGCCCTTTTGCCTACATTCTCATAAATCAATCATGGCATCAAGAGAAGACAGAGGAAAAAGCTAAAACTCCTTCCCCGCCAATCATATTGTCTGAATAGTTCAAGGCATATTCGACGTATCTGCTATTTCTATTCTAATAAAAACAAGTATACAGTATGGCGTAGTTAAAGGTATTAAAACAATTCAATAACGGATCGTTTTATACAACAAACCATCAAACTATTACATTCAGAAAAGCTACATTTATATGCATGGGGCCATGGAAGTCCCGAAAACAAGCGCAATCTGTATGTGATTAACCTACCATTCCTTCATTTGTGCTTCTTCCTTCGTGGTATAGATATCAGGCGACAACATAAAATCTACCAACTCCATATATGTACATATTATATGTATTTGAATTTTTTTTTATCACACCATGAATTATATACAACCATTAAACTAAAAAAGCTGTTTGATACTAAACCACTGAGCTGATTAACAGCTCCCCTAGGGCTGGCCCGAAGGATTAGATATTTTTACGTGTCTAGGAGACCTACAGTTTAGATTATTTTTACCTAGCAACGGGACCTACAGCATATTGTGGAATCCGAACCACATTATATTAAGAAATGAATTTCTATCACCAGAAATAAATGCCTCTGATTCCATGTTTAGCCCAGCTGAGAATCGAGCTTCGCATCGCCAGATTGGTAGCCGAGCACGAAAACCACTCGTCCAACAAAGAACTCCAGAGTCGTTAGAAAGGTAGTGTGTCGTGTGTTCGAGACTCCATTCCATTTATCGCTTAGTAAATTCCCTTTCTGTGATAATTCTCCTTCGGCGATATTCCCGAAGTTGCTTGATGATTATCTATCTATTATTATATATATATACTATATATATATATATATATATATATATATATATATATATATATATATATATATATATATAAAGTACCTCAATCCATGCTTGCACAATTACAACTGAACTAATGATCTTTATATCTCAAACCATATCGGAAAAAATAAATAAATAAAAATATGAATCTACAAAATGGACAATTACACCGCCTACGGATTGACATATTGTAATCAACCAACAGCAAAGAGCAACGTAGCTGTCACTTCGTAAGAAATGCATCATATGTAATTCGCTTGGACACAAGGAGAATTGAGAGTCAGGGTTCGCAAGAGCAAGGAACATACAATCACGGTCTAGGTATATTAGCTCTGACGACGCGCAGGCTACCTGGCTCGCAGTAGAAGCCATGACGTCACGCCAAAGACTCCTATAGAAGTTTTCCTTGTGAGCCAGGTATATATATAGGAATCAGTTTTGTCATTAATGAAAAGAAAGCTGAAACTTTTACGGTAGAAGAAAGGCTAGCCTTAATATCTTTTGATGAAACGAATATTGCAAAGTACTGGAATTATGATAAGTGAACATAAAGATTAAATAAAGCTTATTGAAAAGTTCAGGTTATCATGCTGAATGGTCTGACCGCTAAATGGAGACAACTCATCTTTTATATTTTGCATAAATCAAGTGTTCATGAGGTGGTGACTGGAATGACTGTGAAAGTGGAGAGCAGGCTACCCTGTCATTGCATGTTATTGATCTAGTGCCGAACAATCATAAATTATGGAAGGCTTTTGGGATAGAACCAATGAAATTAACGCAAGTTGCAATACAAGACAAAAATGTAGTGACAGGGAAATAGTCGTGTTTGCCGATGTCCCACAAATGATAAAACTGACAAGAAAGCATTTTATAACTAAGGGCCTTTGTTTAGAGGATAGAACAGTGATTCAAATCTGATTCTTGTATGAGGGAAATGTTAAGTAAGACACGCACAGCATATGGTCTAGATCACAAGATGAGTGGAATTCGTATAAACTTGAAAAAATTGAACTTCCGCGTTTAAAATATGCTAAGTCTATTGATTATTTATGTGAGAGGGGAGCTGTTGGGAAGCAGTATCTGGAAGGTTACTGTGGAATTTACCTCTATGATAAATGATAAGTTTGATCTCATAAATTCATCATGTATGATTGGAGATGTAAAATGAAGAATGCTTATGGAACTGAATTAGACAACCAGAAAACTCTTCTTTGTAAAACTACAAAGGTAATGACAAAAATGAGAATATGCAACACAAGATCAAGCACTCATTACGATTTTCAAAAGGGCGTGATCTGTATCGTGGGTCTATATGAGTGTTAATCAAAAATAATAATTAGAATATTATTAACATCATAACTGAATCAGGACGTACTAGAACACTTTTTTTGGGTGTTATAGACAGATGAGTGGATTGCATGATTATCCTGGTGTTGTTAACTATAAATAAGGAATTAGAAGCTGCTTCTCGGCAAGAACGTTGCATTAATCAGCGATAAAACAAACGTAAATAAAAAGAATGAAAATAACGATTGCTTATCAGTTGATTTGGTGTCGATAAGATGCATCAAACAAAGCCGAATCCTATAACGAGCGTAAACTTGCGTTAGATATGCATAACCAGCAACATATAAAATACAGACTTGGATCTAGTAGAATTTGAGAACAATAATGCAGACAACACTCCAGAGGATATGGCCAATATCTTTGCGATAATATATATATGTATATATATATATATATATATATATATATATATATATATATATATATATAAAAGTAGGTGGCTACATAGTTAAAAAAAAGTTCAGTGCAGTATTCTCATTCAGATAAAAAAATGACTGACACTCAGTGACTAAAGGTTCTGGATCAATAAATTTAAGTCATCTCTATATGGCATCTGATTTTTTCTTACAATTAAACTTTATGAGAGATGTATCCAAATCCATTCATGTATAAGAATGCTTGCCTGTGAAATTAACTAAACTGGTGTTGATCTTCACAGTGAAGTAATTAAATTTTTGGATAAATTTTGTCTTTTAGGATGAGATACCTAAACGAGAAAATCGAGATGGAAAATAAAAAGAGTAAATCGTGCCATGAAACAAAAATAAATTTAGATTAAAAATTTTTTGTTTCGACTTATTTCATGAAAAAAATGTTTCCATGAGTAAATATTTGATGTGGGTTTTTAAGGAATTTCAAGTGAAAAAATAAGGAACATAAAGAGAAACTGGCAACCAACATGGGAAATATGGCAACACTTATTCTTTCAAGTACGTCATGCGCAGTGCGCTCTTATTTTGGTTAAAAACTCGGCAGACCTAATATACCTAGACCGTGCATACAACAGGGAAGAATGTACGCGTCACGTCGTACACACACACACACACACACACACACACACACACACACACACATATATATATATATATATATATATATATATATATATATATATATATATATATATATACATATATATATATAATATATATATATATAGTATATATATATATATATACATAATTGTATTTATGTAGCAACGGTCCGGTTGAGCTTGCCAGGTCTGGAGAATTGCTGTCCTGCCCAAGGTCTTGCCGACTACCCATCCAACAAGGCCTAAAATGGGTACCAATGTGTCCCGAGGAACCGGAAGGCTGTATCGTTTTTGCATCACCTTTTCAAAAGGCTTATGGTGAAACATACACCCATCTATCTATCTATCATTCTATATATATATATAGATCTTATATATATTACACACACATAAATATATATGAATAATTATCACATCATCGTGATTCATACACATTATTCGAGCTAAAAATGTCCTTTAATATCTAATTTGCTCTACCTCGGAACTAATATATTTTTATATATGTAAACCGAAGGGGAATTTTTTTATATGATAATAATTTCGTCCTCTCGTGGGTTCTAACCACCGAGAGGACGAAATTATTATCAATTAAAAAATTCCCCTTCGGTTTACATGTATGAAATATATCAATTCCGAGGTAGAGCGAATTAGATATTAAATGACATTTGTAGCTCGATCTATATATATATATATATATATATATATTATATATATATATATATATATCATATATATATATATATATATATATATATATATATATCTATGTATATATTATTAAACGCTTTATAGTTGCAAAAACTGTGCATTAGGACAAGCTAGATAGTTCAAAAACATTTGTTTTATGTATATATGTAAAAATGTGAAAATGTGAAGCATATAATATAAGACTTGTATTTTAAATGCTTGGGACAAAATGTACAGCAACGATTTCCACCAACTACATTAAACTCACACTCGAAACTGAGAGCCTTCTGACTTACATTCATTTAAAAAATATATGAAAAATTTATTACATTACGTCAATATAAAGTGTACGTAATTTAAAAGACTACATTTCTAATGAATTTTATACATTAAAAAAGAATTCAATCCGAAGTTATCCTGCAATGAAAGAAAAGACAGTCATTTCTGACAGACCTAATCTAGTCTCATATGGGAGCTACGGGATCCTCTGATCATCACCGCCAAGTCCCCGTAGGTGGGTAGTGCCGTCAGTGGACCTCACTCGGTGCACTGTAGGCATTACTTAGTGTTCTTTGCAGCCTGCCTTCGGCCCCTAGCTGCAACAACTTTCGTTCCTTTTGCTGTACCTCCTTTCGTATTCTCTTCCTTCATCTTACTTCCCAAACTCTCCTAATATTTTATTCGTAGTGCATTCCTCCTGTAACACCTTTCATACCCTTTACTGTCAATTTCCACTTCAGCGCTGAATGACCTCATAGTTCCCAGTACTTGGCCTTTGGCCCAAATTCTATATTCAACTTAACTCATCACCGCCAAGTAGCTGCGATTATTTTCTTTTATTTTTATTTCCCCTCATATTTCTTGAGATGTGTTATTACTTGAAATGTTCAAATCTATTCTCAGTAGTATTAATGTACATCATAGAGTAAAATGGTAAATCATTTACACCACTTTCTCTTCATATTTTCATTTTGACCTTCACGATCAAGTTTGTAAACTGAGGCGTTTCGTAAGCTGATTTTCTTTCATAGCATAACTACACGAATATAACAATAAAACCATTCTAACTGAGCTGCCAACGTTAAAGATATTTTCATGTAAACTGCGATAATATATATATATATATATATAATATATATATATATATATATATATATATATATATATAGATATATATATATAAGCAGCTGAAAGCATAAAAAATTCCGTTCTATGGCCTATACCTGAAAGGAAGGGGAAGGAAGGGGGGACAATAGGAGAAGTAACTTGTTAAGCCTAACTCGAACTCTTGCGATATTATTATTATTATATTATCATCATCAACATAGTTCAGGCAGATCACAGAGCCAGATTCCGAAAGTTAGCAATTTCTCAAGGTGTGCCAAAGACCGAAGACCAACTCTTACATAAAAATAACTTTCATTTATGTGGTTCTTTATTTGTCAATCAATATGCTGAGGCACAGCAAACAACCGCTACCATAGGACTTACCAATTCTGCATTCAAAATCCTGAAAACAACTAAACCAGTCACCGACGTCGGGAAAAGCGTATAAATTTCGGGAGAAAAGAGTCAATGAAAAGACGATCAAACGAAATGTAACTTCTGGAGGGGATTTGTGAAATGGAGAGAAAACTAGGGAAATTTTAGTAGGGGGACAACAGTGAGGTTATTTTGAGTTGGGGGCGTCAAAAAAATAACGAGGCATTGAAATCAATAGGAAAGTGCTGATTTTGAAAAAGGAAAAGAAAAAGTGGATAAAAAAAAGGGGCAAAATTGAGCGAAAAGGTCTCAGATGCCTCACTGCCATTTTGGTAAACGTCCTAACGCATCTCCTTCCCCCTTCCCCCTCACCAGTTCGGACGTCATGCAGTATAGAGGTATTAGGGGACGAGGAGGAAGACGGGGGGGAGGGGGGGGGGGGAGGGATGAGGTGGAGGACGACGACGACGAGAAGGGGAAGGGAAAGAACAGAGGGGAAGCGAACGAGGAGGGCCCAAGAGGGTCCAAACATCCAAAGCGTACACGCTGATGACACACACACACATACACACACACACACACATGCACACTGCCCCCTTCACGGTTGTATTCCTCTTCCATTTCCTTTACTCTCTCTCTCTCTCTCTCTCCCTCCCTCTCTCTCTCTCTCTCTCTCCAAAGTGCCACGAGTATGTCATGCAGGGACCCCTCGCAGGCACACAAACACACACACCAACTTTCTCTCTCTCTCTCTCTCTCTCTCTCTCTCTCTCTCTCAGACCTTCACCGTAGTCCCTATTCCCCTCTTTCACATACCGTCGTCTCTCCCCTCAGCTAACCCCTCGTTGCGTGTAGGAAGCGGAGGAGGAGGAGGAGGAGGAGGAGGAGAAAGACCGTCAGTGCGTTCATCTGCCTGTTGTCGTGTGCTTGGCCGCATACACCGCTATGCATTAACTCGTCCACACACAGGTTACACAGCGCCTAAGATAATAGTTACATTCAAGAGCTGATGAAATGACGGTTCGTAGCAAACAATGGTAAAGTCTTGATGACCACTGTCTCTGATTTACATTGCCTACGCAAGCATACACGTGCATGCATCTGGATGGCCAGTGCAAGCACTGACAAACATAAACAAGTAAAAATTGCGCCAGGGTTTCTTCGGCGCAATCGAGTTTTCTGTATATCGAAACTAGATCTATTCGTGGTCTCGGTTATAATGCTGTATGAGCAGCGGCCCATGAAGCTTTAACCATGGCCCGGTATAGGCCTGGCCTATATCGGTGCCAGATGCACGATTATAGCTAAATTTAACCTTTAATAAAATAAAAACTACTGAGGGCAGCGGGCTGCAATTTGGTTTTGATGGTTGGAGGGTTGAATGATCAACATGCCAAATTGCAGCCCTCTAGCCTCAGTCGCTTTTAATGTCTGAGGGAGGGCAGAAAGAAAGGCGGACGGACAGACAGAGCCGAAACAATAGCTGTTTTTTTTTTTTTTTTTTTTCGTCGGAAAACTAAAACCAAAAGCAGCCTCTCTGATTATAACAGGTTTTTAAGAACCAGTAGACATCAATTAAATTGTTTAAAATGTTGCACTAGATTACGTTTTGCTTATTGTCTGTGTTCACTGTATTCCATTTCTACATTCTTGTCTACCTCCTTGCTCGGAAGTAAACTGGGTTTTGCATTGTTCTAAAGAATAAGAACCCATTACGTATTACAATATAATAATGATATTAAAGTTCTAAGGGGTCCACAATAAAATAAAATAAAAAATTTAATAGTTCGTATATAATTTAAAAACATTTTTTTTTTATTCTTGTGGACCCCTTAGAACATTATATATACTCTCTTGACCGAGAATTTTTCCCAAAAGATAATGAAATCATGACAGATCGAACGGAACTGCACATAGCAGCGAGGGATAAATGATTCAGCGAAATCCCAAATAAATTAAAATGAAAAGTGGAAAGGCGGAATGGAGATAATGAGCAAATACTAGTTACAATTACCGAAATAGAATGAGTTAATTAGGAAAAGTCAAATAACATTTATGTAGAAATAACTGACTTTCACGCCTCCTTATGATCCTCAGCCTTGACGCTAAAAAATAATAATAATACTAATAATAATAATAATCAATAATAATAATAATAAAATAATAATAATATCCTTTATTTCAGCTCAGGGTCATATACATGGAATATACAAAATACAAGTTTCAATTACACAAACACACTCACTATCTTTCTCTCCCTCACACACACATACACACACACACACACACACACACACACATATATATATATATATATATATATATATATATATATATATATATATATAAACATAGCAGGGTGCAGCCCTCTAGCGTCAATTGTTCTATTCTGTTAAGGTTAAATTTAGCCATGGTGTGCGTCTGGCATCGCTGCTTAGGTGCCAATGACACAGTCCGCCATTGGGCTGTGGCTGAAAGTTTCATGGGCCGTGGCTGAGAATCTCATATAGTATTATAATAACGTTGTACAGAAAACTCGATATACATATATATACATATATATATATATATATATATATATATATATATATATATATATATATATATATATATATATATATATATATATATACACACACACATACACACATGCATGGAGCGAACACGATTTAACATTATAGTAGACTTGACTGTTCGACCTTTCAAAAATGAAGACATAAAAGGCATACTGAAGGACACAAGTATACGAAAATCGAGGTTTGACGGAGGAAAACATTATTTTTGACCAAGGCAGACCTGGGTCACTCATGGAGGACTATTCACCACCTGTACAGGTGAGTCGCACCTACCCAGGTCTGCCCTTCGGTCAAAAATTAAGTAATAATAGATTTCTAGAGTCTGGATGTATATATATATATATATATATATATATATATATATATATATATATATATATAAAAGAGCGCGCCGAAGATTCTTCGACGCAATCGAGTTGTCTGTACAGCGTTATTATAATGCTATATGAGAATCTCAGCCTCGGCCCATGAAACTTTCAGCCACAGCCCAATGGCGGACTGTGTCATTGGCACCTAAAGCAGCGGTGCCAGACGCACATCCATAGCTAAATTTAACCTTAAACAGAATAGGAACAATTGAGGCTAGAGGGCTGCAACCTGGTATGTTTAATGATTTGAAGGTGGATGATCAACATACCAATTTGCAGCCCTCTAGCCTCGGTAGGTTTCAAGATCTGAGGGCGGACGGACAGACAAAAAGCCATCACAATCGTTTTCTTTGACAGACAACTAAAATCGTCAGTTGAACTCGCAACCACTGCTTGCTGTTTGAGGTCAACCAGGAGCCATGCCAAATTACGTCACCAACCGATAGCAACAAAGAAATTCAATTTAAAAAACATATCAGAAGTAATCTCAAGAATGTGTGGTCAATAAAAGGAATTGTACTTAGGCATTCTGGCATCTTAACTGGCTATCAAGTCAAACACGACCTTGTTTTAAGGACGGAAAGATCAGTGGACAAGAGAAATTCATTTGAAAAAGAAGCGCAACCTGAGAAGAGAGAGAAAAAGTGTTTTTGTTTTCACTGCATATTTCAGTTCCCCAACCCCAGGCACTGCTGGGTGTAACCAATAAAAGTGTGAAAGGTCGAAAATGACAAAAGTCCAGGAAAGGTTTCCCAGGAGAAGCACAGCAAAAATATTAGAGTTTAAGAAAAATAACCACCTCGGATTCTCCTTTCTCTTTTGCCTATTGATTGCTGCTATCCCACGTCGCTTATCATACTCGAGGTTAGCGGTATCTCATAAACCAATACTTACCGTTCAAACTTGCAAAACTCAAATGACGAGAATTCATGTCCATATAAAGAAAAATACAACTGCATTATGAGCCGTCTTCTCCTTAATCGTTAAGAGCCAGCGGTGAAAGAGACTCGATGGAGACATCAGGACCAGAGACCGAAATCCGCGAATCTCTTGGCAGACATTAGATCAGAATTAAGATTCAGACCTGAGGAGATGTTAGGAAGCCCTGACTGAGACATTAATCTGCTGATGTGAGTGAGAGAAGATAAAGTGTTAATTAGAAACCTGAGGTGGCAGCCACTGATCAGTGAATAAACAAATAAATGAAAGATGATTGACGACTGAACAAATTAAGGAGATAATTAATGCATTTTATGACAGCGAGCCAGTCAATGACAAGATGGATGAATAGGAATGGTGGATAAAGACGCTTAGGAAGGGGGAAAGCAGACGATTTGGAACAATTCGCCTCTAATTGAGAGGAAAATTGAGAGAAGAAATACAAAAGTTTAGCAATTTTCTTCAGCAAATAGAGTAGTGATTTTTCTCACCTTTCTTATCAGATTCGATGGGTAAATATGGTTGTTTTAGACCCACATATATGTGTTCGTGTGTGTTTGCGTGTGTGCGTGCGTGCAGGGATTTGTTTCCGTAATTGGGCAGAGCAAGAAGTGTTCATGGTAGGGTTCTGGGGTTCTGCAAATGACATTTTTACTATAACCAACAAAATCCTCCCAGTCTCGTTTTAGTCACTCATTACTGTACGGGGCCCGAAACGCTACTCAACTCTTCACTCTTAAGACAACAAACAAGTTTCTACAAATTTTAGGTATAAGATGTCTGAATAAAAAGCGCTTTTAAAAATGAGATCAAGGTGAATATTATGTTGTTCCCTATAATTTCTATTAAGCATATTCATTGAGTTTTCCAAGCCAAGCTCCGGAAAAGGTGCATCATTTTCCACCAGGTTGTTAAGACGTATTGGAAAGTGTTATGACTCGCTTGTCCTTCAAATTAATGAAGAGAAAGATGAAAAGAAAACGAGCAAACTAAAGCGAGATCTCTGTGAAAAAGGTTCGTGAACCAGTCTAGAAAGAAGAGCCAAATGATGAAACATGACTAACCGCTTCCCGCATGGATATGAAAGTGCGGGAAAGATTTCAGTTTTACAGGAGGACGGGTTATAGAAAAACAAAGCCAATCCTAAATTATATTACAATTATCATTTTGTTTTCCAGTGCTAAGATTTTTTTAGAGGGATATTCTCTACTAACAAAACTACTTTTTAAAACAGGCATGGACAACTTCAAATCAATCTTCATTGATTATTAGATGGATTTCCTTGGGTATATTGATCGGTACCCTACGCACTAGACGCGAGCGTTGCCTTGCAACAACTCATTTCCAAGTTTGTCGTTAATTGATGTGATTAATTATACCCGAACAAGGCTACTAGAGTCTAAACTTGCCTCTTCAATTGGAATGAACTAACCTTATGTTCCTCAAAATACGCAATACATTTCTCTGGATAAAACAAAATCAAGAACGAAGCATTCTTTGTCCTAAAACACATTTCGGAATGTCTAGGATGCTTCCGACTACAATTTTATTTATAGACAGAAACGAGTTTCTTCCCTTTAGAAAATCTCCCTCTCAAGTATGGATTCGTATAACTGCAGAGTAACAAATGTCAATCTCCCTGTCAGGCTGAAACTGGCATGAGAGAGTGAGAACCATCAATCGTCTCTGGAGATGAAACTGGGATGACGTTAGAGAGAAAAATGTCAATCATCTTCTGCAGTTGAAATACAGAGAAAGTCTAAGACCTTTGCCAGTTGCCGAGGCTTTACCCTTCCTTCTCTTTCGTTTCTTCTCCACTTCCAGATTTTGTCTCATTTACAAACCTTACTTTTTTTTATCTAATAAAATACGAAGAAAAATATCAATTGCAATCACAAATTTTACCGAGATCCAAACTTCAGCTTTGTGAATATTCTCTAAGGTTTAGGTTTATCTCATTTAACTGAAAATTTCCAGTTCTAAAATGAGGAAAAATGCGTCAGAAATTTATAGTTATTTCAAAAATAGTAAAAAAATGTATCTGTATATTTGTATAAGACTAATATACGTTAAAAACAATTAAATGCATTAAAATAACTTCTCACTTGGGAAAAAGAGCACAAAAAAATAACCACCAAAACCACATCATGGTATTTTTGATAATCGAATTACCGAAATAAACTCGAGACTCAATACTAAAATAAAAAAAAGAAGCAAAACACGACGACTCTCATGGCGTCGCTTTGTGAAAATGGTTCCAAGGTGTGTAAATGAATTTCCAGTCCGCACCGCAATCTTCCCCTCGCGTATGAGTAATGAAGAGGCGTCTGCTTTCGTTTTTTTTTTTTTTTTTTTTTTCACGAACCCGTCGCTTCTTTCGCCAAGTGCACGAATTCATCAAGCAAAACAGAGGAGTCTGTATATAAGTATATGTATACATATAGATATATATTACTATATTTTTTTAATTAATATATATATTATTACACATTATATATAATAATATATAGAAATACATATAGAAACATTTATGCACACACACCACACACACACACACACTATATATATATATATATATATATATATATATATATATAGACACACACACACACACACACACACACACACACACATATATATATATATATATATATATATATATATATAAAGATATATGCCTACTTCGTTTATTTTTTCCTTCGTGACATCTATCTTTATTTATGGATTTATCACGTTCTTAACTTTACTGATTCAGTTATACACACACACACACACACACACATATATATATATATATATAATATATATATATATATATATATATATATATATATATATATATATATATATATATATATATATAAATGCACGCAAACACATAGGCAGGTGGTGCACACAGCCGTAAAGAGTAAAAGACGCAGTTTTCAGCAAACAAAAACATGCCTCTGCTAACACCCTACACTCAACCAACGGACGATAAAACTGGCCCTCAAAGCCATCGCACAACGATAAACTTCGCAAGGTTTTTGCAGCCGCGTCCTACGGGTTCCATTAATTCCGCGTAAAGCTTCTGAGATATTCCTTAAAATTCCTGCGAGGAAGAGAGCGGCAAATTTAATTTCAAAAGCTGTAAGTGGACATTCTTCAAATGGCCCCTGGTTTCCCTCCAAAATCCCTGTCTATCCCGGGATTCCCTCCTCCTCCTCCTCCTCCCTCCTCCTCCTCCTCCTCCTCCTCCTGGCTATCGCTGGAAGAGGGAGCCAAAAAAGCCAGCAGCCATATTAACCTACGAGGCTTCAGCACTTTCGTTGCTACAATCGGGTTAGCATTTTTTAAAAGCCCCTTCCAACTACCCTTTACGACCTATTAGAAGAGCACCTTCTTCTACAATTAAAGCAGGTTTAGGGACACAGGAGGTTGCACGGAAGCAAGAGATTCTGTTGCAAAAATTTCGTCTAGTCTAAAAGAGATGAGTTGAATACCAGGAAAAATATAGGAAAACCTCATAAATTCGAAGTTTGGTCAGTTTCTTACTCCTATATGCGTAACCACTGAGAAGAGCTAAACGGCTATGCATTTGTGTTACCAACATCAAACTATTAGTTTTGACTGAAAACCGAAGGAGTGAATATGTTTATATATATATATATATATATATATATATATATATATATATATATATATATATATATTTGCATCCATATATATATATATATATAATATATATATATATATATAATATATATATATATATATACATGCATATATACATACATACATAAACACACACATTATATATATATAGATATATATATATATATATATATATATATATATATATATATATATATCGTTACTCTAAATATAAATGGAAAATGAGTCATAGTTTATTTTACTGATTTTATCCATCTTTTTACATCATCCACGAATGATAATTATAACATAGAGAGAGAGAGAGAGAGAGAGAGAGAGAGAGAGAGAGAGAGAGAGAGAGAGAGAGAGAGAGAAATTCTAACAATGCATTTACAAAAGATATTTCTTGCGCATTGAAGAGTAGAAAAATAAATTTCGACCTCGGCTACTGAGTAAGTCACACCACTATGTCAGAAATATCTAAATAAGCCGTTCCTTCAAGAAATTCAAATACTTCCTCCTAAACCCAAGCCGAGAGAGAGAGAGAGAGAGAGAGAGAGAGAGATTCTTGACGACCAAGTTTACGTCAAGTCACTTACATTCCTCGACTCCGAAAGTTGCAAAGTTTACTCGCCGAAGTGAATAAGACACTGAAGTGAAAATACGTCAAATAGGTTACTTTTTTTTTTTATTTCTCTCGTCACCTGGATTTTATTCATTATGTCATTAACCCTGTGATTACCCTCAGATACAAATGCAGTTTCATTGCGAAGCTATAAATACATGAAAACAACCTCTCGGCTTTTCATTCATTCCAGCTGGCCTTCCTGTCTTCATCAAATCAACATCTAGTTGTTGCCTCTTAAAAGAACAGGTAACCTCTATAAAAAGTACTTTACATAATTCCTCATCTTAAAGGCATATCTCGTGTTTTCTGCATTTTCGATTTCAAAAGAATAATTTTATTTGAATACATTTCTATAAACGTGATAAAATCAGGGCAGTCTTTCTGCATAATAGTCCAGGTAGGAAATAAAGACAATCGGATTCGGGGCGAAGACAATGGCACATTTTATGACTGGGCATCATAGAGCGAGAGTCACTTTTTTTTATATATACTACTCGTATAATGAAAGCAGTCTTACGCTGTGAAGAATGCTGATTTCCTGCATGTTCCTGTGTTCATAAAAAAATAAATGTTCTCCTCATGTGCCTACGGAATGTGAAAGCTCATTTCAATTTCCCAATTAAAATTTACCCTTGGTGACCTGAATATCAACATTCACTTTACTCTTTCTAATGGGATATATTTCTCACTTATAGCTAACAAACTTGTCGGTTTCACGGGTAAGGATTGCGTTCCTTCCTAATAACCATTATGCAACAACTTAGCATCAACGGCACACCAACCAAAAACCCATATTTCCAAAACGTTAACGAAGCAACATAGCTTCTTATAAAAGCATTGAGAATTTAACGGTCGCTCCTTACATAGAAATGTAAGAGAAGAATCTTGTACAGGATCTCAGTCTTTGAAACCTGCTAATACAATACTCTGAGATTTATATAAAAAAAAAAAAAAAAAAAAAAAAAAAAAAAAAAAAAAAAAAAAAGTCATATTGGTTTCTATTTCAAAAGGGTTTTCGAAAGAATGTTGAAAATGTTTCTCATGATCTGAAGCAAGAGTATCATAGTTGCTCATATAACCAAGTAGCACGTCATTCGCAGTTTTGTCTGGAAGTAAATATCTGTTCTGCTTCGTCAAAGGAATATCACAATGCTCTTTCAGTGGTACTGTGGGCTTCCTTTTTCCTTTAACCCCGGGGATTACTTCGTGTTAAAGCTAACGTTAAAAAATACTTTCTTGACAATTCCTTACTCAGTCTACCTTGTCATGTGCCCAGGAATTTTCTTATTCGTCAGAAACTGCATCACATCATCTAGGAATTCCAAGTGCAATTGGACATGAGTTCCATTCATCTTACTTTGATAAATCTGTATTTTATGAGCAATACAGAAGCGGCAAACGTATTAAAGGCATTTTTATAAAGTCACAATTATGCTCTTTTAGCCTACCTTACTGGTTTCTCCTTAAAAAAAAATAATGTTCTGTGTATTCATACCTTTACATACAAATATTTCTAAAAATATATACGACATACAAAGAGAGAGAGAGAGAGAGAGAGAGAGAGAGAGAGAGAGAGAGAGAGAGTAACGTGTTTATAAATTTATGACAACTGTCGAGACGTGAACAATAGCTTTATTATGACGCAATGACCGGCAAAAAAAAAAAACTTTAAGGAACAAGGTCAGTAGGGAAGTATGAGGCCTAATGCAGTAGCAGTTACTCATGGGTCCTCAGGGGGAACTTGTAAACTAGAGTAACTCACTCACGATTAGTCCCTCGCGAATACAATATGCGTTTAGACGATTAATCTGTGAAGAAAGATTATGTAATGACTTACCCTTCACGCAACAGAGGCAGAATATGAATAAAAAGAAGCATTTGTACCACACACACACACACACACACTATATATATATATATATATATATATATATATATATATATATATATATTAATATTAATGTAACCTTGAAATGCGAGTATAAGTAGACATATCAAAAGGGAAAATGGCTGCTCATCCATCTCTCTGAAAAATGCCACGGAAGTAAGCCAGATAGAACCCGGAGGCCACCATGATTGACCCGGGGGATACCACGGCTCCTTGAAACATGTAGTTCCAGGATACTGCAATTCTATCAAGGATGCACCGAGGCATTAGAGAGAGGTTCCTGATTTGTTGGTGCAACATCGTAATAATGATAAAATTAAAAATGATCGTTACTATAACTATTATGTTCGTGTTGAAACTATAGTAGATTCACATCACCCATACATCTGATGTCTAGGGTAGTCCCTTACGCCGCTCCTGATTGGCTGTTGATAAGCTAATCACAGAGCTGGAAACTCTCAGTCTCTCGAGAGAGTTCACATATGCAGGATGTATGTTCCACTTCTTCTGAGGGATACGTCTTTCAAAAGTATCCCTTCAGGAGAGGTAGAACATACATCCTGCCAATGTGAACTCTCGAGAGAGACAGAGTTTGCAGCCCTGTGATTAGCTTATCAACAGCCAATCAGGAGCGTCGTAAGGGACTGGCCTAGACATCAGATGCATGGTTGATGTGAATCTACTATAGTGGTGTTGGCGATTACGATAATGCAATATCCTGAAAATAAGACTACAAAACTCAACGTAACTGTCCTTTGTATAAGGATGACCAAAAGAACGTGGAAGTTTGTGACTCCTTGCGACAAGCGGCCGCCCAAGGGAAGTTAAATTTCTCCAGAGGCATCAGATTTGTTATGTATTCCCACGAGACTTCTCCAGGGTCACATTTTCATTTGCCCTGTCTTTGCCAAAGGTCGCGAGACGCCCGCAGTCAAAACAATACCTTGAGATATTGATTAAGAATTGGACAAGAGTAACATAACGCGTTCTGGTTAAAATTTTATACCTCTAACTTGAGCGCACAAGTTTCATCTCGTGTTTCTGGATTTAAATGTTAACACTTGTTTAATGTTCGTTAACTATTTGATGTCCACTGAGTGAAAGTACGTATACGTAATTTAAAAGAATTTTTTTTGCCTACATAATGGGAACTCAGATATGAGCAAAGACATTAATTTTCTTCTGGTGATAATGACGAAAATTGAGGGAAAGAAGAAAAATAGAAATGAAAATGAGGAAGACAATAAAGACGTAGGAGGGGAAGGATGACAAGAAGGATGAAGAAGTAGTAGTAGGAGGAGGAGAAGAAGAAGAAGAGGAGGAGGAGTAGGAGGAGGAGCACTAGGGAGAGAGGGGATAGAAGAGGGGAGTAAGTGATCAATGTGGGGTCCGTATCCTCCGGGAATCGCCGCTCCCGGACACACACCGTCCTGGAGCCTAGCCATCGCATCAAATATTCACCCGTCGCACGCCCTCCACCGCCACTTCTGCTTCTGCTGCTGCTGCTGCCGTTTCTG
>NC_087210.1:27403193-27410693 GCF_015104395.2 Macrobrachium nipponense
AGAGAGAGAGAGAGAGAGAGAGAGAGAGAGAGAGAGAGAGAATCAAATACACCACTAATAACAACACTCAAGAGAAAACACAATGTCATTCCAGTTTTGCTTTATTGAAAAAGGTGATTCAACCAATATATAAAAAATCAGGGAAATGACGGCACAGCTGGAAATTTATATGCAGAAAATGAAGCAATAGGATCGTGAAATTTCGATTCATTAACAAACGGAATAGTCAGGTTACTTTCATTATGAAAATGAACGAATGATGCAGATATCCTTTGAGATTGGAATTATTGGCACTTGGCTGTTATTCGACTCTGTGGTGAGTTGCGAAAAGGGAAGTATACATAGAGTGAGCAACCAAGAAGAAGCTTGCTCACATCAAGAAGGTTATTCTCCTTTACAGTCAAAGACTATGAGTAAAAATATGGCAATTTCAAAATTTCTTTTATTTTTCAAACGCGCGTGCGCGCGCGCAACACACACACACACACACACACACACACACACACACATATATATATATAATATATATATATATATATATATATATATATATATATATATATATATATATATATATCACGGATGTTTGCGTGTGTATGTATTCTTATACGCTTTACACATTAATGACATGGCTCTCACTAAATCGCAAGTTTTTATCAAACAAATACAAAAATATTTGGGTGGTATGCAGAGTAGGGAGAGGTAAGGGATATTCAGTGTTACTTGGGGCGGGGGGTAGGGGAGGTTGGGGGGGGGGGGTGGGGGGGGGGGGAGTTCTTTGAGGGGCTTTGCCCCTCCGGCCAAGTCAGGGTAACGAATGTAAGATCTGATTAGGTCAGGACCAGGCATAAGCCTCCAAAACCGACATTTTTGCAATCAAGCAATAAAATGAAGATAACAAGTTTTTTTCTGTTCGAAGAGCTATTATTGAAAATCATCCATTTAGGAAGCTACATCAAGGTCTTGAGATCTCTAGACCATAAGAATTTGATCACCACAAGTATCAGTATGAGAAAAGGCAGATGACTATATCCTAATTATGACATTTATAGCTAACAAACAATCATAATTGTAAATATAAATGAAAGAATAAATCAATCACTGCAGTATGAGAAAAGGCAGATGACTATATCCTAATTATGACATTTATAGTAAACAAATAATCATAATCATAAACGTGAATGGAAGAATAAATTAATCACTGCAACAAATCCTACTCCGAAACCCTTTGACCATCCGCTTTGCTCACTAATTCAAGAAACATTTCCTGAAAATATTGCTCTCTCACAATGTGTGAGGGGATAAGTTAGATCCTATCAGATATATGGAAGTTTTCGGGATAAGTACTCTCTCTCTCTCTCTCTCTCTCTCTCTCTCTCTCTCTCTCTCTCTCTCTCTCTCTCTCTCCTAAAACCCTCTGACCTGTCCGATTGCGTCACTCGTTCTGTTAGCATTTCCATTACAACTTTCATTATTCTGCTCATATTCCAGTCACATACTCTTTCCTTGGCAGTTTTTACCCAAGAGTCGGTCTGTCTGTTTGTTTGTCTCCTCATTCTTAACTACGATTTTAACTCTTTCCGAGTTTCCAGGTACTTATAAATATCGGCATTCGCAGAGAACTTATAATCCATTGACAAAGACACTTATTTGCATTTAATAGTAAAATCTCTCTTCTCATCTCCCTTGAATTCACAGATACCAATTCCAGTCATATCAATCTCTTATTTTGCTGTATTAGTAAGTCCTTCTTCACCACCCTCTCTCTCTCTCTCTCTCTCTCTCTCTCTCTCTCTCTCTCTCTCTCTCTCTTCTCTCTCTCAAAGTATTTTGAATGTGTGTGTGTGTTTATCATTTTGGTAGCAAATTTATCCCCACAAAAAACTACAGTAACAATAGAATATTAGCGCACATGCAAGTCACTGGACAACCCGTGGTCGAACAACTGCTTATCTATTTGATCTCAAGACAGATTCACAGCCACAGGTGAAGGGGAAAAAAGCTCAATACCAAATTACTATTTATTTCATCAAATAATTTAGTAACTACTGAATATGAAAAAAATGGCATGGGTAAATATTATGAAATCGCAATTGCACTCGTATAAAATTGAGCTGTTAGCTAATAAACTATAATTGTTAGTTAAGAGAAAAAAAGCAAAGAAAAACAGAATGATGGGATGCCATGGAAAATCAAAGTAATTTACTCGCTGATAGTAAATTACCAGACGTTACAACTACCAGTCATTAACCCGACGCATTTTTTTATATATATTTCTTAAGTAAAAATTAAAAAAAACAAGGTAGTTAAGCCTTTCATTCCTTTGGGAAAACAGATATAAGGTGAAGTCTGGAAAGTGTTGCAATAATGTTTCAACCATAATACACGTAGGAAAATGTTACGCGGAGTCTCTCGAACATTTACGTTATACGACTCATCGAGTACAGTACACGAGTTTGCAAATACAAATACAGCTTGCAGCTAATAATAAAACTGAGTACGAAACCAAAATGAAGTAAACGGCTGATTGCAACAGTAGCAGCAGCTCCACCATCTCCAAAGTTTTTTTTTTTTTTTATATAGCACTGTATCTCACAAATTTACTAACAAAACGATTGTTCCCGTATATGGGATTAATCATCACAGAGTAATGATGACCCGAGATATTCATCAGTTACATTAGCAGTGCCTGTGGGAGACTATGCAGTGTACACACATGACTCACCTGTAAAAGAACAGTAATAACTAGAACGACCTGCAATGGAACAGTGACATTATAATCAACAGTTTTGTTCGATAACTGATTAAGCATTACATCACCTCTGTAAAAGTGTTCTGTCATATCTTAGTGAGAGCAGAATGATGCTCGCAAGTAACAGGTTAGGAAACACCTTTCTGAAACCAAGCATCTTATTTCACCCTCAGACTTATTCTTCTTCACCTTACTGGAATACCTACGCAATTTAACAAAAGGTACCTCCAAACAGGAGTGGGGAATATAAAAAGAATAAAGGACTGCTTGAAATAAATGTTTCACAAACTTTCTTACTTCTAGAGCTAATGGGTTGCTGAATGCTTGCGTGATTTTCATGGACATTCTTCAAAGAATCGTTTGCCGCTGCCAAGCCTGCAGTACTGAATCCATGGCTTCAGTGTTTCTTTCACTCTCTTCTAAAACCATTGAAATGAAATTATTGTCAATTAAACCAAATCAATGTAAGTTAATCTACGCTGATATTCTGAAGACAGTTGCTACAGGACTCTCGACAAAACACCGTTTAACTTGAAACAAAACTTTTGATTGAGGACGATTCGGTTTTGTCCAGAACTTTTGATTGAAGACAATTTGACTCCAACTAGATCTTTTGTTTGAAGTCTTTGGTCTGATCAACAATTTTTGACTAAAAACAATTTCCTTTGATTCAGATCTTTGGCTTAAAGATAAGTTGGTCTGATCCACAACTTCGGATTGAAGACAATTTGGTTTGATGCAGAACTCGCTGAAAAAAAATGGACACGATCCAGAACTCTCGACTGAAGACTATTCTATAAGATTTAGAAGCTTGGGCAGTTTGACTTGATCCAGAATTCCCGAATGAAACAGTCTGACTTATCCCAAATATCAAGCAGAAAACATATAAACTAAAAGCAGTTTGATCTGACACAAATATCTCAAATGGACCCAGTTTAACTTGATGCAGAAGTCTCAATTGAAGACATGTTTGATTTGATCCATAAGTCGATATGAAGACAATTTAACCCGATAAAGAACTCTTGGTTGATGACAATTTTACTTGAACTAGAAAAAAACAAAACAATAGAAGCACATTCTGATTTGATACAAAACTGTCAATAACGGAAGATTTTGACTAGACCAATAACTCCTGATAAAAATAGTTGAATGTGCCCTCAATTGAACTCCAAGTGTAGACAGTTTCACTAGATTCAGAATTCTCGACTGAAACGGGTTGACTCGATTCAAAACTCTAGACGAGACACTTTTGACTCCATTCAAACTTAAGACTGGAAAAAAATTGACCTTATCCAAAAATTTCGACTAGAAATAGCTCTACCTGAATCAAGACTTACCTGAAAACAGTTACTACTAATTCCGAAATCTCCAGTGAAGAGAGTCTGCCTTGACCCTGAACCCTTCGTTGACAACAGTTCGAAGTGGACCAGAGCCCACAATTCAAGATAGTTTGAACTGATCCAAAAGTCTTGATTGAAGACGATTCATCAGTTTGATCCAAAATGAAGAACAGTTTTAATTACAGAACTCTAGGCAGAAGACAGTTTGATTGGATCCAGAATTCTTTAGAGATGATAGTTGGATTAGCTCTGGATTTATAAATTCGACTGACAAACAGTGATACCGATTTTTCTTCACAACATTGGCTTTTAGCAGTGTTACCATATGCAGTTCATCTGATTTTTTTTTTTTTACTTTATGATTTAATGGTTAGAATGCGTATATTCCGATGTAGATTTATTTTCCGCGGTGTTAGAAAACTACACGTCATTAGCTTAATATCAAGTATTTTTGACGAAGAAAAATAAAGGATTTCAATAAAATTCATTTGTATAAATAAGCAGGATATGTTTTATAGCTTTATTTTCATAATAAAACATAAAAAGGCAAAGTGAAGAATTTTTTCTTCAGTGCCGTGGCCTGTGGTCGGAAAAGCCACGGAGGGTTGCCAGATGTCACCAGAAATTCCTCAAAACGGCAACTGCTGACAACAGCTGGACTTCACTCAAAACTGAAATTCAAAAACTCTTTAACTAAACCAAAGATTGAATTGATCCAAAACTTTTGGTTGTAAAGCTAGACTTTATCCAAAACTTCTAAATGAAAACAGTTTGCCTTTACTTACGATACTCGCTTTAAAACCATTCAACTTACTCCAAAACTTTCAATTAAAAAAACTGACAATCCAAAACTCTATAAAAAATAATTGAACTTTCTTCATATAGTGGAAATAGTTTAAACTGATCTAAAACCTCGACTGATGAAAACAACCTAACTTGACCGAGAAGTAGATGAAAAATAGTTAGACATGACTGAGAACTCTGGACTGAAAACAGCTCAGCTAGATTTGACTGCAAACTCTTGGCTGAAAACAGATCAATTTAACTGCAAACTCTTGGCTGGAAACAAATAAATTTGACTGCAAACTCTTGGCTGAAAACAGATCAATTTGATTGCAAACTCTTGGCTGAAAACAGATCAATTTGACTGCAAACTCTTGGCTGAAAACAGATCAATTTGACTGCAAACTTTGGACTGAAAACAGCTCGATTTGACTGCAAACTCTTGGCTGAAAAAGCTCTGCTCGATTTGACTGCAAACTCTTGGCTGAAAACAGATCAATTTGACTGCAAACTCTTGGCTAAAAACAAATTAATTTGACTGCAAACTCTTGGCTGAAAACAGATCAATTTGACTGCAAACTCTTCGCTGAAAACAAAATAATTTGACTGCAAACTCTTGGCTGAAAACAGATCAATTTGACTGCAAACTCTTGGCTAAAAACAAATTAATTTGACTGCAAACTCTTGGCTGAAAACAGATCAATTTGACTGCAAACTCTTGGCTGAAAACAGCTCAGCTCGATTTGACTGCAAACTCTTGGCTGAAAACAGATCAATTTGATTAGCTCTTGACAAACAACACTTTGACTTGGATCAACAATTTAAACTAATAAGTTCAGTGACGATTCAAACCCCTCGACAGGGGAAAAAATGGACTTGATCAACAAAATAAACATTTAACTTAACTTAGAATTCCTGACTCAGAAATCTTTGACTTGAATCAGACCCATTTGACCTGATCCAGAACTCTCAATTACAGACAGTTTTCTTTATACAGCATTACCTTACAGAAATAGGTTGACCTGAGCCAAAACCCAATAACACTCAGTCGAAGACAATTTGACTGATACTGAACCTCCCATTGCAAACCATTTCACCTGATCCAGATCTCTCAACAAAAGCCGTTTCCTTTCATCCAAGTCTTTAAATTGAAGTGTGCTTCATTTGACTCAAAAACCTCGGTTGCAAGTAGCCTGACCTGAACCAGAACTTCATGAGAAACAGTCTGACTTTACTTGAAACTAAAGTCAATTTGCTTACTTTACAATTCTCGACTGGAAACGGTTTGAATTGTTAACAACAGTTGAATAAAAAATAGTTTTCTTTTATTCTAAATCGCTGACTGATAACTTGATCCAGAAACTCGACTAAAGACGGGATAATTTCAAGTAGAACTATCGACTAAAAGTGGTTAAACTTTATCAAAAACTCTCCATTGAAAACATTTTGACAAGATCCAAAACTCTCGACTGAGGAAAATTTGACTTGACCCACAACTCGTAAATGGAGAGTTTAATTTTTAACTCTATCAGCGACAATGGTCTGATAAATAACTGTCATCAAGAAATAGTTTGACTTTAATTCATAACAGTGAATTGATATGGTCCATAAATGTCAAGAGTTATTTGGTTCTAATCTTCAAATGGTGAATGATTTCGGTCAGACTGTAAATTATAACTGTTATTTGAATAGTGTATCATTTTCATATATCATAGCCAATTTCGGTCTACAGCGACCACTATAAGTTTAATTTTGACCCATATTTTTCATCTGCAATTCAGTTTGTTAAGCGATACACAACTTTGCTCTATGGTGTTTGCAATTTTAGAAACGAGTTCTCAGATTTCGAATGTTCCACATTTTTTTTTTTACTCGTCCAATTAGCTGAATCTGACAAAAACAATGGATGAAGATATTATTTGTAATTTACGTAAGATGAACGTCGCATTTTATATGAGTCATATATTCTACCTGACCATCAAATATACGTATAAGAACAGGACAGAGCAATGCAGAGCAAAAAAGGTAAAGCTGGTGGGACACCTTCTTGCTGTAGGAAGGACCGACGGCTCCTGGGTTATACATACATGAGTCGGTGTGAATTCAAGTTGTTCGTCACCTGAGGGATCTCAGTAGATCCCGGAAATAAGTCTTATTTTTCTTTTTTTCATCTTCTATCTATTTACCTCTGTTTATTTAATATCTTATCGCTTTCTTCCTGCTAAATTCAACAAACAGGGCAAAAAAATTATTAGCAAAAAAGGATGAAGATACTGCTCGTCTGCTCGAAAAGTTCGACTATCGTAAGACGATCATGAATCGGTAATTCTCCCTTAAGTATCAAGGTGTGTGTGTGTGTGTGTGTGTGTGGGTGTGGGTGTGGGTGTGGGTGTGGGTGTGTGCGTGCGCGCGCGTCTCCGTCTGTCGAAGGCTCCGGACGAGGTTTAAGCCATTCTCGAAAAACACGACCAAAAGTGAACGAACGCGAGGGGAAGGAGCGGAGACTCTCCAAGGAAAGAGGGGAAAAACAGTCCACCGAAAAACATGGGGAGGAAAGAGCCACGGCGCAAAAGGAAAACAGGGGAAGGGGCACTTTTATCGAAGGTGAATATTCAAAGAGTTATG
>NC_087210.1:27415693-27423193 GCF_015104395.2 Macrobrachium nipponense
TCTCTGAAAAAAACAAGAAAATCAACACCAATGGTAATCCCAAAAGTCACAACACTTGCCAGTATCGATTAAAAGAAAACTGTTCCTACAGGATATCATACATACATCCAATTTCGCCCGCCCTAACCATCAACGCTGGTCGTCCTCACCCCACCTCACCTCGCTGTAGTGAATGTGGGCGCGAGAGGGGGACGATCCTTGGCACAAAGGACCTTAAAGCTTCCTGCCTGCCTGCCTACAGCATCGACATCACCGGCAAAATAAATCGGGAGCGGATTCACTTTTTTCCCTGACCCTCCACACACACACACACACACACACCCACACACACGAGAGAGAGAGAGAGAGAGTTAGTTACAATTTCGTATAACTGAAGCGCACTTGCCGTCGAATATAAAAATTGCTCCTTCTAGAAAAAAAAAAAAAAAAGCAGAGAATCCAAGGCTGCGATGATCGTCATTTCCAGTGTGTTTTTACACCTTGCAATCAATCGGTGATCAAATCGTTAACGAGAGAGAGAGAGAGAGAGAGAGAGAGAGAGAGAGAGAGAGAGAGAGAGAGGAAGGACTTCACCTTCCCCTCGTGTATGTGTGTGTGTCCCTCGCTCCAATCAAGATCCTTAGTCTAGGCCCTCTGGCTAAAACCCCTTTTCCCTTTACCTTCCATCCCCTCTCCCTCTCCCCTTCTCTCTCTCTCTCTCGCTCTCACTCTCTCCTAAAGCTGACAGATTACGGACCCCCTCTCTTTCTGTCTGTCTGTTCGTCTTACTTCTTATTTACATACATTTGGTCACCTTGCCATACATTTACATCGTTAATTTATTCATCATAACCTTCAGGAATCCGGCCCAAGATCTTGACGATTTTGTTCACTGATGCGGCGAAGGACTGTGTTGGAAGGTCCACCTAAGCAAGAGGCGACTTCTCTCTCAGTCTTGTAAATATGCCAGTGATATTTTCAAAACATGACAAAAAATAGTACACGTTTAGGACGACACACACCTTGAGACTGTTGGAGAGATCTCATCTGAGTGGCGTTAAAAAAAAAAAACGGGGGAAAATCTAAGTACGGTGAAATGTAAGATTTCCTTAGAGGATATCTTTTCGAATATCTTTTTCTCGTATTTCACTATCGGCCATCGACTATGGTATACAGCTCAATTCTACCACCTTACTAAAAGTCAGTTTTTCCTACGCTTCCAGATAAACGGATTATGCCAACAAGAATACAATAAACTACAAACGCCAGAAATCCTGTAATTGTGTACAAAAAATAATAAGTGAGCTTCCTATAATCTTAATTAAAACTCATGTACAAGAACGAAATTAATCTTTAATATTTGACGTGTTAGTCTGTATGCTTCCGTCAGGATACGAAATACTACTGTATTTTAACCATTTATATAAAGAAATAAATTTCAAACTTTTAAAAAGTTCACTCTTCTGATAACAAAACCTCATAAAAAAAATAACAGCTGTTGCACTGCAAAAGAAAATATCTTATCATCTCACGTCAGTCTTATGTTATCACACGCGCCGGTCCCAAACCCGGATAAATCAGGTCTGGAGCCAGAGAGGGCGTCCAACATTAAAACACCTGCTTAAACCAGTTATGACACAAGCCGTTCAAGATAGGAAACAGCTGGAGGAGGCTCATTATAAACTATTAACAGCGACCCCGACAATGGATTAAACTGAGGAATGAAATACATATGAAACATTTCAGCAAACTGCCCACGTTTCATTATATTTTCTTCAATTACTGACATTCCTATCGCTATAAATCCGAAAAATTTTGCAATCACCTCAAAATCACCCCTTGTATATCTGGGCCCTATACTAGAGGATAGCTCGACAACTTTACGAAGGCCGAATGTTTCTTTAGTCTTTGGGCAGGAGGGTGGATGAATATCGCTTTCAAAAACTTCCTGTCCTTTTTTGAGATCCATTAATGTACTTTCAAACTGCAAATAGCTTTACGACATTTAATATTAACTTTACTTGTCGGTAACCTCTCCAATTGCGGTCTGGTGATATGGAGATATCGAGGAATAATTAAGAAATTATAAGAATAAATTAGTGCTTCTGTTTTTAAGTAATATAACTACAATAATTAAGCTCACTATTAACCGAATGGATATTTACAAACGCCAGGTACCACTATTACGAAACTCACCATTCCCTTATTGCCAATAATGCAAAGAAGCTGGTGATTACGATCAAGTAAAATGTTCAAAATCAAGCTAAATAAAAACAAAATATGGCACAACTTTTGGCATTAGCCTCCGTTCTCTGTCAAATCTGTTTAAACAAATCTGTTTAAACGAGCGGATCTAAACGGCCAATAATGGTGAAGAAGGGTAAATATTCAGGAAGAATGTTGTGAGGACAACGCTTTTTCTATATTTTTATTGTATCTCATCATCAAGTCGCGTTGTTCCTTTAACCATCCTTTAGAGCGTTATGCGGCCTCTACGCCGATGTAAAACATATGTAATTTCATAATTTGTATGCCTTATTTTTTTAAATGTATGCCTGTAAGAAAACACAAATCTACCGTCTCGGAGTCATTTCTGCTCTCGGTGCGAGCTCCCTACGGGCTGCTCTTGAGCAAGAGCCCGTGCTGGCATAAAGCCAGCTTAATCTAAAACAACAACAACAACAGTTCGTCTGAAATAAATCATCTACGGGCTGCTCTGTGATCAAGAGCCCGCGCTGGCATAAAGCAGCTTAATCTCAAACAACAACTAATAAATAATCAGCACCTCTCTTACTCTCTGGTCCTCACAATGTCGACTACAAACAACAACTAAGAAGGTGATAAAATTCCAAGTACCATCATGAGGAAATACACTATATATCACTTTGCGGAGGACAGTCGTCAACCACAGCCGAGTGGAGGATTAACTTCAGTAGTCTTCGTCGTGTGGAAGACCCACTCTATTCACCACTTCGTCAATTAACCCTCAGCCCCGAAAGTCAGAGTGCAAGAATGATTAATCTTTCACCAAAGACTCTCTAGTACTCCATGCAAAGGAACGATTAAAATAATCTGCGAACAGTTTTTTTAAACTTCGAAATTCACTTCTTGGGTGCGACAAAATACGTCTAGTCCTTTAAAAATGTTTATCATATATTTCTCCAATGTCAGGGCAGACATTGTCTTCTTCAGCACAAATGACGACCATATTTCTCACCCTAATTTTGTGATCACTGCTACTTTTCCGTCAACCATTTACCGTCAACTATATTTACACCAAGAAACGAAGATGAGCAACAAAACAGAAGTCCAACACGTTCGTGCTCGTTTGACTACGTCATGACGAGAACGAGCGCCTTCAATTTTAACCCGGGCCAATGTTGGCTACTTGGTGCAAATTTTGGCAGCAAGATGCTAAAAGGCGCAATAAAACTTGTTTGTGAGAAGTCGTCATAAACATGAGAACTTTGGCTCAGTGTGGACCGTCGAAGCTTACTCATTTCTCCAGCAAATTCATGAGCGACCATGACATCGAGTTTAACAAGGAACACGAACAAAATCTTGCCTTTTCCCCCTTGGAAGAGGTGGTGCCAAGTGTGATTTTCAATAAGTCTTTTTATGACGGTGCTAGCTTATAGCCCCACGCCCTGCTCCGCTGACGTTTTAGGGGCTTACCTTCTGAGGACATCTCTCCTTTCTTGGAGGGCCCAGGTCAAAGCACTGACCACCCGACCTCACACGAATTACAATTAAAATCTGTGTATAAAAGAGCACAGAGAAATGTACTTCATCCATTTTCCGTAACAATATTTCTAATAGTTATGAAGAAAAGAAAATCTATAAGAAGAAATTTATTTTTTTGTGCGCACAGACCCTACTAGAGAAGAAAGTACAGGCAATAAAAAGATAAAAAGAAAAGAAAAGAGAGAGGTGATTACGCAAAGTGTGTTCGTCAGAAATATAACTCAAGCACTATTTCCTTTCTCTTTCCTTTTAGGAGTGAAATGATCTCACCTCTAACCAACGTGGAATATTTTTTAATCAATTGTTTTAAGAATGATACAAAATGTAAACTTATAAATAGAACTAAGGGTACAGCAAAACACGTAAAAACCATTTGTATACTGGAAAAAGGAATTCCGAAGTGATTAAGATCTCATATTAAGACCATAAAAAGATATTTTGAGATTAACAAAGAATGCAACCTATAACCCGGAACACACATCAATTTCGCTACGTATACATACATACATACATACATAAAACAATACACTGACAGTTAATAAACAAATACGAATAAGACTTGACTATTAGCACAAGAATGTGCAAATCTCGCGCGAATCCCAAATCTTTTCATTCTACTCTTAGTCTACCAATCCCACAGGGTAAATCCATCGTAGGTCAAAGGTCTAGACTAAAAGTCAGGTCGAACTGACCTTTCTTGGCGACGGCCCTTGAAAAATACCCAGAGTCAGTCAAAACAAAACCTAATCAAATCAATCGTAAAGAGGATTGAATCCGGGGAGACTGGCACCTGCATGTTATAGTGAGTTAAACTCTGATCTTTATAGGAAGTACGATGCTTGATTTCTTCACTGGTATCCCTTTGCTACTTGCAGTCAACCATCCTCAGTGTTCATTTTCAAGCAACAACCCTTTGGAAGTTTCATTAAGAGGAGCAATTCAAAGCCTTTAGTAACGAATGGGGACTGCTTAAAATCATTCAAACTTATGAACGGTTCCTTTCCTAATTTTTGTTCTAGTGCATGTTAAAAATGTGTTTCTTCACATGGTGTTCAAACGACAACAGATATATCGATGAGAAAGTATTACTTCATTACCTTGGTATATATTAACTTCATCAATGGCCTGAGGAAAACGCATTCATCATATATATATATATATATATATATATATATATATATATATATATATATATATATATGTGTGTGTGTGTGTGTGTGTGTGTGTGTGTGTGTGTGTGTGTGTAATTTATATATATAAATGAATATATATATATATATATATATATATATATATATATATAACATCAAGACTAACAGTGACACGTTTATCGATAAAGTATTTCAACACATGATGCATTTACACACACACACACACACACACACACACACACACACATATATATATATATATATATATATATATAATATATATATATATATATATATATATATATATATATATATATATATATATATATATATATATATATATATATAAGTCATATCACATTTCCGTGATTCACATACATATATCGAGCTACAATGTCCTTTTTAATATCTATCGCTCTACCTCGGAATTAATATATTTTTCATATATGCTTAACCGAAGGGAATTTTTTCTCGATAATAGATTTGCCTGGACCAGGGCGCGAACCTATGGATCCTTTCAAACCCAGGAACGTCAGTGAAGCGTTACCTACTACACCACCGCCGGTGGTGTAGTAGGTAACGCTTCACTGACGTTCCTGGGTTTGAAAGGATCCATAGGTTCGCGCCCTGGTCCAGGCAAATCTATTATCGAGAAAAAATTCCCCTTCGGTTAAGCATATATGAAAAATATATTAATTCCGAGGTAGAGCGAATTAGATATTAAAAAGGACATTGTAGCTCGATATATATATATATATATATATATATATATATATATATAATATATATATATATATATATGTATGTAATATAAGTGCCTTATAGTTTACTGTCTAGTTTAATCTGTCAAAGCTTATTAGTAAACGAATGACTAAAGTTATTTTCAAATGGCAAGTGACTGACTGTCCCGGTTTTTCCTATGGTTAACTGGTTCAGCTCAAGACGATCTCAAGACAGGACGGGCCATTGCCAAAAGACGGCTGAGCATGTCCCTCAAATAAAGGAATCGTAGTCCGTACAAGGACTGTCATGGCCCACTGGACTCGGCCCACTTTGAAACGGCTCAGTTGTATTTCACCCACGGGCCACTTAAAGCCCGGGTTAAGCCGGGCTCACCTTTCGGCTCATCCTCAAGATGCTGTCATGATACTGTGAATACTTCCTAAGCCTATAAACACCGACAAAGGAAATTCCTTTCTATACAATACGGCAAGGACATTCGGAAGAAGGTGTTAAGAAGAAAATCCGTTCCGTAGGGACTTCTGGGATAAAGTCAAACTTGATTAGCGTCAACCAATTCGATCTCCGCTTTCAAATCTTTCCGAAAACAGACGGTAGATAAAATGGATCAGAGACAACGAACTGGTGTGTTTTAGGTTTTCGTTGGATTACGACGCAGATTACCAACTTGAAACCGTGTACTAAGAGACCATTGAGTTGTAAGGCTTTTCAGAAATAAACGTACTATTCTACTTGGCTGATGATTCCAAAGAAAAGGAGGGAGTTTCGGGCTGGGACAGGACAATAGTAAACAGGATAAATGATTTTTTTTTTGTGTGCAAGACAATGATTTCAAACCTTTCTCCTCTATCATAACTATGATGAGTGAAATATTCTACATTTGAGACGGATTACAATTATGTAAGTTTTGTTGTGGTAAAAATGCGAGAATAGTCAGTCAACTTACAGAGCCGAAATGAGCAATAATGTTTTCATGTTGATTTAACAGTTCTCCCGTAATATTCGACTGCGGTTTTGATGATTTAATTACTTTTAAGACAACAGTCATGAGAAACAGTAAATAGCAATACGAGAAAAATATACATTTCGGCATTTTCTCAGCCCTTTCCTGTAATTCTTTATTACAGTTTCAGTTATTTTAGGAAATTGTTTCTATATTTTGTTAACATAAAGACATGCTCGTTAGTGTCGTATACGTGAATCTCTACATTTTATAATCAGCGATACTTGGTCCTGCCTTTGATATGCGTTAATTGATTTTAATTAGTCAGCGAAAAATATTTCTTTAAGAGTAAAAATCCACTATTATAGAAAACACTTTTAAGTTATGGAGAGAGAGAGGAGCGCGCGCGCACACACACACACACACACGCACGCACACTTCCTTGGACTACAAAAAATGCCGAGAAAATAGAGTTACGGACAAAGCTTTTAAATTTCATTTTGGGAGGTCGCCCAAAAATACAGGGGCCTTTGACCCTTTGTATAACTAAACGACTTCCGGTCAAGTTTTAATCCAATATCAACTTCTGACTTTCCTTGCACAGCTCGCTGTGACAACAGACGCACCAGATCGCACTTCAAATACTACGAGTGGTGTGGAATTTCCAGCGTTAGGTTCCCTTCTGACACTATGCACGGCTGTCGCTGCCATCACGTGACGTTGCTGTTCAAATAATGTGGTTCTGTGCGTGCGCGCAAGATCTAGAAAGTAACTGTAGGCCTTGCTTACTCTCTAAATATAGGTCTGTAAATTGTCTTCACATGCCGCTTGCCAGTGGGTATAATGGCAGTGCTGCTGTTAGCTCTCAATCGTCGCTGCTAATACTGCTGCATAATCAGCTATTTTTACAAAATATTGCAAACAATAACAGAAATCATCAAA
>NC_087210.1:27428193-27503193 GCF_015104395.2 Macrobrachium nipponense
AAACATTAAAAAAAGCTGCAACAAAAGATAAAAGCTCAAAAAAAAGTCTTAAACAACAAAGCACGTAAAAAAAATATGTATTACATGAATTTCACACTAACATCTTAAAACATAAAATTCAACTTAAAAGTACGTTTGCAAAAGCAAATATTAGGAAAATGAACACCCAAAATAATGGATAAAATCCCCCCCCCCCCTCTCCCAAATAAAAAACCAAGATCCAAAACTAAGATAAATTTCAGAAAAAGATGAAGCCAAGCTAACAAGAACTTAAATCTTATCATATTAATTGATTAAGGTCGGACAGAAGTCTAAAATAATTTGTTACGAAGTCGAATATTTTGGCTGGAAAACTTTGCCGCAATATCTAATGAGTGCTCTGCGAGAGTATGGCACGAGACGTTCATTGGATAAGCGATTCCTATCGACGCTTTCAAGATTAACTTTATTCTTTCTTTTTCTTTTCTAATATGAACTGAAGTCATACTAACGCGGCCCCATATAGTAGTAGCCTAAGCTCAAAATTCACTTCTGTGTATTTTGCCAAAAAAATATTAAGAACTGAAACATGAATTCAAAGAGCGGAATGAATCTACATTGCTCTATAAAGAATGAAATGACTTGAGATGAGGCATAATTAATTTGGTCTCGGAATACCAGAAAGCAAATCAGTCTCTCTCTCTCTCTCTCTCTCTCTCTCTCTCTCTCTCTCTCTCTCTCTCTCTCTCTCTCTCTCTCTCTCTCTCTCTCTCTCTCTCGTCCTTTCTTCTACCTCTCCCGATTCTCTTTCCTTCCTTCCTTAACACACACTTTCGCGGGTCCCTAAGGATGCGACCACTCCGTCTTCCAAGTAAAATAGGTCACCAAGGATTTTATAGCAATTCCTACACTATTTTTCCCGGGGCTTTTCCTTAACGCTTTTCCCTGCTTTATTAGAGGTACAAATTTTCCAACGGTATAACTTTCGCCTTCAGTCTTACTAAGAGTATTATCATCAGCATCTTCAGTAATATTGCTTTTCATTTACATCCAAGAAAAAACTCCTACCGCGGAAATGTGAGGAGGGAGACAACGGAAAGTGAAGCTCTTTGTATGTCTGTGCGTCCGTCTGTCACCTTCTAAGTTCGTACACGGACTTTTTTTTTTTTTTTTTTTTTTTTTGGAGGGGGGAGGTGCCTTTAATCGAATCCCTTAAATATTCTAATGCAAAAATGAAAATATTTACGACTCTACAAATGTCTTATAAAGTATACAACGCATTTGTAATTTAATTCATGATTCACAGAATTAAACGCTACACACACAGACACACAAATATATATCATAGACAAATTACTCCAATAACCCTTCCAGCAGCCATTTTTGCTTCAATTTATAAAATCGCTTATGTATTGGAAACTCAGGTCAGATCTTACAATCTTGAACTCCTGAACGCTTTGATACCAACTCTTTTTCCAAGATAAGAAAGATCTGGTGACATTCTTCCCTTCTGCACAGACGTTTGGTCCTTCTATGGGGCTTCTGATAACCTTCTGTCATCAGCTGAGGTCCCTTTTATGGCTTTTGACAAATCCTCGCATAAAGGTCATGCTAGCAAAACTTCTTGCATGTGGTTTATTCTTCTCCTTGTAAACTTTATTTTTTCTATCTAACCGCTTTTTTACCTTTTGACATTTTAACATTTGCCCTCTTTGCGTCGCTGGCATTGTTTACTATGGTTCGACTCTCCCATCTACTCTTTTCTATCAATAACCTGTTCATGTCTTTCCTCCCTTCTCTTCTTATTACCGCTTGGTCCAATGGTGCAGCCATACCTTCACATCTCTTCGACAAACACTCCCAAGCCTTCCGTTGCTTGCACTCCGTCTTACATTCTTCTTTTCATCTACTTCATTCTCATCATCTCATATTCAATGCTCCTGAGACAGATCATCTATCAATTTCTGCGTTTCCCCTCCCATCTAGTTCGTCCATTCATTTAGATGAAAGCGTAACTGAACCTTTTGCTTCTGTCAACATTCTGGGAGTATAGGTTACTATATATTCCAGACTAGATTCGGAGAGACTGCATAGTTGTTAAATGTGCATCTAGAAACTATCGCTTACATGATGTAAGATTCTTCTGTCATACTAGCTGATAAAGCTCTGTGTTTACCTCGTCCGTCCTTTTACGCAGTATTGTTCTTATATTCGAGATTCTTTATTTTTGGTCTGCGTCCTTGATAAGGTGTTTGTTTGTATGGTGTTTTAACGTTGCATGGAACCAGTGGTTATTCAGCAACGGGACCAACAGCTTTACGTGACATCCGAACCACGTCGAAAGTGAACTAATATCACCAGAAATACACGTCTCTCACACCTCAATGGAATGTCCGAGAATCGAACTCGCGACCACCGAGGTGGCAGGCCAAGACCATACCGACCACGCCACTGAGGCGCTTCTCTTCATTCTCCTCCTTTCTATGTCACAGGCCGGCGTCTCAGTTTCTTTTTTTCCTTTATCCAAAAAGTATTTCAATCACTGGTCTCTTGAGATCAAGGAGACTGGTCGTTCTCTTATTTGGCGACCTTTCAATATATGTGGAAATAAACCTTTGATTGCAGCGTTCAGTACCTACTTCTTTCCCTTCACAGACAAGCTCTGGAACTCTCTTCCTGCTCCTACTTTTCCTACCGCGTAACTTTCCGTCTTATATACAACTTGAGGACTCGAAGCTCCCATTTTCCTTTTTTTTTCTTTTGTGGGGTGAGCCCTTGGGCTACTTCAGGGCACCAGGCTACCTCTTTTATTTACAGCTGTACATGCGTGCGTGCACACACGCATTCACACACACATATGTATTATATATAAAGAAGATGTCCTATAGGTAAGTAAATGCAGGAGGTTAATTAGGAAATAGATTTCAAAATCAATATACACAAATGGAAAGTTTCTCTATGAAGTGGATCCTGCTCTGGACCGATGGAATGAGTATTTTGAAGATTTGCTGAATGTGGAACACAGAGGAGAGGTAGAGCTAAAGGACCCCAAAAAAAAAAAGGGGGGGGGGCGGCGATTATTTTAGTTTAAAAACTTTTTTGGAAGTAACTGATCAGGATGCAAACACGACAAAGGCGGAGATGAAGTGGCACAAGTAAATAAATAAGTTATCTTAGTTTGACGAAACCACTGAGCTGACTAACAGCTCTCCTAGGGCTGGCCCGAAGGATTAGATATTTTTACGTGGCTAGGAACCAATTGGTCACTTAGCAACGGGACCTACAGCTTATTGTAGGATCCGAACCACAGCGAGAAATTAATTTCTATCACCAGAAGTAAATTCCTCTGATTTCACGTTGGCAGAGCGGGGAATCAAACCCAGACCCTGAGATCGGCAGCTGAGCACTTAACTGACTCGTGGTACAGCATGGAAGTGCGTTTACGGGGGACTAGTTCCTGCGTATCCATGTAAAAGGAAACAGGAAAAGGGGAAGAGTCTAGGCCAAGTGTTTATGGAAAATTTATGTCGGAAGTATGATAATAAGGTGAAGAAGCTACAGGCAACATACATGGACCTAGAAAAGGCTTTTGATAGAACTGATAGCGGTGCAATTTTGGAGACGTTGAGTGAGCACCATATGAACAATAATTTACTGAAAGCGATCAAAAGTTTTGAAGATGCGATCAAACATTGTGTTAGAGTTTGTAAATGGATGAGTGACTAGTTTGGTGTATCTATGGGTCTTATGCAAGGATGTGTTATGCATCCGTATAGCTGTTCAATATTTTTAAGGATGGAGTAACGTGAGATATCAGGAAAAGGGTATTAGATGCAAATGCATAAAGAGGGATATGAAATTGGACCGTCACTAGAGCGTGGAATGACTGGTGTTAGCAGATGAAGCTATGCCGAAGGCCTACAGTGGAGTGGAACTGCAGAAGTTAGTGGAAGTGTACGAGAGACTAAAGTTCTGAGGTCAAACCGAAAACAGAAGATGAAACGACGAGTGTTAACGTGAATGGTGGAAAAGATGAAAATGGATGGTTTGTATCTACACTGGTGGTGATGGAACAGTTCACGGTAAGATAAGAGAGAAGGAGAGTCAAAGAATAGGCGAAGAAAGGAATGTGCCAGGTGCTTGCCTCATTCCTCTCTCTCTTCTAGTTGCATATCAACATAGTTGATTATTTACCTTGTACCAAATCTCGGCTTCAATCAACAGACGTTCAATGGATGTAAACCGATAATTCCCCCACTGCACTGCTCCCACTAGTGAGGCAAGTGCTTTAATATAAGTATATATATATATATATATATATATATATATATATATATATATATATTATATATACATATATATATAATATATATATATATATATATATATATATATATATTATATATATATATATATATACATATATATATAAATATATATATATATTGCCTTTCATACTTCTCCCAGAGACACTTGTCCGCTCTTAAACTTCTCGTGTTATGTGCACCATAAAACCTTGTCATCAAATAAATACTTTATTGGAATACAATACAGAACAATGGTATTAACATACCTCAATCGTCAAAAGATTTTAATTCAAAAGGCCTCCTTCTAGAAAGAATAAACTTGAGAATGAATAATATGACATCGAGAATGCCATTAACTCAACATTTCTCATAGACGATGTTTGAGGAAATGGTACTTATTTCCAGAAAAAAAAACATATATTTACGGATTTCAACAGGAGTTATGCGTTAATTTACACTGAAAAGGAAAGCAAACCATACCACAATGCTTCGCTTTCCTTGAGACTCTTCCAAGGCAAATTTGGAAAGTTTGACTACCCATTTTCAACTTCATTTATGAAAAATCATCCATAACTAACTACTAAAGAAATCCTTTGCTTCAACAGCTAGAAGAACATCTCAGTCTTAGTAAACAATCTCTCAAGTGATGATATAAAATCTAATTTGAAAAATAAACAAAAGGACATTTATACCTCCAACCGATAAGACTAAAGGACTCGTGAAAAGGACTTCATTAATTGGAGCCTAACCCATATGCAACTCCTCAGCGCTCCAATCGGAATCCCTTACTCGAAAACCACCATCAAGTCCATTCCATCAGGGACTTTCTCATTCATTCTTTCATTCATCTTTGAACAAGAACCCAAAAACAACAATCCTTGGTAACATCAAAAGATCACCGATATCTTGAAGAACCAAAATAAAGTATCGTGTTCTGGATCTAAAAATATTACTTAAGAGACCTCAGAGTATCCCCACACTTTTTATTTTAAAGGAAAAACACACTGACTAAAATAAAATGAAAACTCCCTTTAAAACTTCGCACAGAAAAATCTTATCATTCAAGCCACCAAGGACAAGAAAAAAAAACAAGTAAAAAAAATCGAGTTTTCTGTACAGCTATAGATCTATCTTTCGGTATAATGCTGCATGAGCAGCGGCCCGTGAAGCTTTCAACCGGCCGTGGTGGCCTGTGTTGTTGTGTTACCAGAAGCACGATCACGGCTAATTTTAACCTTAAGTAAAATAAAAACTATTGAGGCTAGAGGGCTGTAATTTGGTACGTTTAATGACTGGAGGGGGGATGATCAACATACCAATTTGCAGCCCTCTAGCCTGAGTAGGTTTTAAGATCTGAGGGCGGACAGGAAAAGTGCGGACGGACAGACAAAGCCGACACAATAGTTTTCTTTTCAGAAAGCTAAAAAAAAAGGATTCATTATTATGAGATGAATTTTATGCCGGTTTATAAGAAGAATAGGAACCGTAAGAATGACCTTGTCCTCAACTCTTCTAAATTAAAGCAAAAATGACTTATTCTAAGACTAAAAATATATCCTATTGAGATCTCCAAAGAAAATTATGTTAATATTTTTGAGGCTTCATTCATATATATAGTATGTATATATGTGTATATATATGTCACTATGGTATATTAACTCTTATATAATCAAATCGCGTATATATTCACAGTTCTAAGGTACTCGAGTTCATGGAAAAAATTATCTTCACATTTATCTCTATATTTAAACGGACTAGAAACATGAACATAAATACAAAATCGCAAAAAGAGATAAATACCTATAAACGATTAGTTCTACTTTAGGAGATTCGCCAATAATATCAAACTGATCATTAACGGTCGTTTATATGAATGGTATTTCAATTTGATTCACTCGCCTCTAAAGAGAATTAACACACTGGAAACATAAAAGAAGGTAAGTGAGATCCACAGATCTGATAGTAAATGACAAAAGCGATGAAAATCGTAAACACAGGAATTTGAGCTTCCGTAGGAAATCTCGGCCACCTTCAAAACATTACTAAAGGGAGATGCGATAAAAAGTACTCTTTAGGTACATTAACTCCAAACACCTCTTACTATTAAACAATGGAAAAACACGAAGCTTCTCTGAAGATGAGTGAAATCTGAAAATAATCCGAACCAGCTAGCTAGGGCAAGCAATGACTCGAAATCCGAAATACTGATATGAGATAAATTTCAATATTTTCGACACGAATAGAGCAAGTGAAAGAGTTTACAGTGATAATTTTGGGCATTCCACTGTAACACACATACTATTCCAAGTTCTGCTTCCTCAGACGGAGCCTCTGTTCAAATATGCGCCAGCTCAAAGCAGATCAAGATTCTGCAGCTTCGAAATAAAGGTAAGGGAATTACAGTTCAGTGTTCCTTGAAAAGCGCATTCAACAGCGTGTGAATGATAATGAAATAAGGAAAAGGTCTATAAAATGTGAAGAGGAAAAGTATAAGCAAGAAAATAATACTGGGGGAAAACTATAGGGGAACGGGTGGGGGTGTAGGGGGGCATCTTACGCGAAAGACAGAATGGACATATGTTTGTTTGTATGGTGTTTTTACGTTGCATGGAGCCAGTGGTTATTCAGCAACGGGACCAACGGCTTTACGTGACTTCAGAACCACGTCGAGAGTGGACTTTTATCACCAGAAATACACATCTCTCACTCCTCAACGGAATGGCCGAGAATCGAACCCGCGACCACCGAGGTGAGAAGCAAACACCAAACCAACCACGCCACTGAGGCGCTGAATGGACATATGGGAAGCCTTGTGGTTGTCAGATGAAACTGGCCCGGTGCCAGCACGGGATGTCTTTCATTGAGCGGACCGTAGAGAAGGAGAAGGAAAGCTATAAATCACCTTGTCAAGGGGAATGGTGACTCCACGGTCTAGGTATATTGTGACTCCAAAATTAATAAGCTTGCTCTAAAGTTATCGTGTCTCACACCCTACCTACTACAGGCATGCAAATGGGGTCACCAGTGTTTGACGCGTTAAAACAATAACGGTGGCCTAAGGAATTTTAAAAGTAACCATTTTATCGCGAAATAAGAATTACCTTTAGTTAAAACCCACGTGCGAGTATGTGAACATTCATGATATCAATGTGATGACAAACCTCAAACAATGGCTGCAGAGGTCATGGTTCAGATATGGACATAAAAAAACAAAGCATATCGAAAATATGAATGACATTTAGTTAACGAATCCATATATGTTAAAATAAATTATGAAATATGGTAAGTTTAAAAATGTAGATATTTGGTAAGCAAATCCATGTGTACTTGCTATGTTCTAAAATACTGTTCAGCATATAAAAAATGTCCATTCTCATCCACTGGGGATCAGAAAGTAAATTTGACCAAATCATTTTCAAGAGTTACACTCAGCATAATAAAAGAAGAAAAAAAAAAGCTACCGGAAGACGCCAATATAGATGAGTAGCTTGAGCCTTTTCCGCACAGCACCTGCACTGCTTTAACCCCCCTCTTCTTTCGACGACGTCGGCAGCCCCTCCCAATAACACCACCCCTCCCCCATCCCACAACCCTTGCAGTCCCCGCGACCCGACGAACCAAAGCCCTCGCGACGCATAAGCGCTTAGAGTCCCCGCTTCCAAGATCCTTGAAAGACAGGTGGTGAATAGGAAGCCGAGTATCAAATCTTGTCCATTAACGTCGCTTCTGATCTCTCCTCCTCTTCCTCCTCCTCCGTCCTCTTAAGCCGAAGGAGGCGCTGCAGCAAAAAAACGGTCTCGCGTTACAACGAGACCCTCTAAAATAGTCTCTTGCTGTCGCCGCCGCTTCTGCTACTGCGACTCTCGATTAAGACTAGTTTTGACATTTCAGATGTCTTCTGAGTCACATTCAATTCAATTTCACCTTAAGCAACTCTCTCATAACGCAATCTCCCTCGACATGACGTCACAAGCCGATCACACTTCGCTCGTCAGTTGTAAATTCGGCCGTCGCACTAACGTACAAAAGTAACCGATGAAGAACCACGGCGTTGTTTGCTACGATGAAAGGGCAAAGGAGGGGAAAGGGGGCGTGGAGTTGGGGGGGGGGGGGTGAGGCGGGGAGTAAGAATGAAGAAGGAAACAGTGGCAGGTGGCACGCAGCTGGCACTGGGCCTAGTCTTGGCCACCCATCCACCTCTTGATTATTTTCCTCTGTTAGCCTTCCCTCGGCCTTCGCCCACACGTCACACTAGACGCCCTCCCGAGTTCCCAACAATTTTCTCCAGCATAAAAAACAAGCGGACTAAATAAAACAAAACTGTTTCGAAAACCTGAAAAAAAAAAAAAAGGGTTCTGGAGCAATCCTGGCGACCATTTACGTCTACTGTCGTCCCGAAGCACTTCATGTGCTATAACGCAGCCACAACCCATAGGACAGCGTCGTACTTTCGCGCTACGAGCGCTATATCGCATCCACAACAGTGCTCAATTCGACAAGCTCTTCTCCACTTCACAGCCGATGTATTTCAAGTCTCCAAAATACCGACCGGATTTAGAGAACGGGAACTAACAGCAGAGAAAAGGTAAAAGATGCTGTACTAGAGATTCAGCACTGCTGTAACAAATAAGAGACATCTCAATCTACTTGAAATAAATTCTAGGGATACTGAGAACTTACCGGCGATTCATTTATACTCCTTCATATATCAGAACATTCACTATGACTGAAACCAGAAACTTAAGAATGAACAAATACAAACACTAATATTGGAAACAAAATATAAAATGCCTAAAGAGTTTCCGAGGTAAGGAAACCATAAATTAAAAGTACAAGTATATAACTACTTCAAATTCAGAGACTGATCTCATACACGCAATCCTTTATTATTTGTTCCTTTCTCCACATAAGGGGGGATTCTGTTATACAAAATTTCACAGAAAGAATGTATACACATTATGAAAAGAAGACATATATGGCCTACAAACTGAAAAACACACGTTCTTCAAAAATTCAGATTACGCTAAACTCATGGTACAAAAAATAGAAAACTTCATTACATACACAACCGAAAGGGCTATTCACTATACTCTGTTTTTTTCCATCTGTCCATCCGCCTGTGGTGTTTCCGTATGGTAACACTGCGTCCCGGGCTTTAGATAGTTACATTTAGCTTACATTCAACAATGTTAACGGTGTACTTCGCATACAATAAATTATTAAAACACTTTTCAGTTGCTAAAGTACACCCAGATATCCTTTTATTTACCTAAAACTTACACATACCGTAACTATTTAAAATCCGGGACGCAGTGTTACCATACAAAAATACCACAGGCGGATGAACAGATGGAAAAAAAACAGAGTATAGTGTTCGAAACGCAAACATTAACCCCATTGAAACTTTTGTCTTAGCAGTAAGAGTCGGTCGTAAATAAGTTTAATCTTTTCCACATTAAGCAATCTTCCGGGCATTCTTACGGAATGAACTGAAAGACCATAAGGTTACAGAACGGAATGCCTCGTGCAAAAGCGAATCGAGTAAAAAGAAGAAGAAAAAACCGATCAAAATTGTATATGTAAATAAATAACAATAAACATATTTTAGCGCGTGCAGCTGGTAGCGTATACTACTAAACAAAATTATCAATACAATGACTCTGACTAAAACTATATTTACGCCAATTACTAAAACTAAATGTAAAAATTGCAATGTGTAACATAAATTAAAAACACACAATGGAAAAAAATCAAAATGCAGACAGCGTGTAATTGAGCGTACGTACCCTCGAGCAAAGAAACTCGATCCCATTACCCGTGGAAGGACACCGTACAGAAACTAAGCCATGAGATAGAATATTCGTAACCCACAGGACACACTTACTTCTGTCCAAATTGCTAAACGTTCACTGAAGACATGGGATAGTGAGCGACGAAATGTAATCTGTAAAATGAACACAGATTATATGCAGTGTATATATATGTATTTATATTGCGTCCTGATTTCTGGGTTCCTAGGTTTGCGCCCAGGAGCGGACGAAATTATCAACTAAAAATTCCCCTTCAGTTAACATATAAGAAAATATATTACTTCTGAGGTAAAGCGAATGAGATATTAAAGGACATTTGTAGATTAGCGTATATATGAATCACGGTGATGTGATCAGACTCATATATATATATATATATATGATATATATATATATATTATATATATATATATATATATATATATATATATATATATAATAATATATATAGTTGAAAAATGGAAGGTTTTTTATTTTTTTTACCAACGGAAGAGGAGTCACAGCAGGAATCCTACAGCCCCGAATATCAAATCGAACAAAAATCGATGTTCTATTAACAATCTAAACTCTTGCCTGAAAAGATACATGACAGAGATCTTACTTCTTTTCTCACCAATTTTCCCTTTTTAATTCTTTTCAAAGCAGAAAGCTTCCATTTCCAATCTCACGATGAGGAATAAAAGGAAAGCGCTCTTGTTTAAATGGTTAAATAGTCAAAACAGCAGCAATGATAATATGATATCATATATAATAATATTAATAATGAGCGATGAACGACATCGATAAATCCCTCTTAACACGGCCTTTGCAATATATAAAGCTGAACGCGATTACTGGCCGATGCAAATTAAAGTATGGCCGACAGTGTCTGCCTTGAAAACTCCGAAGTCCAGTCAAGCGTGACGGAGCTCAAGTGGGCGCAAGAAAAGGAAAGAAAAATAAAAGCAAAGGAAAAAACTGGTAGAGTGCTTTCCTCTATAAACTGCCAAGTGTGAATTGGACAAAACATCCAAAACCGGTTGTGAAAGCTCAATGAATAAATATAACCTTTTCCTATTTTCATTTTCTAGAAACAATTAGACTAATTGATTTCAGCTTGTCAAGTTCTGTTGTGGTTTCTGGTATATCATTTCTATCCGGTAAATATCTGCTGTTTTGGAAGTCTTAATCTTTACCAGACAATAATAATAATTATAATAAAAAAAAAAACTTTAGGTAACCTCTACAGGTATTATGAACGACCTGATCCATCATCTTAAGCAGTCGCGGGACAGTTTTCAAGTAATCTTTCTAAAGTTGAATTCAATAAATGCTTCCGATGATTATTATGAGAGAGCAAGAGTGGGAGGGGAAAGGGTTGTAACGGTCGAACGATTACGCACCAATCACTACTCATCGCACATCAGCTCATCGAAGGGTCATTGGCGCTTCGAGAATTCGGCTGCGTTAAAAGGAAAAAAAAAAAAATAAAGAAAATGCTAATTGGGGCGTCATACATCACTTGTCTGGAATTATTTTCAAGGGGCTTTAAACGCGAATTCTTAACGGCTCACAAAGGTTTGGTATTGGATGCGGAAGATAAAAACCTGTTGGAATCATGTGTATTCGCTGGTTATCAAGATGTGTGTGACTGGAGAGAGAGAGAGAGAGAGAGAGAGAGAGAGAGATGCTGAGTCACGGCGCAGACAAGGCCCTGGGAACCAATCTGTTCTTGCAAATTCCTTAACGATCGTTTCAATCAGGAGGCCATGGCAGCAGCACTTCGGTAGGTAGAGAACATTTAGCTAAGCATCATTTTCTCCGTCTGTTTCGCCAACTGTCGCTCTGTCGCAAAAACACAATCTCCGAAACCGGTTCTACTCATATTAACGTTTGCGAGTGTACAAAGAGCACGGTGTGCCAAGTTATACCAAAACCTATTGCACTGGAAGGAGAGAGGACAAATCTTTTCTCTGAAGCTCCGAACGAACAACTCTGTCGCGACGCGAATGACAGATGAAACCAGACGCACCTCCAACAAACGTTCTATATTTGACCAGGGCTGCGCCTCAATCCACAGCCTCCGTCACCTAAAGCTCCTGGAGAAGAATAAACAAGAAGATGGTTATCGGACGGTATATACATATATATTTCTCCCGAGGGGTCTTGTTGCGGTCACCCTGATAGCCATAAGGAGATACGCACGAACCTAACTACTTTCTATCGCTTGCGGTCATCCCACAGGATGGATGGACGCACTGGGCGAGGGAGGGAGGGAGGGTGGCTTTACCTTGGGTGTGGGTAGTACTGGGTACTTGCTGCTACTCCCGGGCGCGCATCATATCGAGAGAGAGAAAGAGAGAGAGAGAGAGAGAGAGAGAGAGAGAGAGAGAGAGAGATTCCTCCAACTATCACCTCCAAAATAGAAAGCCGATACCTTCCCAGATCCGCGTGGATATAATGATGACTTTCCCTCGACCCATTAACTCATCAAAATAGTTAACGCTAATTCTCCGTTGCGAACAACAAAGAGGGACTATAAAACCCTTTGCAGTACACATACATCTTAAATCACCGCATCTTCATCAGCGCAGCAATCATCCATCTGACCTGCAAGACCTTCTGATTGCCCTCATCATCATTAAACTCGCTCTGAACCTTCTCCTCCGCTCCTCGATCTCCACCCCATCCCGCTTGCCGTCTCCCTCCTCCCCCTCCTACCCTCACCTCCTCCCTTCCTCGAGGCTCCCTCAGAGCTACTGATAACTATCTCACGGGTGCCCTGGGCATTTAAATCTATTTCCATCCTTCCACGCAAACTTCAAGCGCAAATTCGCATACTTGAAATGCTTTGATGTGGGTAATTGTTGCATGAACAAACAAGTTAAATGAAGGACGGAAACTGGGAGAATATGAATATACCATTTACAAGGCATGTATTTCAGCTATGTTCAAACAGAAGCACACACATATTACATAATAGGATCGGTATCACCAAAGCACACAAAAATATATCATCATCATCATCGTCTGACTCAGGACGTCGAGATTACGCGGTGCAGTAAAAATGAAGGATAGCGCTCACTTATTAACAGAAAGAAAGGTTTGTTGACGCTAGATGCCATTTGAAACTAGATTTGGCCTCTCTTGCTTGTCCCCGTTACATTCGCTCTCTCTCTCTCTCTCTCTCTCTCTCTCTCTCTCTCAGTAGAGGCGACGACCCCCAGGAGAGACCGAAGAAAACCCGTAACCATCTCGGCATCGCCATCTCCCTGACCCTACCCCCCTCCACCCTGCCCTAAAGGGACGGGCCAGAGGTTACTACTCTTTCTCCTCTTCAGCGAACAGTGACCGAGAGAGAGAGAGAGAGAGAGAGAGAGCGATATAGACTTCTCCACACTGCCTGATGTTTCGTTGATCTTAACGCTTTCATACAAATACATAATTCAAGATGCCTTTTCATTGTTGGAATCTACTACTTGTCCTGTTAAATACTCACGGAGAGAGAGAGAGAGAGAGAGAGAGAGAGAGAGAGAGAGAGAGAGAGATACTTAGGCAAAACCGAAGGTTGTCATGCAGGCAGGTGGTGCTAGCGAGGGGGTGTCCTAACCATAACTATTAATAAAGTGAAGCTGTGCTGGATCCATAAAACCGGACTAAGAAGCCTGGAATCACTCTGGAATGTGTATGGTACTACACCTCTCTATAGAAAGTCAGGCCTTCCTTTTTTTTTTCGGCCAGGGGAAAGTTTCAGTGACACGGTAGCAACTCAGTTCCAAGGAGGCACCGAAGCACCTGGTATAACTTTCAAGCTTTTCCTTCCCTGATATCTGATGAGCGGCTTATTCGTTTTTCATTGTGCATTCAAGGCTTATCATTTTTTTTTTCAGTATTCTATCTTGCCTATCCCTTGCAAGACCCACTCTTTGGTCGCTGCCAACTAAAGCAAACTGCCGAGAGAGAGAGAGAGAGAGAGAGAGAGAGCAAATCACCCACTGTAATTCGGGCCCAAGGCTCCTGTAATTAGCGGGGCTCATAAAGACGGCTGCAGACAACAGTTTCTTCCTAATAATAGAGATATGATTGACCCAAGCGGTTGAGCGAGAGGATACGCGAAAACATAATCATGGCTTCTTCACGCTGAGTGCTCCTGTATGACGAGAATAATACGGAATTATAAATATTGACTGTTAAACTCATGCGTTTTTCTGTTCGGATTTGAAAACAAGCTGAGTGAATCTCTCTCTCTCTCTCTCTCTCTCTCTCTCTCTCTCTCTCTCTCTCTCTCAAACGCATCCAAATTTGAAAAAAAAACAAGTTTAATGATAATTCCGTCCGTGCCTGTCTGTTCCTGGAATTTGAAGCATCTGGTGGATTCGTCATGTTGTGGTACTTTTTTTTATTTTCATTCTCGTATCTATTTTCGTGGGGTGTTTCAAGGAAAACATGGAGATTACACTCTGAAGCGAAAGGACATCTCTCATAAAATAATCTGTCTACATAATATGGAAAAGTACGTTAGCAATAAACACTCAAAACAGTTTCCTTTCCTTTTTATTTTGACCTAACAATGTGTATCTTTCGAAACCCTACGCACTGACTTTGATGCTCTACCGTTGCACAAATCCCAGACTACTGTGGTGACTGGTGTTAAAAAACAAATAAAAAAATAAACAAACTACAAGAATTAATAAAACAATGTGATTAACATCTTATCTTCTCCCTGGGATATAATCTTTCGTTCTGTATAAATTTCGAATTCATTATCACTTAAAAAAAACGAAAAATAACATCTAATCCTGAGAAGAAGAGCAGCAAAAGAAGGTATGCAATGAAGGAAAGGGTAAGGACACAGTTAACAGAACCTTGATTTTCTGAGCTTTCCATACTAAAAGGCAGGCAGGTTTCCACAGGCAGATGCACTACGTAGCTACACCCAGCAAATCGCACCGGCCCCCGAAAAACAAACCTACGAATATCCTCTGATATGTAACGGCATCATTTCCTCTTTCGTGCAGACCTCCACCCAACCACCCATTCACTCCAGGTCTGGAGGTGGAAAACACCGCCCCTTAATTAGGACTCAGTAGGCTAGCCCAGTGGGAGGCAATATCGAGTTACTTCATTTCTCCGTAGCGTTTTTTAATAATGTTACCAGCATCTTCACATTTTTCTAATATGCATGTTCTAACTATCTTTGTTTGGATTACCATTGGCGGTACAATAAGGTTTACAGATGAGAGAGAGAGAGAGAGAGAGAGAGAGAGAGAGAGAGAGAGAGAGAGAGAGAGAGAGAGAGAGTGTGGGTGGGGGGAGGAAAAATAATTGGCTAAGTATTTAACGCACACGTTACGTACATTAGTTTTCAAAGGAATAGTTTCATCACAGCGTATTTTTCGTTCTTGTGTAAATTAAATTTGCATTATCTTTCACTTTGACTCTTTTGTGTGTGTGTGTGTGTGTGTGTGTGTGTGTTTATATGAAACCCGCAAGCAGAACGTCGAGGATATAAAATGTTTACAAGAAATGAAAACCTCCATTTTTTATATAATGTGATTTCATCGTTTGGTTGATCTGTATTTAACTGGACTGAGCGATCTTGCAGAGGATTATCAGAGTACATTTGCTAAACGTTGATCATCTTTCTTTTCTTTTCTAAAGTATTTTTCCTTATTTATAACAGTCACTTTTTTCACGCATCCTAAGCCGCTTATTTCTCGTTGTCCTTTTCCTTCCTTCCTTCGATACAGGAAGCTTCGTTGCTTTGTCCCGCAAATTATAAACTTTGCATAAAGATGATCATGTTTTGGTTTTCTGTGCAGATTTCCGACTTGATTACAAAAGTACCGCAAGCTGCACACATCTTCATTTACAAGCTTATCTGTAGGGAGTTAGTAGTGTCAGTGAACCTCACATAGTGTACTGTAGGCGCTTTTTAGCCCCTTTACCTCCACTGCCGCTTTCTGTCCTTTTGCTGTTCATCACCTCTAACTGATGCGTCTTAGCGCAACTGTGAGGTTTTCTTCCAGTTCCGACATCAGATTCCTGTTCGTCATCTCCTTTACTTCATGGAACTCTTTACCTTGGTATCCAACTATTCCAAGTACGTTTTTTCTTTGTATTAAGCGCTGAGTCACCGGAAGTATTCCGGGGCTTGGCTTGACAGCCTAAATTTTATGTACCAAAAATGGGAAAATTTAAATACAAACGCAAATTACATTCATCTGTATCCAAAATATATTAACACGCTATTTACCTTATGAAACACACGACAAATGCTGCGTACTATGCTTTGTCTACTAATATTGTAACAAAGGAGGAGATTATATTTCCCTAGGAATCAAGCCCAGTAGAAACGAAGTCTCTGAAAGCTTTAAGGGAAACCTACACATGACTCTTACTTCTCTCTCAGACAAGTCCGATGTCCTTGAATGCTGTGGCATATGGATAGTCTTGCTTTTCAAGAAGGTCTTCGCAAGACCATAGGTGCTGATTGTATCTCGAAAAAAGAAAAAATAAATACCTTGGCCGTTGGTCAAGTGAGGTCTAGCAGTTTCCTTCACAAGTGGTTAGCCTTTGAGGAAAACGATACATTTGGCTAGGATCCATTTTCCTTCAAATGGCGAATCAAGAATGAACACCATTATCTAGACTCTAGAGGGAAAGGTCTCACTGCCTCCTCACCCACTCTACTTCTGCAACAAATACCTCATCACCAAAGCATCATATACTACAGATACCTACTCAACCGAATAATGAATATATTCAGACAATCACAAATATATAAATTTATATATACATGGACAGACATACACATTCACATATTTATTACATACATATATTATCTAAATATTTATATATATATATATATATATATATATATATATATATATATATATATATATATATATATATTATAGAGAGAGAGAGAGAGAAGAGAGAGCGAGAGAGAGAGAGAGAGAGAGAGAGAAACCCTTCAAATTGTTACAGCAAGTTAAGAAGTGCGCAGTCTAAAACTTACTTCCATAATTCTATAACTATTCATGGTTTAGAAACGAGAACTTGATAAAGGGAGGTAAGCAGAAGAAACAGAAAACTGCGTCTTAATCCATAATTAATAGAGATAAATAGTCAACATCGCTAGATATATGAGAATAAGACTTATTATTAAGTAAAATGATTATAGAATCCTTAAACATTTATGCAGCGGCAAACATAACCAAAATTACCGACAAGGATCAAAGTAAATAGCTAATTAAATAAATTTCCAGTAAACTTGTAATAAAATCGAATTAAATCTTCACTTTAAAACTCTGCGTTAAACCCACAACTTTAACATCACGAATAAAGTAATTACATAGTCAGTGCCATTTTAACATATAAAATGTAATCAACTGAACACTAAGCGACCATTTCTCACCTAATTATCGCCGATTATCGATTACCTGTTGATTAATTATTAGCATTAGGGTAACCGGGTCAAAGGGGCTTGGTGGAGCGTGGCAAATATTTCCGGGCTCAGGACTCTCCTATAATCCCTAAGGAAGAGAAGCCTGTGAAAGGACTCCTACTCCTACCCCGAGCAGGCGAGATTCCTGGGAGCTACGCGGCATATCAAAGAGGTCTTCGGTACGAATACTTCAGCTATATAAATAAAAAAAAAAAAAAGACTTAATCATTGGTATTAGTGATTTTAACAGCTGAGACGCCTCAACATTTTCATCTGAGCTTTTTGCCGTCGAATGAAAATGTATTTCAGTTCTAGGATTTATCAAAGTATATAGGAATTTATGCTAACACGCGGATGCTTAAGAGTACCTGACTGTGATATTCTATAGTGTCTGGTTTATCAGCATTTCTTCAAGTGTTCATCAGTGCCGTACGTGATTCATAAATAAATATATATATATATACATATATATATATATATATATATATATATATATATATATATATATTATATATATATATATGCTTACTTGGGAATCTTAGCTTGATGATAAATAATAATGCCAGGACCAGGAAGAACATTCTTTATTTTACGAGTTTTCGAGGTTTAAAACCTCATCTTCAGGCTGAAAAAATGACAAGGATGAAAAATCACTAAAAATGACATTAAAATGAATTGTCTTGCTAAAAGCTTCAGTAAAAACATAAAATAAAACGAATATCACATACACAATAAAAATTAAAATTACGAAAAAACTAAAACAAACGAAACATGTGTGATGTTCGTTTTATTTTGTTTTTACTGAAGCTTTTAGTAAGACAATTCATTTTAATGTAATTTTTCAGTGATTATTTTTCATCCTTGTCATTTTTTCAGCCTGAAGATGAGGTTTTAAACCTCGAAACTCGTAAAATAAAGAATATTCTTCCTGGTCTTGGCATTATTATTTATCATCAAGCTATATATATTATATATATATATATATATATATATATATATATATATATATGTTTGTGTGTGTAAATATATTCATCACGTTCCAAATTTTCGTGATTGTTATACATATTATATTACATACATATATTATTATATATTATACAAAATATATATCATATACATGCATATATATACGTATATATATATATATATATATATATATATATATATATATATATATATATATATATATAGAGAGAGAGGAGAGAGGAAGGAGAGAGAAGGAGAGAGAGAGCGAGAGAGAGAGAGGAGAGATAGATGAGATGAGAGAAGAAAGCAGAGAGACGAGAGAGAGAGGAGGAGAGAGAGACGTCTCCCTGTTACGAGATTTCTTCAAAGTAAAAGAAACCATACTTCACTTGTTGCATTGTAGATGAACCCCGGTGCGGCAAATTTCCACAACATAGCATCTTCATCAACCTACAATGGTGAGTTTTTGTCAACACGTCAATTCTCCTAAGAAGGTTGCAACTTTCATTCCTTTCTTGCCATCTCGCTCCTCCTGGATATTACGGCCTTCCTTTTCAATACTTTCTCCCATACTATCTGTCATGCACTTTCTATGTTCCTCTCTCCTCTCCCTCCTGTCGCTTCTGAACTGTACGCTCTCTTTGCCATCCTTAAGTATATTCCATTCTTCCTATATGAACAACCATTTTAAAATAATCCTTTCACATATATTTACCTTTTTATTATTTCATTTATGTAACTTTGCATAATATATATTATAGACAGTGTAGTGTGACCGAAGCATTCTCATTATACAGTGTGGGTCTCTGAGTTCTCTGCTCACTACATCAATGAATTGTGAAACCGGTAGTTAGACAAATGTAATAGCCACAATTACAGTTTGTTATCACACGTGACTTTTGCTAACAACCTCAATCCCCTTAAAAAAAAAAAATAATAAAAGCTGAAGCGCTAATACCTATCAGTTACACAGCCTTCGTCCTCGCCTACCGAATCGGTAGTCTGAGTTTGATTTCCCGCTCTGCCAACGTGGAATCAGAAGAATTTATTTCTGGTGATTATAAATTAATTTCTCGATAAAATATGGTTCAGATCCTACAATAAGCTAGGTAACCAATCGGTTTCTAGCCGCGTAAAAATATCTACAATCCTTCAGGCCAGCCCTAGGAGAGCTGTTAATCAGCTCAGTGGTCTGGTTAAACTAAGATACACTTAACTTAAATTTACACAGCCGATTATAAGAAAACGCATAAGTTTGATTAATACACACACAGCATATATACATATATATATATATATACATATATATCATATATATAATATATATATATATATATATATATATATATATATATATATATATATATATATATATATATTATATATATATATAATATATATATATATATATATTATATATATATATATATATATATATACATATATATATATATATATATATATACTATATATATATATATATTATCATATATATATGTATATATATATATATATATATATATATATGTATATATATATATATATATATATATATATATATATATAGATATATATGACAGAGAAACTGAAATGGGAATTGTGGCTATTACATACAAACAAACACACGCGTGTGATTTTATTTTTGTTTGTTTGTTTGTCATAGCTGCAATACCAATTTCAGTTTCTCTGTCTCTGCATACATTTCGGATCCACTCGTTACCATAAAGCCTTTAAAAGAAATAAGGGTAAACGAAGGAATTCCAACTCCAATGGTGAGATTCAAACCCAGTCGAACCCACTGTGCGTGAGTTCGAATCTCACTACAGGAGTAAAGGTTTTTTTTTTTTTTTTTTTTTCTTTTAAAGTTTATAAAAAAAAAAAATATGAGGAATCTCCTGTTTTTTATATCTGAATGGTTAAAGTGAACAGTCTATCCGTGTCTAAATCAAATGCTCAAGTTTGAATCCTGACCAGGGATAATTCTGCACTCAGCAATGATAATTCTCTTTGAGAACTTAAGAACAAGTAAAGTGTATACAGTGGTAACAGCTTACATATATATACGTATATATATGTGTGTGTCTATTCCTGTATGTAAACCAAAGGCCTAGGGTTGAATCTTGACAGTGGAAGATGCATATATCATTCATAATTTCCTTTGTGGGATTGAATAAAAAAAAGTAATGAGTGAATAAGTGACAAAGACTCTGTCTACATACGCACACACATTTATATATATATTATATATATATATATATATATATATATATATATATATGCACGAGTATACACTGTATATGATACACACATACTTACACATACAAGTAGAACTGTTCCTCAGCTGAAAATGTAATATTTACAATTACCTGCAAACACTGATGTCATACAGATGTCATTCACCAACTCCCATTAACGGCTGTGTGACAGATGAATTAAATCAAAAGAGTCATCAGCAATCAATCATAAGAGACTCAACAAGAGCTCTTGAACGATTTTATATAACAATTAATAATAACCGTTTCAATGAGATAGTTCGAACCTATACTCTGTTTTTTTCCATCTGTCCATCCGCCTGTGGTGTTTTGGCATGGTAACACTGCGTCCCGGGCTTTAAATAGTTACGCTATGTGTAAGTTTTAGGTAAATAATAGGATATCTGGGTGTACATTTGCAACTGAAAAGTGTTTTAATAATTTACTTTATGCAAATTACACCGTTAATATTCGAAATAGGATATTATTTAAAGCCCAGGAAGCAGTGTTACCATGCGCAAACACCACAGGCGGATGGACAGATGAAAAAAAAAAACAAGAGTATAGTTACCGTGGAAACCTCTAATCTTCTTCTCTAGTGTTGCCCTACTGTATACAGTTATGTTCACATAAACAAGAGTCTATTGCGCAGATTGAATCTGGTTCCTGTGTAAAGTATTTCCTGAACGCTGGCCAACATTACAACAACTTTGATAAGGCTGTCTTCGCTGAATTTTTATCCGACGTTAACCCAGTGCAAGGCGTCGGTGGTGACGTCATGATGACTCGCGTTTTCCTTTCGTTACTGAATTTCTTGCTTCATGGCCCTCCAGCAATTTCATAACGAAGTTTTCCGTTTATGGCGTCAAGATAAAATAAATGCAGTGCCTCACTCACATAATATACGTACAACGACTTCTAGGGAAAAATCTTAATAAAATATTATAGATTCCTTGTGATTAATATCGTCCAGTTAATTTACGTTATAAACGGAATCTGTGCATGTAAGATGCAGGGAATGGTACGAGTTAACTCTCAATTCGCTAACTCATAATCAGGATTCCTACCATCGTGCCGTCATCCAGTAATCTATAGGATGTGTTTACAGAGATCTTGGCATTTCCTTAAGTGCGTTTCTAGACCAGGCCTGTGTGTGTGTGTGTGTGTGTGTGTGTGTGTGTGTGTGTGTGTGAGAGAGAGAGAGAGAGAGAGGAGAGAGAGAATGCGTACATCGTTAAAAGGTGAGACATATAGTAATCAGCGAAAAAAGATTTGGCCGCATTCATTAAACAAACAGGTATCTTGTCATGGAAATGTTCTTCAACCAATCGTTTCACAACCAGTTCTTGGATTCATTTCCATTTTCTCACCTTCAATACGTTGTGATGAGAACTTCGGGCATTTTTCTAAGGGTTGAAGGACTACTAAAAACGCAAACCTAATATACATACATAAAAATGATTCTAGTATGTAACTCAATTAACTCATTCACTTTCCAAAACATGCTGTTGAACATAATCACTGATGAAAATACAATGTGTTGGAAGACCACTTATCACAGAAATTTATGGATGTTTGTTGTTAGAACGACCGGCATGAATAGCCTGTCAAATTCATACACGTATGCCCTTTTACGAATAGAGAACCACCTTCATGCTTTGAAAGACTGTTGGCATCTCTTTGAACTTTCTCTTCCTCACACTCGACTATATAAATGCCTCCCATCGAGTCAAACCTCTGGGCTCTTTCTCCTCCCCATCTACCTTACCCTAAGTACCCTACCAAACGTCAGCTCCGACGAATGCTAACATGTACCTGGGGTCGACTTTTTGAAGTCACCATCAGGCCTCAATCAAAGTCCTCGGTGAAATGCCATGCAGCCTGTGCTCCAGATCGGCTGTCATAAACTTGTCTCGAGAGCAAAATATGCGAGAATTACCTTGCAAAAGTTTCATGGGGTCGCACGAAAACGACTTCAAAACAATAATTAACGTCACGGTCAACAGTCGAGAAAAAATGAATTTTGATAAACTAGTGAGAAAGTTGTTTCGTAGCGCCGCCATCACATACTTGAAAAATGTGTTCCAAAGGGGCACGAGAGCTAAAATGTGAATTTTTGCGAGTTCGTGCGTGTGTGGGTAGATTGGTCGGTAAGTCGGGAGGTAATCGGACGGCGGGAAGAGGGCAGCGTCTCATGTTGCTGGTTCCAGACACAAAAGTGTCACAGAAAGGCTTTCTACTCTCAAAGCTGAATGTCTAGGGAAAGAGAGCGCATTTTTTGCTATATCAATTGTATAAAGCTCTTTAAACTTATAGTGAATATATAAAGGGCGAATAAATAATGTAATAAAATATATCAACTGCAGAAAAAAACACTATCAATAAACAGGCAAACAAAAATTAATGATTAAAAATACATCTTGGAATACAAAAAAAAGAGAACCACTAATTACTCAACAAGAAACGAAAATTCCCATAGACTCATTCACTAATTAGAACCAAAGACTGCCCACACTTATAAACAAAAGCATACACACATACACAAATTATTTTTAAAAGAGATGGTCAAAAAATCTCGCACAAACTTGTAGCAAAAACATGTGCGTGCAGGATTACTTAGCAGTACCTGTCAAGACGACAAGCAAGCATCCTGGAAGACAAAAGGGTAATCAGATCTTTACGACAGGACATTAATTGTCCAGGGTTCCACTGACTAGAATCAGGAGGCCGTAAGGATGAATCACAGGAACGAAGTCGAAACACTATCTTAATCTCTACGTTAAATCTGCGAGGAGGGAAGGGTAACATCTGTCTCGTCACTTTTCCAGAAATTGTCAGTTCCTGCATTTGTGCTTGAAACTTTTCATTTCATTTGTCAAATATTACAATAGAAAAACGACTACTTTTCACCTTGAGGTAGAAATAGGTAGCGTACTGAGATTTCCAGAAAACTCCAGAACATGGCCATCTGCTCGTGTGGTTGCTCTGAAGCTTAGGATAAGCTCGTTTATTCTTTCTATCCCACTATTGTTCCCTAATGCTAAGCTGGGACGTGTGCTTCCCTGTGCACTTATTAACACACTTTTCTTACACTGTACAATTACTTACATAACTCGATATCCCGAAGGCTCAAGTACGAACACAACAGTAGAGCCAAGAAGGGTTGTTGGCTATCGGCTGACACTTCCTTATTCTGCGGACCTAACAGAACCATCGCGTTGTTGAGCGAGTTTCCCAACTTCAGAGGTGACTCTTGATTTGAACGGACTAATGCCCTGGATGACCAATTAAGACCCATCTCCGCTGCACTTTTGAATAAAAGCCGAGGACAATGCCACCCACACTGGAAAAAGTCCAGTATTCTGGCAGGAACATTTGCTCCAAACGACTCCAGTCGATGGTAACCACTGAGCTATTATCATGGTGATTATATATATATATATATATATATATATATATATATATATATATATAATATATATATATATATGCATAATCACACATCAAAGGGTACTATAATAGGCAGGAGAAGGGCGCAGGAACATATACACATCCAGTAGATAGCCTACATTTATTGCCAACGCGTTTCTTGACCCATGGACACATCATCAGGACAGCTATAAAAAAAAAAGGAGCATCCGAGCACATAATCAAAAGTAACATATATAAAGTATAAGAAAACTTAAAATGGAAACTAAGTTAAACTTAAATACTGAATCGCACTTAAATACATTTACACATTAAAAACCAAGGAAACTTAACATGATCCTTACAAAAACTGAAATTAGTAAAAGAACTTAAAATGAAGAGCAGAGAGGAACACCTCTCAAAATGACGGAGAAAAACACACTAAAAGAACACACAACTTAAGAACAGAAAAGAAGGCGGACAAATATAAACATACAAACCAGTTATGCTATGAAAAGGGGAACTCCCAATGATTGGCAATTTAACGTAGGTACAATAATTCTTCTTATGTTTAGACTTTCCAAGAGAAGCAGTTCTCCAGGTTCCTTTGCTTGGCCAATTACTTTGAAGTTGTCGTATTTTATTGATGTGTTGCAACGTCTAGCGTGGGATCTTATATTGGAAAGTTCGGGATTAGACAATCTGCAGCCCCTACGATAACTCACGCCCATGTTAGTCTTAGAATCGGCCAAGACCTTGAGGAGAAGCAGAGTCGAACCAACGTAATTCGAGGACCTAAATATATGTATGTATGTATGTATAATATATATATATATATATATATATATGTGTGTGTGTGTGTGTGTGTGTGTGTGTGTATTTCCTGCGATCGCGTCTGTATGTTTACATGCCACGGGACCATTGTGGTATTGGTTTTAGATATATATATATATATATTATATATATATATATATATATATATATATATATATATATATGTGTGTGTGTGTGTGTGTGTGTGTGTGTGTGTGCACTTAACACTCACTCATTTATTCTGTCCCTCTGTATATCCTAGGTCTTTCTCGTATTATTGCGCTGCAACACATTCAGTCAGTCACTTGTCAGAAATTACTTTTTTCATGTATTTCAGACATTAAAGTTAGAATTAGCTCACAATTTCTTAATACAATGGAGGTTCATTGAGTGAACAGCATTAATCCACAGATTTCTGTAATGAAATGGCACCTGCTTTGCTTTGATTTCTTGAAATTATATTCCCTTATACAAACACTTTCAAGACTCTCCAAGAAGAAAGATGATTTAATTCAGTGGTAACTTTTCTCCTGATCTTGCATATTCTGGTACTGAAATGCACTGAGTTTTAATTTTCTGCCTCTCTTTTTTAAAAATAAACGTGGATTGGATATTAAACGACATTTGCAGCTCAATGATTATATAATACATACACACACACACACACACATATATATATATTTATCATATCCTTCACGTGGTCAGGTCGATAGCGTGAACTCATTCTAAAACACTGGATGCGGGTTCGAATCATGCAATGGACGTAAAAATTTCTTCATATTTGTCTTCCATTTGGAGCCGAGGCTTTCATGTGACTAGCGTATCCAAAAAGTGTGAAGAAATCGAAGTTATAAAGACAATATGGTTACGTAACTGTAAAAGGTGTATTTATGTGTGTGTTTTCGCTTGCATTTTAAAGTATTTTAGATCAATGTTTTTTTCATTTATTAACTTTTTAAAGCCCTGAAAGCATAACAGAAAGATACGGTACCACCACGCTTAGAGAGCCAGCTTTAGGCGCACTTTGTCATGAACCAAAAGAATCATCTATACACAGAACATTACAAGCGACAAGCCATCACCGAAATCCACGAAACCTACTCGAAATAACCAGTAAGAAAGAATGGTGAATCGAAACAATACAATAGCGAAGATAATTTAATCAGAACTGCACCAAACAACAGGAAACGTACGAAAGGGATGGTGGGCAGGAAGAGGAGGATGAGAAGAGGAAGAAGAAGATGAAAACGAAGAGAAGAGAAGAGAAGAGACGAGACAGGTAGATACGGCATCAAGGAGTTACGGTTCTGGTTGGTGAGGAAGGAGGCGAGTTGCACAAGTGGATTGAGAAGGGGTCCTTGGATCCCTATGGACCCTTAAGGGAAGGAACGGGAAAGGGGGAAGAAGCAGAAGGGACCGCCTCCAAAGAAGGGCCTCTTCCTCTTCCTTCCTCCCCCTTCTTCCTTAGGGGATCTGGTGCGAGTCTCCGCGGCACCAGCCCAGCCAAACACAATCACTGAACCATCATCGCCCAGTCTTCCTGTTTCGCCATTCCTAGGCCCTTATCCAACATTCCCACCCTCCCCCTCCCCGCCCCCACCTCTCTCTCTCTCTCTCTCTCTCTCTCTCTCTCTCTCATACATACATAGTCAGGGTGGACGTAAGGTGCACCAATGTTGGTAAATAAAATGAGATATATTTGAGCTCCTCTCTCTCTCTCTCTCTCTCATAAACGGATACGCCAAAGCAAACACAGTAGCTACCCTCTAGCAAATTTGCGTATCTCCTATATTGGCAAATATCTTCGCATATTCTTCAAGAAGTGGTGAATTACGATATTCTAATCTTCGTTAGCATAATAATAGCACCGAATGATTGCCTGATTAAATGCCAACTTTGTTCATGTTCTCGGGATCGTAATGACTTTCTGAGGGTTACAATTATACTGTGTGAGTGGTGTGCATATAAGCACAATTTTCAAAGTATATAATCTACGTCTATGTGTTGAGTACTATTATTATTAATTATTATTATTATTATTATTATTATTATTATTATTATTATTATTATTATCAAAATGTAAAAAATTTACTCGTGCAAGACCTCTTCCAAATACTGTTCATCCGGAAAACCTCACTGAACGTCTGATCAGTTCAGCAAAGATAAAATAATCTTGAGATTAAAATACAAATACGTAGATATCCCAAATTATAACGAATAAAAATTCAAATTGCAATAATAAGCATCCATATTACAATAAAATTAAAAAAGACAAGAAAATCATTATCGTGTTCAGATCAAAGGGGAAAGTTATCTCAAAGGTGAAACAGAAACTAGCACCATAAAAGTATAGGTGGTCAAAGGCCCATTGACCCATTCAGTTGCTGCCCCGTAAATCCACACACACACACACACTTCCGGCATGAAAGGCACCAGCTCCTGGAATACGGATTCATTAATAACATCCAGCTGCAGCAGTACACACATCCGGTCACGGTAGACCTCTTTCAGAGAATCTTCCTGCGGAGACGTTAGTTGGCGCACTCAGTTGCAATGGAATTATGTAAGGCCATCCAGGTGCAAAAAAAAAAAAATTCGTATCTAGTCGAGGTGGAATTTTAAATAGCATTCCGTTTCTCTAAGGTAAGCACATTCAATCACAATGGAGTTCTATAAGAAAGCTGAAGTCGCAATGCCTTTCAACTTACATAACACCTAGATCTCTGACAACTTCCATAAACACCTAGGTCTCTGATAACTTACATAAACACCTAGATCACTGATAACTTCCCTAAACACCTAAGTCTCTGACAACTTACATAAACACCTAGGTCTCTGACATCTTCCAGAAACACCTAGGTCTCTGATAACTTCCATAAACACCTAGATTACTGATAACTTCCATAAACACCTAGGTCTCTGATAACTTCCATAAACACCTAGGTCTCTGATAACTTACATAAACACCTACTATGAGATTCAGGGCCTCTGTAACACGGTTTTTTGGACTTTGCTCCTTACCAAAGCATCTGACGTAGCTGAAAGTTGACATCACACACAAATTTTGTCAGCATTATCAATAACCTAAACCCGATGGTTTTAATTTTTATAGAGTAAAAATGATCTAGCCGATGCCATGGACAATGATTACGAGTCAAGAGTCGAAAAACATCCATTACGTAAGCAAGGTAAACACCATTTTACGAAATGTTGCCCCGCCCATCCACCAGACAGAAACTCATTCACCTTGTTCCATCGGCTCTGAAGCCCATAGCAGTCAAGAATAGCTAACAGGATTTGGAATTGTCCCCGTGGTTGCAAAACTGCATTTGTCTTACGACTTTTAACTTCAAGAGAAAGCCTGTGGCCATACTTACTATAGCCTGAATAAGTAATTATTCAGTTTCTAGTTTAAATCCAATGTTTATGGTCTGATTTGTATTTAGTGTAACGTGATTATAATACTTGTAATGTCATTCAGGATTTTGAACATTTCCATTAACTATTCACTATCCCACCAAGAGAGAGAGAAAGAGAGAGATTGTATGTAAACAGTCTTTATATAACTATTTTGGTTAAAATAAGATTTTTATCACAAGTTTATATGTGCTAAAATCTCCAGCAGACCAACAGATCATCCGATATATTTTTTTTTTCTTCTTTAGGCCGTACGACCGTGTTGGATATAAAGACCTTATGAATGGCGGAACGATACATAGATGTGGGTGGGGTATCTGTGCTAGCGTAGTAATACTACTGTAGTAATACCTGTAATATACATGAATTAAAATGTTTAGGCCAACTGCTGGGATCATTAAGGATCATTTAGCACTTCCTACAACTACTCGAGAAATGGGTTTTTATAACCAGAAGTTAAATTTTCTAATACAACAATGCCCATGATAGCTTTCAGTGTTATCCTGAATTATAACGAGGCCAAAGTGGGTGGAGCCTCATGAAGTCATCATTCTGACGATAATTATTGGTGAAAGTTTAAAGCCAAAATACGGTACAGGCTATTTTTTTTTTTTTTTTTAGTAAATAGGTAGATAGCCAATAAATAAAAATTGCTTGACATTGGATATGGCATTTATCAAATCAAGCTTGTCTACTATGTTTTTGAAAATTACCAACTATTCCCTACATCTTGTCACTCTGATTGTGACCTATAAAGTAGACTGTAATTTCTTTACATTATAAGTACCAAATTTATTCAACCTACGTAATGCAGAATACAGTCAAAATTTATGTGTAGATATAATGTGTATTCTGAATAAGCGTTATATTTAAGAAATGCATAGATAAAAAGTTATTGCGAAAAAACCGTGTTACAGAGGCCCTGAATCTTATAGTAGATCACTGATAACTTCCCTAAACACCTAGGTCTCTGACAACTTCCATAAACACCTAGGTCTCTGACAACTTCCATAAACACCTAGGTCTCCTGACAACTTAAATAAACACCTACACTACTTGTATACATATCCAAAATACTATGAATTCGGACAATTGCTGTGAAAACACACCCAGCCTCTTGGGCCAACAACGACTAACATCATCTGAAGAATATTTGGAAAACCTTCCAGGGTTTTCATCACTTATACTCAAGAGCAGTCCCAAGAAATTGCCCGTTTATGATTTCATACGTACACCAACTTGCATTACGAGTTTACGACAAGAGCATTACCTTTTACCTTGAGGGTTCTGAGCGCACCCAGTACCAGTACCAGAAAAACCCTCCCATGTAAGGTCGGTTTTAGTATCACACCCAGTTTGAGTGCTATATGAAAGCCCATCTATGGTTCGATGGGCACACCCACTGCCATAAATGTATCCCCAAGAGATTCCAAAAGCACACACGAACCCGGTTCCATGATCAAGCCAGCGATCAAAGTCAGCAGAGCATTCCTAAGGGCAAAGCCAGAGGAAGGCCAAGTTCCAGTGCCACTAGCACACTCACCTGCCCTGCTGTGTCATGAGAGCTCCCAGTTAAAGTACCATTAACACGACCACCTGCGATGACATGAGCACATTCAGCGAGAAAGATGGCGGATGCTTATTGAACATTCCAATAACCACAAGAATATGGAAAACTGCGCACATAAACAGTGCCATGTGTTGACGAGAGAAACCTCTCTCTCTCTCTCTCTCTCTCTCTCTCTCTCTCTCTCTCTCTCTCTCTCAGCGGAACAAGAAGAACAATGTCAACAAAGATGAGTTCTCTCCCAAAGCTTTCGTTCTTTCAGTGACACCTGTGAACAAAAACATGAAAGACAGACGAGAACAAATAAGAAAGAAATTCGCAAATCACCGGACTTCATCTATTTAATATACATGACATATCCAATTCATTGTCCTCAAGAATGCCACACATACACACGAACCCCACTCTTCACACATGTACTAACATATATATACAAATATATATATATATATATATATATATATATATATATATATATATATATATATATATATATATATTTATTAGAGAGGCGAGTATAGAAACAGAGTATTTACAGCAGTAATATATCACAGACTGGAAGCTACTTGCTTGACAGCAAGACTAGGTTATAGCAGTAAATAATCAGTCTGGATTGAAGGGCGTGGCCTCAAGCTGAAGGTGTGTCGGACTCGTTTAAGTGCGAGGCAAAAGGCAAAAAAGCAAAAGGCAAAAAAGGCAAAAATCTTCGCGAATGCTTCTCTGCTGTGTCCTGTATGCAGAAATGTTCAGGATACAGTCAGAAAACGTGTCGACAGCCCGACTCTATACCTGTGGCAGATTATTTACAGTACAGACTAACGAGACAAATGAAATGCGCGGGAATCAAATTTATGCCGAAATAAAATATGCACCATGAAATTAATAACTTGCCATGGCGGTGTTGTGACACCCGTGGCGTTAAACACACGGCCATAATCAAATTAACCAATATGAACCTATATACGCCCGGTGGTAGCAGATTCCATCATCGAAACTTGCACATCTCTGCCCCCGACCCGCACGCAGTTGCTGCCCTTTTGGTCAGCTTTAACCACTCGGCAAATATTCCGTTCCCTGACGTATTAGAGAACACAGATTTAAATGCGACTTCCGTGGACATAAGTGCTACAGCGTCAGTAGAGCAATCAGCGCGTTGCTACAGCACGGAAGCACAAAAGCAACGTCCTGTCCTCTGAATGAAATCAGCAAGACACGTTTGTTGCAGGAGATCACAGCAACGAAATTAGCAACAAAAACTACCACCAATAATAATAATAATAATAATAATAATAATAATAATAATAATAATAATAATTCATTAAAATAAAAAAGAATGTAAGGCAACCACAAATCAAGTTTCCTGAAAGAACGCGAAAGATTAACACAAGCTACAGAGAAATACTGTCACAAAGACGAGCAATAACAAAAAAATATAAATAAAAAACAAAAAACAATGACGCCTTTTGTACACAAACGAATACACAGGTGAAAAATTAAAGTAAAAAAATGTGCCGAAGTTTCTTCGGCGCAATCGAGGTTTTTTTTGTACATAGTATAATCAAGGACACAGAAAATAGATCGATCTTTTGATGATCTCGGTGTAATACTGAATGAACCGCGGCTCATGAAAGTTTAATCCCGAGCCGGTGGTGGCCTGTCCTATTTCATTGCTAGATGCATGATAATGGCTAACTTTAACCTTAAGTAAAATAAAAATGCTGAGGCTAGAGGGCTGCAATTTGGTATGTTTGATGATTGGAGGGTGGATGGTTAACATAACAATTTGCAGCCCTCTAGCCTCAGTAGTTTTTAAGATGTGACGGCGGACGGACAAACAAAGCCGGCACAATAGTTTTCTTTTACTAAAAACTATAAGTTACTGAATGGCAAAACTGAATTCTACAATTCGCATAGATTATTGGTAATAATGAACAAACTTTGATATTTCTAAGTGACAGACATTTAGAAACACCCGATTTAAAAAAAAAAAAAAAGACAGCAGGAAAGTAAACCATTAATAAATTCCTCCCCAAAATTGAGAAACACGAGCATTAATTACAGGTAAACAACGATAAAACAAGACGGGGAAAAATCATCTCGAACTTTCAAATCTTTGAGTACAGTAAGTGGTTACTAAAAATAGGGGGATGGAAAATGGTTAATAATGTGAAAGGAAGTGAGAAGACGTTGACAAAACTCAGATTTAGCATTAAAGAATACTACTCAAACATACGCTAAACAAAGAGTAGCTAACAGAAGAAAACACAATGCAATTTAGCAAAACATGAAAGTGTGTAAAGGGGAATTCCGGATTGGTTTGAGAGATATGAGGGAAGGAAGCACCATCTGCAAAACAGGGGACAAAACATTAAGTCAACATACTCAAAGTGATCCACTTAATGTCTGTCGTAATACTATTCATGCATCACTGCTTGCCACTATGAATCTCGTATGAACTTTCTTTCAACTTAACGCATAAATTGTAAGCTACAATGTAAATGGTACCCGAGACCATGTTCCGATCTTCAACAAACGAAAAATCAGAGCGTCTAAAATCAAATCATTCAAATCTGAATGAAAAAATTGTTAAGTACATAAACAGCTCCAGTCCCAGGTATTCCATAATGCGTAAAACGCTCATATACCACACTGACACTTATCAGTGAAATCCATATCTCATCCAAACCAGAGACCGAACAAACATATTTATCTCAGCATCTGCTTTTGAAATTGTCGCCCAAGCTGTTTTTGATGCAGTCTGCGTCCTCCTTCTCCAATTGCTGACCAAACAGGAAGTGACGTATCAGAAAGTACTGTAGTGTACCGAGGTGGTCTATGTCACAGTGTTGCCAACCGTCTAAGAGCTCCTTACCCTACCTAGTAGGCACTGAAATGACCCCACTTTCCGTCATTGTACCCTACGCCCGGCCTTAAGATATAAATCTTAACAAATTTGTTGTTCATTGGCTACTTTTTGATAGAATACAGGAGAAGCATCTTGAAATTACCCTCCATTTTGCTCAGATTTCGTGACTTTACCCAGTTACCCTACAGACCCAGATTTCAGGCTGAATTACCCTATGCAAAGGGTAATTACTCCACAGTTGGCAACACTGCTATGTCACCAAACGAGAAACTATTTCATTTAGATGTAATCTGTGCGCAAAGTGGTAGTTTGAAGAGGACCTTCGTATTTTAATACTTTAATGTATTACGCGAGAAAGTTACTTTCAAGCTGCCAACATCACGCCGTTTCCCTTGCAGGGGATGACTCCAGAGGGTGGTAACCTTCCGCGCTATCTTACTAGCTAACTGTGCCTACAACTTAAGGCTTTCTTTCTTCCAATCTGTTGGCCTCTCCTACTACCCAACGCTCACTACTATCGAGCCTTCCCTCCGACTGAAGGTACCTTAGGGTTTGAAGGGTTTCAACCCTGCCCATCAAATCCTTCATTCAATATCATATCACCTTCACCACGTCATATTCATGTATCACCAATAAAGTTTCATATCATAAACATCTCACATTCCCAACCAATAGGACCTACGGGCTGCTCTAGGAGCAAGAGCCCGTGCTGGCACAAGGCGCGCTTAATCTCAAACAACAACTACCACCTTCCGCTTCTCGGCCACAGTTTTGACGACCCATGTCATTTTTCTAATATATATATAGTAGTTATACTATATGCTCATCTACAACGCTGTAGCAATTTAGAACATGGAGGTTAACTTCACTTCTTTCATAAGTCCTCATTTTGTAAGACCTTTTCTTCAAATACATTTTGAAACCTGGTTTTTCTGAACCACATTTCAAGAAATCAATTTTTGTTCATTCATGACTCCACCTAAAAGTCCAAAGACCAATCCGTTTTTTTTTTTTTTTTTTAATGTCTTCTGGAAAGGAACAACAACTTATTCCTTGAAGAACCAAATGATCCATTACGGCTATGCTGACCCGCAGGTAATTTTATTATGTTTAGATCTTATATGTCCAGCAATAAACAAATAAATAAAGACAATATATACTGAAAAGAAAGAAGTGTTTAAGGAAGATTTTCCAAAAGTGAAAGACATTAAAGAGAAAAAAGAGGTAATACTATCCTGCCGGGCCATTAGCCTTGCTGCCCTCTCTCTCTCTCTCTCTCTCTCTCTCTCTCTCTCTCTCTTCTCTCTCTCTCTCTTCCCCAAGGTTTATAAATGTTAAATTCGTTTCGTGCTTCGCTTTTTCCCCTCAGTTAAAAGCTTCACACACCATTAAAACTTTATTATTTTAAAAGAAAACCCCTTAAAATTTTTGTTCAATAATAATGATAATTACAATGAGCCCCTCGTGTAAATTTCATATTCCTGGGCATTATTCTTTATAAACTGAACCACGCCTTCGAAGCTTAACCATCATATTAAAACGCCTAGTCCCATAAAATAAAGAAACACACCTACAATAAGAAATTGAAAAATAGGGCTGGCAATAAGATCGAAAAGCAGGCAATAAGATCGAAGAATGAATCGATCAATACTGAAAATCATAAGAGGAGAAAAAAAAAAAGTGAAAAAGTTCGTTACGTCATAACAGCTTCCCGCCTGAGACCTCCGTAGCCCGTCGGCCCAGCCTCTTCTAGCGAAGTGTTTACGCAAGATAAGGACATTACAAATGCAAGGTTCTTAATGACTGAACACTGTCCGCACACATGCTGGTCACGGCTTAACTTGCACACCCCCTATTGGAGGCACTTCCTCCTCCTTCTCCTCCCGCTCCTAACCCACCTACACCTACACAGACAATATAAGTACAGGAAGATGTCAGCTATCAGACATAGCTTGCTGCCATCAAAGTCGCATCGTGGATGAATTCTGAATCGGAAGTCTGGAATGGATAGGAAGCGTCACGGACTTTTCTCGTCCGTTTCATTTACGGCAGCAAACACTATGGCGTGTAAAATCATAGCTACACACTAATTAAACACTTAGATAGACAGACACATATTATATATATATATATATATATATATATATATATATATATATATATATCAACCTTCCAATGGAGGCTGGGACTCTGATCATATGGACAACATTTTCCTTAAGGCAGCGATGAAGCGGATTAAGACAATTAACACCCAACGTAGTCTTAGCGGTGACCCCAGGCATCACTATATATTTCGCCAATGTAACTTTTTCTTTCAGTCCACCGAAATAATGGGCCTTTTATACTTGATATATATATATATATATATATATATATATATATATATATATATATATATATATATATATGTGTGTGTGTGTTTGTATGTTATTTGCAAACATTTACTTGTCTCCAAAATATACAAGTATCTATATTGAAGTGACATACATTACTAGATTAGAAAATTTCAAGTGTCAGTCCTGCAACAGACCTCGCAGAAAATTTATGATTGCTTACGCACAATTAAAGGGAAGAAAGAAATATCCCTTTGGACTTGGACACAATGTCCCGTAGAACGTTTCTTCTTTACGAATGTTCTCATTCCTATTATTCCTCCGGTTTCGAATTCAAACATCTCACCCTGTTACTGACATACGATATCTTTTCATATCTCTGTATATAAACTCAATGCTATTCTGACTATAGCTAATCACTGGCTCCCGTGAGATTTTTACTTTTTTTTTTAAAGGTGTTCATCGAATTGTATAACAAGTGCCCTCCTTTACAGACTCCTTATTAACAGGTGGACTTTGCTTTCTAAGGCTTTCCAACACTGGTATCAGATTGAAACAGAAACCCACAAAATTACTGTGTATAACGTGTTTACTTATAAGTTTTTACATTTTGTCTTACTTAACACTCGAGTATTTTCAGGCCCTATCTGTGGCCTTTTTTCAAGAGATGTGTAATGATGGCTCAACAAGAAGTTCCATAAGGCTGCTGGGCCTTGACCCAGCCTGACAACCTACACATCTCTCGAGAAAGGGCCACAGAAAGGGCCTGAAAGTACTCGAGTGTTGAGTAAAATGAAATGTAAATACTTATAAGTAAACACGTTATACACAGTAATTTTGTGTGTGGGTTTCTTTTTCAACCTTCAGAAGAAAACTGAAAGACGTTTTTGACTGGTAACAGACTTGTCAGTAATATGGCGCGAAGAACCCACTCTCGCCGGGCTTGGAACTCGGGGACGCAGACAGACCGGATCTAGATCAGTCAGTCGCGATGAACTTGGTGTTCCTGGATGCTGCAAAAACCAGCAGCAGCAGGTGTCAAACAGTCCGTCAGAGAGAATCCACACTCTCCGAAAATGTATGAAGCATCCTTAGGTCAAAGGAATATTCGGCAAAATTATGCTGAAGGGGGAGACGATGACTTGATATCTGAAATACTTTCGAGACTCGAAAGCGGAAAGAAAATGGGATGCATTGCTTTACTAACCTTGGACGATGACGTAACTGTGTTTATTCCTAAACGACTTACAGACATTATAAATATATAAAATATATATTTGATCATAGATATATAATCTTATATTATAAAAATATATACACACACACACACGTCCGATCATTTTACATATATTACATTGTATATATTATATATTATATATATGTGTGTGTGTCTATGTGGCGATGGACTTATTCATTAGTTCCCGAAACCTAGTGTTGAAACTGCTCGGGAGTAGTTCTCTCAGAAGAGTAACTTTTCGAAATGAAGGAAAGAAACAACACCAAGACAAACAAGGGCCTCGAAACTCCGCCTCTGAAACACTACACAACCTCCCGCCGACCCTTTCTAGAAAAAAAAAAAGAAAAAAAAAAAAAAAAAAAAAAAAAAAAATTCGCCTCATCACGTCCGACGAGGCCATCCATCGGTCCACGAACGTCGTCTCCTTCTGCTGAGTTACGCCATTGTCGCCTACTTGAACAGCAGGGGCAATAGCTCCCCCTTAAATCAAGCAGGTCTCCGGGTGTGTCGGAATCATCTCTTCTTTCGCTTCCATTTTTGGCTTCTCTCCTTCTCCCTTGGGACAACGACTTATTCACTCATTCTCGCCCCCCCCCTCCCCCCCCCCCCCCACCCCCCCCCCCCCCCAACACCTCCACTGCTCTCTCTCTCTCTCTCTCTCTTACGCACAAAGACGAGAGAGAGAGAGAGAGAGAGAGAGAGAGAAATATCTTTGTCCAAGTCCCTCGCCGTTTGCCAGTATTTCAATGCCTCCGCCGCCGCCGCCGCCGCCGCCAGCAGCAGCCAGCCCTTTGTGCCGCAAGCGTTGTCATCTCTTGCCAGGGAGACGGCAGTATCGCCGCCGCTACCGCAAGTCATGTTGGCAAGTAAAGGGGAGGGAAGAGGACAGGGGAAGGGGAGGGAAAGGGAAGGGAGGGGAGGGAGGGTTAAAGCACGCAATTGCAGCTTAACTCAAGATACCCACCCCACCCCACCCCCTCCTTCTCTCCTCCTCCTCCTCCTCCTCCTCCTTCTCCCCTTCCTCCTCCTTCTCAACAAACCTTTCCCTCTGGCCTTACTATCCCCTTTCTGCTTACACTCCACCTTATTCCTAGACTGCCTTTCTGCTCCTGCTGAATCTGGATGCCGCTGGTGCTCCTGCTCCTGCTCCTGCTCCTGCTCCTGCTCCTGCTCCTGCTCCCGCCACGAAAATCGTACTCAACTCAACTTCTCAACACTATTACCTGGGGGGCCTCAAGTCTTGACAAGGGGTCCTCTCACACACTGCACAACGCCCGGAACTTAACAAGGAACGCGAAGGGAGAGAGAGAGAGAGAGAGACGGGTGGGGAGGGAGGAGGGAGGGAGGGAGGGAGGAGGGAAGGCTGCTGAGACTGAAGGGGAAGACGAAGCTGGAGAGGAGGGCACAAGAAGAACTTCGGCGCGTGGAAGGGGCACGACGGGGTAGGAGGGAAAGTAGTAGAGGAGGGGTTAAGCTCCCTCTTCTGAAACGCACCGGGGAGGAGCAGTGCACAGGAAGAGGGGAATATTGAAAATAAGAAAAGTGGATGAGGGGAGATAAGGAAAAGAACGATGCGGGGACGGGAGTGGAACAGCGTCAATGGAAGAGAAAAATAATGATTGTGTGTGAGTAGGCAATTCAGACGGACTCGGGAATCATTTGGAAAAATATCCACTGGAGTTTCATTCAGGAAGTTGTGACAAATGCCAATAAAAATTCAATCAATCTTTCATTTGCTTTGTAATTACCTTGAGTTTTTGTAAAAATTACAGGTGAAAATAGCGCAAAAGCTATATTGGTTTCTGGCAATGTTAAACTGAAAACTACTAGGCAGTGAACTTAAAATTTAGTTTAATTGCTGAAAGGTGTTTTGAAAGAAAAATTGCGTCCTGTTGTCAATGAAAAAAAATAAAGCAAGAATTACCATTCACTTACTCACCGAGCTTTTACCAATTTGTAATCATTTGGCCTTTCCCCTACACACGATTCCGTGGCATCCCCGTATTTATAGGAATTGGAATTCTCTTCCTGGCTAAAGAAGCAGAGGTTTATCACTTCTTTTAAGGCAACCCCATTCTACTTATTAACGGCGAGTCCCCCACCCCCAAACCCCTACTCTCTCACTTGCCCGAAGGTTAAGTAGGCTACGACTTACTGCATAGACTGCAAACGTCCAAACCGATCCCGTACTTGCAGTTTGTGGTTCACCTCTTAAATATCTCTTACGTAAATCTTGGGACGCATTCTATTAAGAACACCTAATATTCCAAAATTAAGATTTGCATCAGTGATAAGAAGTCGAAACTATCTGGTTATGTATGTCGGTACAAATTCTTACAAAGCAATTGCAGGCAGAAATTATGCAAGCGTATCTCAATATGAATGAATTACCAGGCAATTTGCAGAAAGCAAAATCGAGATATACATCTTTTGAAAAAAATGAAATTTTTCGTGTATGTCGTAACAAATCATTATGTAACAGCTGTGTATAGAGATTCTAAAGTAGCTCAATATGGATTAAAAAAAAACGTGAAATTAAAAAGGAAAAAAAAAAACAAGTTCGAGGTATAGTGAACTTTTGAATAAATTTGGTTTTTCTTGGTCTCCTCGTTCAATGAATATACAAGTGTTTGATGAGTTTTAAACATACAGATTACAGCTAAAGAGATGACCTTTGAAATCATTAGCCCTCAAGAGTGAGGCGAATGTTTTAGAAGGAAGGTTACATTCAAAACATTTGATCAATGATAAAATATTAGGTTCCAGAGAGAGAGAGAGAGAGAGAGTTAGCTAATGTGGGGTAGAATAGAGTTACTGAGAAAGGAAATTAGAATCGTGAAATAAGGCGGGGATGAGGAGCCCACCAATTTGCAAAAGTTAACCCTGGGTGGTCGCCAAAGGTTTTGCTAAAAACCTTTGCAGACTGAATGTGAAAACATTCAGTCATTCACTTCCGTTGTGCACGAAGGGAATGAAACCGATTACTGGACGTATTGCATAATTTGTACTTACACACAACACACAACACACACACACACACACACCTATATATATATATATATATATATATATATATATATATATATATACTATATATGTGTATATAAATTTTTCCTCCATATATATACACTATACATATATACATACACACACACACACACACACATATATATATATATATATATTATATAAATATATCTATATTATATATATATATATATATATATATATACATATGGTTAATAATCACAGCCTAAAAGACAACCTTGAAGTGAAAGTTAATACCCCCTGAAACCTAGTCTTGTAACAATGAAAGGCGTATCTATCTATCTAGTTATAAAAGATAACCCAGAATTTATGACTTGAAAACCAATGTTATTTTACCAAGAGAAGGGTTGTACTCTCTATCAAATAGTCTTATTTATAAAAGACCAGTCTGGAAAACGAAGTTCCATGAACTGAGGCTGATGTTAACCATGCCTCCATCAAGACAGCTGGTATCACGGCGGAAATCAAACAGTTCACGGGATATTTCGATAAAGGCGTTGCTGTGGCTGAACATAATCCCATAATGTCAAAACTTTTTCATAATTGCGCTGTTTGTTACGTGAGAACCAATTCGGTCGTAAAAAAACGCTGTTATCAACCTTAACAGTAGATTCTGGCGGTACAGACTTGTGGTGGGAAAAAAATGGGCTAACTACACCAAACTCGTTCCCCCTTAGGGCGCCCGCCGTCAGTGCACCTCAAGTTGTGTACTGTGGGTATTACTAAAGAATAATTGCAGCGTCCCTTCGGCCTCTGGCTGCATCCACTTTTTCAGCCTTTTTACTTTATCCCCATCCACGCTTGCTTTCTTTAACCTTGCTATCCAACATCTCTGACTATTACTTCTTCATGCAACTATGGGGTTTCCTGCAAGTTCTTCCTGAAGATCCTTGTGCTTCACTTTCTTCACTCTCCTCCAGCGTTGGATGTCGTTAAGTGCCCCAGTGCTTGAATTGACGGTCTAAATCTATGATTTCTACCCAACTCATCAAGAAAATGTTCACACTAGCAAATGGATGCCTTATTCTAATACACCAGAAATCAACCCAAACAATAAAAAATGGGCAAGAAACGTCAGGAACGGCTTCTGCTGTATTTCTAAATGAATGCCCCTTCGTTTTTAACACTATAAGAGCCATCCTGGTAAAAATCCTTCCTCACAACATTTTGAATCACGCAGAACGAAGCTCCTCAGAAATATCGAGTCTTCAATGATTTTGTTTGGAAAAGAAAATGATCTAAAATTACACACACACACACACACACACATAAACATATATATTTGTGTGTGCATATAGTATAGTATATGTATATGTATATATACATATACATATCACATACAAATATATATATTATATATATCATATTATATATATAGTATATATATAGATATAATAATATATATATATATAATATATATATATATATATATATATATATAAATATTAGGGAAAATGAGAGAAGTAATTGGGGAGAAACCTGAATGGATTCAAGCTTGAGATTTGTCCCCAGTAGATGAGTCTGCCATCTTTTTCGTGAATTCATCACCACCATCAGACTCACCACTAAATCATCACGATCATCATCAGCATTGGCCTAAACCACTACCACTCCTGACCCTCGACGCTTCGTGCGAAGTGGCTTAGAGTGGCTGCCAGCCCTGAGGGGTGGAGGAAGAGGGAAGGGAGGCATTGGAGAAGTGGGAGGGGGGGGGGGGGGGAGATGGAAGGGGACAGCAGACTGGGAACTCAGCAGAGGGCGGTGGGCGACGGGAGTCTCATGGGGGCTGACTACTACGCCCGTCAACAGAGCCAAACACGCACACACACACACACACACCACACACACTCACGCCCACCCCAGACCTCTCTCTCTCTCTCTCTCTCTCTCGTCTCTCCTGTCTCCCTCTCAGAGACTCTTCCAACCAACTGACAACACATCCCGTCTCCTTCAGCGTTTGTTTATTTTCTCCGACGTTCGACGTCCTCTTTCTAAAACCGAATAAGTGAAAAAATGCGAGGGAGGAAAAATGAGGCTGCGGGATCCAAATCTAGACCTCGTCCAAAAATGGGCAGAGGGGTGGGGGGGTGGGGTGGGGAATGTTCCCGGAAGAGCATAGCCACCATCAAAGGCAAATAGCAGCAGCCAGCAGGCAGCAGCAGTAAAAGCAGCGGCAAGAAAACGGAGCCAAAGCAGTAGCAAATGCAGCAGCGAAAACAAAGGCAGCAGCAGCAGCAGAAGCATTTCTATAGACGAAGCGACATAGCGGCTCCAAAATCGCCGACATTAGCACTTAAAACGTCGGGCGAAACGAAATGCCTGAAGGTCGTCGGAGAGACGTGTTACGGGTGAGGGTGGGTGGGTGCGTGCTTGCTTGCGTGCGTGCGTAAGTGTGTCTGCGTCTGTGGTATTATGCTAGCTTTCGAAGTCTCAAACACACACACACACACATACGTACAATACTTTAAGACAGTTCACGGCAATCATCAATGTGGTCTCCTGTCTTCTACTTAACTGCGAGCCAAAGCCACGAATTTATTAGACGGCTCTCCGTTGTTAAAAAATAATGATGATAAATCTGCATTATGAGCATTAATAGCAATAACAATAACCGGAGCTGTTAATAGTCCCAAAAATAAAAGCGTTAATGTCAATGTTAATGGCAATAAAACCCATAAAAATAAAAGCGCTCATGCTCATAGTAATAAGGACACCGTCAGGGAGGGCCATCATAAATCTCTGCATTTCATCTGGCTCTCTCAGTGTTCAAGTGGAAAGAAGAACTCAAGCCCAACAAAGCCAGCAGCATCTCGCGAAGATTAAACTCTACCTCCGAAGACGACACCGAAACCCAGAAGATTCATTTCTTGACAGCATCGCTCTCCACCTTCAACAATCTAATGCTTCATTTCGTTTCACTACTTGTGAGGAGGAGTTCCCTCCCTCTCTACGGTCTCGCAATCTGGTTTCTTTCTCTCTCTCTCTCTCTCTCTCTCTCTCTATGAAAAACGGAGCCCGCTGTGAGTTTTCGTACACTTAACTGTACGTATACATACCACACATATAGCCAACGTTTTGTGTTCCTGAAACTATACGTCCTTCTTTACTTTGCGACGAGAAGACGGAGCCTACAGTTTTTCGAAGATATTGCCTTCACTTCTCCGTTGCTTTCAATCTCCTGTGCTCTATGCAATCAGAAGGAATTAAACAATTGCAACCGCAACCCCGTCAATAAGTGTTTGACACCTCAGTATACACGTTCGTCAATCAATCAAACCACATTACTGCTATGTCTCTGCTCTCGTAAAGATGACGTAAGGTGGTTGGTTTTTGGTGAAAAACGAATACAAGAACGGCCTCCCTTAACAAGCCAACACACACAAAAAAACGGACAAACAGACTCGTTTGGGCGCCCTCTCCGCCACAGACACACACAAGCACTCCTAAGGAGCAAGACACAAGAGGGGGAGGGAAGGAAAGGGCTATATTGCTGTCGAAGCAATTGCTGTTGTTGCTTCTCTCTCTCTCTCTCTCTCTCTCTCCGTATCGCCGCCACCTGCACCCTTGTTGTCAAAGTAAACACAACCACACATACTGGCATCGTACCACATTACCTCTCTCTCTCTCTCTCTCCTCTCTCTCTCTCTCTCTCTCTCTCAACCAAAAGCCATCTTCGCTCACTAACATTACTGTTATCGCTAACCACGGTTACGTATCTTCTGCTATTCTCGTTTTCAGAGCGATGAAATTTCACGTAAATTGAATAGCAGAAAAAATAAGCGCAACCTATCAAGTTTACCGCCTGCCAGGTGGCCTTTTGGGCTTTTTATACGTGAGAATGGCAAAAGAACAAACAGAAAATAAATTGGTGTCAAAGATGCGTCTTTTCTGTCTAGTGGGAAAAATAGAATGATTGAATAAAACTGTAAGTCTACAATATGTCTTCAACGCGACTGAAAATGTTATAATAGGAAAATTCTTCAAATGGAGAGTAAACGGCAAGAAAGAAAGGTACAATCAAATCGCCAAGCACACGGCGGTATCTATGACGAAACCATCCGCTGGCATCATTGTCTTGATTACGGGAAGTCACAGAGAGGAAAAGAAAAAAAGAGAGTAGAAATTATAACAAAGTCAGCTCACCAATAAATCTACACATCTACCTCCTCGAGGCAATTCCCTCCCCGAGCTTCTCTGGGCGCCTCCCTCCCTCCCTTCCTCTCCCAAACACTCGCCAAGCCGAACCCACCCCTCGCCGAAACCATCCCACCGTCCAAACTCCACTTATTACGCCCACATGCTGGGTCACCGCCCGCGTCAACTTTATTACCTCAACTATGTGTGCAGCAGCGATCACCACCGGCAGTGCAGTATTATTGCCCAGGGGGACGACTGACACAGACGCACACACACACACATACACACACACACTGGCAATCCCTCACGTCCGGGGCAGAAGATGATGAGAGAATGAAAAAAGATGGCGGGGGGAATACACGTCATCATAACACATCTGCAACAGAACTACTTCGGGTCAATTACGTGGTGTCTAATATGCGGAAAGTTGCTTCGTTACCTACGTAGATCTAACAGGGGCTGCCGCCTCCACCCACAAAAGACGCCATTCGATCACATTTAGCGCTGGCTCCCAGTCAAGCGCTTCTGCGGCTGTTTATGCCCCCGAACACTAAGCGGCATGATGGGGCATAAAATGAATTGCTAATTTACCTCTTTATTAATATGATCATTTGCTGTAACGCGGAATGGAAGAGGAAAAGCTGTAAACTCTGCACTTAAGTTTTAATTGAAGGCTACGGAACAATATAGCAGTATAGTATGAACATTATTGGCATTCCTCCTAAGTAACTGGGCGTTGACAAGCAGGGTGAAAAAAAAAAGGGAAGGCATGCAAGCACACACACAAACGCAGAGAGAGAGAGAGAGAGAGAGAGAGAGAGAGAGAGAGAGAGAGAGAGAGAGAGAGAGAGAAGTGGTACACCGTTGCAGCAGCTTTAAAGAAATGCTGTTGGTGCTGCACCACGACATTTTTTTTCCTTTTTTTTCTTTTTTTTTTTTTTTGAAGGGGAGGGGAAGGCCACCATCAGGTGGATTTTATCTGAGTTGCTGACGCCGCCAGCAGCCTCCTCTCACGCCACATGAGCCCCGCTGACGACAGCTGACTCTCGACACACAGACACACACACACTACCTCTGGGGGTCCCCCGCCCCCGCCCTAGCGAGGAGCCTTTCCTCCTCTACCACCTCCTGCATTAGCTTCACTGCCACCTACCAGCTCACTTCCACTAACAACGCTTCACCTCTTCAGCCAAAACTGCGGCATCCTAGAAAGGTGATTGCCTCCCCCGTCAATGACTAACAACTTGTGCTTACGATGACATTCTGGATGAGATGCCAGCACTTCGGCCTCTCGACAATTTCCAATTAAATTTCACTTTCCAAAACCACCTGTTGATGACATCTTCTATTCGTCTGTAAAAAAAAAAGAGAAAAGAAAAAGAAAAGGTTAACATACCGGTTGCAGACGCTAATGGCGCGAATCGAATTGCGGATTTCTCTCGCTCACGAATCTTTCAAAGTTTGCAGCAGACAGGGAAGCGCAATCGCTTTCTTATGTTTCTCTTCACACACACACACACACACACACACACACACACACACACACAGGGAGAGAGAGAGAGAGAATATCACAAAATGGAACACTGAAACAGAAAAGCACAGTGTCATCGCCAATCAATTATAGATGAACTTCACCTGGTGATGGAAACAAACCATCGCCCGCTAATGAAAAGTGAGTAGCGTTGATAAATTATTTTTTCACAAATTTTCTTTTTTTTTGGGGGGGCGATAGTGGGGGAAAGAGGAGAAAAAATAAAGATGCTGGTTTTGAAGACGGACAGAGAGAGAGAGAGAGAGAGAGAGAGAGAGAGAGAGATTTACTGGCACGGCCGAAGTCGTTCGTCGAGTTTGGCCTTCCACTGAATATTGCATCGGACCCTCCTGACGGACGGAGCACTTAATAAACCTAACAAACGACACTAAACCGGCGTCGCATATCCAAGCTCGGGGCAAAGAGAAAAGCATGTTCAAATCAACAAAACACCACAAAAACAAAACTAAAAAAAGCAAGAAAAGGGAGGCCTAAAATGAAGGGGAAAAGGCGAAAGAAAAATCTGCCTAAGAAAAATGAGAGGGAAAAGCGGCTTGGTGGAGAAACGGCTGCGTGACCGCTTTTGCCGTTGCGATGTAGGGGAAGGGGACGGCTGCCCTCCGGGGGAAAAGAAATCTCTCACTAACCTGACTGCTGGAGTGAGGACGAGGGGAAGCGAAAACGGAGAGGAGAGAGAGAGAGAGAGAGAGAGAGAGAGAGAGAGAGAGAAGAGAGAGAGGGGGGGGTCTAGTGGGAGTGAAATTACGGCAACGGCAACAACAGCACGAGTGGGGGGTAGCGGGGGGAGGGGGGACACAGGCCTTAGGGATTAAGGACGTAGAAGGCGGCCTTGAGAAGGAAGACGAGACGAGAAGGGAAGGAGGAGGAGGACCGAGAGGAGGAGGAGGAAGGTGGAGGGAGAACGGGAAGATGAAGAGAAAAAGGAGGTAGGAGTGAATAAGGACCAAGTGATGAAAGACGAAAATAGGAGCATTTGACGAAAGGGCGAACTAAACAAAAGAGGGAAAAGAATGATGAGAAGGAGGCTTAGGTGAAAGGGAAAAAGGAAGAAACGAACAGACGAGGAAAGAGAAAGATGAAATAAGAAGTGCAAATGAGCGAAGTTTCCTCGAATTAGACGGAGAACAAAGATGAAGTGGAGAAAAGAGGATGAGGGGAAAGACTGAATGATTCCTGGAATCTGGAGGATGATGAAGATTCCTTATCCGAGGAGGAGGAGGAGGAGGAGGAGGAGGATAAATCTTCGCGACTTAGGGGACAGGAGGATTCCGGTACGTGAGTCGAAATGTCGCAGGTAAACAAGATATGGAAAAAAAAAAAAATGCAATTGAAAGGAAATCGTCACCAAAAACCCGTTGGAATTCCTAGATTCATATTATATAGTGACAGCTCTCAATTCAGTAGCGTGATTATAACTTACTAAATGTTAAATTTGAGTTTAATGGTTTTGAAGGCATAGTATACAAGAGTGATAAGTGACAGAGTTACATGATAGGACACAGTATCCAAAACCAAATTTCTTTATCGTCGTGGATGTGAAAATCCCAAGGCAAAGATGTTAGCAGATTCTGTTTCACAAACAAACACCCACATATACATATACTATATAATGTATAATATTATATATATATATATAGTCCATATATATATTCGTAGGTTATATATTTATATACTATATTATAGTATAATATAATATATTATAATAATGATACCATACACTAGTGATAGATCGATTACACACTATCAGTATTGCATTGTTGCAAAAGGTTTTGTTTATTTAACTATAACATAATGATAGAAATAAATTCTCGAATGCACTACGGAGGACCGGTACATTGCGTTTTTTCCTGGAGTAGGTGACTCTAGAAAGCGACGTAATACTATCAGTATCACAAATATCTAGCTCGAATTAGTGAAAAACAACAAAGTCGGCAAAAAATCAAGTATATTTTCCTGCACGCGAGGATTCTCATATCGGGGGACCATAAAATTCGGCGGGACGGACAATAAAATCGACTTCTTTCGAGACCGACTTCCGTCCGCACGGGGTCTACAGCAGTTCAGCCAAGGACTGGCGACTGGCAGCTCGCTCTCCGTCGCAGAAATGCAAGGTGATGATTTTTCCAACTCGCTGACCATCATCTTTGAACTTATCTACCAATGGGCTACAAGCGATGAGTACATTACATTTATTGGACGAAGGACTTGAGCTGAGAATTGAACCAACCAAGAATTACTTGTAAGAAAAACTGATTTTTGGGAGTGAGTATTAACGGGGAATATTCTCGACTCATTTGACGGGATTAAACCCCCTTAGAGATTATAGGCAATGAATATATTTTAGCAGCGAAAAATAAACTATTCTTCGGCAAAATCTGCATGGGAGAAGTTCGGTTAATTTGGCAAAGGTGTACAAAGATAAGAAACATTACCAAAGAGGGAAGTAAAAGTGAATGACATCCTACCAATATTTTACAATTATTCAAAGAGTGAATATTCAAGAACAAGAACATTATAGGAGAAGAAAGCACAGAATTAACAATACTGTCTGTACATGGACTTCTGTCCAAAGAGACTGTAGTCCCTTAGCTTTCAGTTCTATGGAAACAAAGAAAAGAGATAAGTGGAGGAGAGACTGACCGTCCAGATCAATTCTCAGGGGAAGTAAAGCTTGTTGAAAGCCGATAGGTGTTGACACCATCAGGAAATGCATTGTAAGCATAAAAAGTTCCTGGCATCTGAATAAATTACTTTTAGAAACATTTAAAAAAAATAACACTTGCCTAGCATAAAATCCTCTTATAACAGGTGTTAGGTCATTTGCACTTACCCTGTCAGTATGGCAATTAAGGCACCTTGAAATAATACTCTACCATTAAATACAGGATAAATCTTACTTCCAAAACTGTCGTTGGATCTTGAAGTAGAAAACTGAGAGAAAATAAAAAGCGTATGGATGAATGAATCACAACAATCAAATGGTAAAACTGGGTTTATTTTTCAAATGGAACCAGGTGCTCTCTCATAATTACTCCAATACAAAGCCAAACGAATGAGCCCAAGCTAAAAATTTACAAACAATAGTTGACAAAAGTTCATCTACTTCAAATAGAAAGAAGGAAAAAAAGGCAAAATCTCAAATTAAAAAGAAAGGTAACTTGGGCTATAATCTAGACCCCGGTTACCCCGTGCATCTCAAGTGGTGGATAGGCATTACTATAGGTGGTTTGCACAGTCCCTTCGACCCCAAGCTGCTCCCACTTTTTAGCCTTTTGCTTTACTTCCAGTCCCACTTCCTCTCTTCAGTCTCGCTGTCCAACACCTCCAACTTTTACTTCTTAGTGCAGCAGTGGGCTTCTCTTCCAGTTCCAGTTACTTCCTAGTGCAGCTGTGGGATTATCTTCCAATTCCAGTTACTTCTAAGTGAAGCTGTGGGGTTCTCTTCCAGTTCCAGTTGCTTCTTAGTGCAGCTGTGAGGTTCTCTTCCAGTTCCAGTTACTTCTTATTGCAGCTGTGGGGTTCTCTTCCAGTTCCAGTTACTTCCTAGTGCAGCTGTGGGATTCTCTTCCAGTTACTTCTTAGTGCAGCTGTGGGGTTCTCTTCCAGTTCCAGTTACTTCTTAGTGCAGCTGTGGGGTTCTCTTCCAGTTCCAGTTACTTCTTAGTGCAGCTGTGGGTTTCTTTTCCAGTTCCAGTTACTTCTTAGTGCAGCTGTGGGGTTCTCTTCCAGTTCCAGTAGTGCAGTTGTGGGGTTCTCTTCCAGTTCCAGTTACATCTTAGTGCAGCTGTGGGGGTCTCTTCCAGTTTCACCTATAGATCATTGTACTTCGACGCATTATTTTCCGGATCTCTTTATGTTACTGTCTTACCCCTCTGAATTCTCCTTTCCACTGTCTTTCGCGCTTAATGGCTGAACGTGCCCCAGAGTTGTGCTGACAACCTAACTTCCATGAACCAATCAAACTCAAGAACACGTTTACCTAACAACATCACAAAGAGATCTATATATGAAGAGATTACATCATACAAAATTTATGAATGGAACTAAGCAAAATTTTCTTGAAAAGTCAGACCAGTCGTTTAAATTTTCTTGAACATTTCCGGCAGGAGCCTTATTTTTGTTCCAGACCTCAGCGTATTTTCCAAAAACATTTTGGGGAAGTTGGCCAAGGGCCAGTTCATGAAATGAAGAGGTAATCTCACTTAGATCGAGATCCGACTCAGGAGAAGGATGTACGACATACCTCATTGTTTTTATCATCATTATTAGGGTCCCTACACCCCACAAAAGGACAGTATATGGATTTACTATTTTGTTGATTGCCTTGAGCTTATATAAAGGATGAGTTTGCTGGCTTCGTGCTACTACAGCAGCATGTTTGGAAAAGATCGAGATGGTTAGCTTTTATGTCTCACCTCTGATGCTACAATGATTTCCTTTAATTTTGAAATTTTTATATAACATAAAATTATACTAAATCTCACGCAAGAATTGTCGTTTAAGATCATATTTCACATTTCTGATCTTTCACTTTTTCGAACTATTTTTGCATTTAACATCACGTACATACAATCTTAACGAATTATCAAACGAAAACAACTGTTGCTTTCCGTTATGCTTTCGACTTGAAGTAACCTTATGACAGCACGGGCTCTGCTATTTTTCCATTTACTGGTATCACGATGTACGCCTCGTTGGGGAGTAATGCAGTCAGTGCACCTCATTCGGTGCAATGTAGGCATTACTTAAGGTTCTTTGCAGCGTCCCTTCGGCCACTAGTTGCAACTACTTTCATTCCATTTACTGCACCTCCGTTTCTAATCTCTTTCTTCCAACCCACTGTCCACCCTCTCCTAACAATTGTTTCATAGTGCAACTGCTTTGATGTTTTCTCCTGTAACACCTTTCAAACCTTTTACAGTCAATTTCCGTTTCAGCGTTGAATGGCCTTAGTTGCCCCAGTGCTTGGCATCATGCCAAAAATCTATATAAATCAAATCAAGGTGTACGCTAGTTGACATAGCTCGTATGATAACAAATGCCTCGTCCGTTAAGCTCTAATAAAACAAACGGCAATTTCAAATGAAGAGCAGACGAAGACTGAATCATAGTAAGTGGACGAAGTATATTTTAATCCCAGACTACGTTCTATACTTTTTCCTCGTTTTTGTTGCTTCAAAAACCATCGACAGCCTATTCATGAATTCCCAACATTCAACATATTTGCATGTTTATATCTCGGATCTTGACGACAACGATACATTGGCGATCAGTTATTTTGGTTTTTGTGTTTTACGGGACGCAGTAGCAAAGTTGAAAATCTAAATTTAGAAAGAAAAAAAAACACTAAAATTATTTGGATATGGGTCTGAGTGTCCTCATCTACAAAGGTGAACCTTAAGTATGGGCTGAGAGAGAGAGAGAGAGAGAGAGAGAGAGAGAGAGAGAGAGAGAGACTCTTTGAACATAAGACAAACATTCGCATATTAAAAATCAAGTAAATCCCGCAGAAAATAGCTTTCTGAACCAGTTAAAAGCCATCACTGTTGGCGGAAACGCTGCCAATAACAATACTTAATTCTGCACTGTTAGAAAACTGCTAAGGCATAAAAAGCATTAACTTTGATTGCTATCTTTAACAGCATAAACAATCCCTTTATAGCTAATGGGCCTTTAGCACCAAGCAAACCTTCCACTATTTGTTCGCTCTCACCATCTGAGGGCGGCTAGGGTAGGTAGGGCAAGGGGCAGCAAAGGCTTATAGTCTAATAATTGGGTAGTTGAGAGAGAGAGAGAGAGAGAGAGAGAGAGAGAGAGAGAGAGAATTAAAGACGATAAGAGGAAGAGGGTAGCAGTAAATAAAATAAAAAATAGAAAGCTTCCCACGCCTAGAGAGAGAGAGAGAGAGAGAGAGGAGAGAGAGAGAGAGAGAGAGCTGGACAAGTAATCGACACGCTACTGACGTCGGTAATTTCCCTCATGATAGCATCATCAACAGCATCAACATCATCATCATCATCATCATCATCATCATCATCATCATCATCATCATCTTTGCTCCGGTTTTGAGAAAACAACTGGCCATATCCTCCTCGCTCTACCTTTTCAGGAAGAAGGACCCACAAGGGCAAGATGAGACGAGAGAGGAGGGAGAGGAAGGGAGGAGAAGGATGCCTTGACATGGTTTTAATCATCTTATCGCTGCTCAAGTTAAATGTATTCGGTCAACTCATCGCTTATGAAAGCAAGAATGACATCCATACGTCGTACCGTTTGATAACCCTAGTGTTTCCGATGCTTTGTTGACTTCTTGAGCGCAAAACACTGGTTGCTTAAGAGAAAAGTTTTCTCATGCATCCCTCATAAATGAACTAAAATGTCATCCAAGCGCGCTTTGTATAACGAAATGGGTGTGTCATGGCGAAGCAAAATATTTGTTGCTATTATTACGGATAGTAAAAAAAAATTATCAATATAATTCCGTTTCATCAGATCTTCATGAAATGCGGAAGGATTATACCATATGCTTCCCTATTACTTGACCAAAAGTATTACAATACACACCAAGTTACAGGGTCACGTGTTCACACAAAACTGACAAAAATGTAAACAATGGATGGATGTATCTCGATCTCAATTATAACATTCCACTTACCCATCCATCTCCAACCATACGCTACCTAGAGGCTATATAGAGAATCTTCGATTTCCCCTGTTTTCTGAGAAACGGTAAATCCACAAGTGACGCTGTTTGTGCCTTTCAGCAAAGTGTGCGCAAGCGCTAAGCTGAGAAGAAATCGGTGCTTCATATGAAATTCCTTTTGCTTTGCTTTATTTATTCGAGAGCTTAAATTTTGAAAAAGGGGCTTCGAAGACCCAGGAGCAGCTCTACCGTTTTTCACTCAAGATTCCAACTTATTGTATATTTCAGCCAGTCGCAATATCCTCTGACATGTCGAAGTCTGCTGATTGTTACGGACATTATAGAGCAAATATCTGGTTATTCTAACAGCTACTAATTTCAAAGTATATCTTAGTTTAATCAGACCATTGAGCTAATTAACAGCTCTCCTAAGGCTGGCCAGAAGGATTAGATATTTTTACGTGTCTAGGAGCCAATTGGTTACCTAGCAACGGGACCTACAGCTTATTGTGGTATCCGAACCGCATTATATCGAGAAATGAATTTCTAGTCAGCAGAAATGAATTCCTCTGATCCCACGTTGGCAGAGAGGGGAATCGAACACGCGACTACCGAATCGGTAGGCGAGCACGCAACCCACCCGTCCAACGAAGGACTTTATTAAAACTAGTACGGAATATTCTGAGGGCGATTGACACGATGTAAACCCGAGACAAAACTCCGGGAAACAGGGATATGATGGTTTACGATACACACTTTGAATCTACAAATGATGTAGATTCAAACGATGAAATGATCGAGACGCCATGCGACCTTTGCACTACACCCATCAACTAACAAAACTGACACACACTACAAAGAGGACTCTAAAAACCACCCTGAACGAAACTAAGGATTCAGACTGCTATCTGAATACGGAAATTTCCATACAATGGAAAACACCCTCTGCCCGAGAGGGTAGCGGATGCCAGATTTCTGTCGCCAATGTCAAACAGACTGTCTGTCGCAGAATCTATCGACTGACAGCTTCATATTTTCTTCCATCTCTAAGGCGGACACGGCTGCCAACCAACTCCTTTATATTGAAGCTGAGTCTGGTGGGGGGAGGGGGGGGGGGGGGGGGGAGGGGGGGGGGGGGGGGTAGGAAAAGTAAGCGAAAAGTGGTGAGCTAAGGCTGTGACGGTTCGCCAAGAAGGGCAGTTAATGATTTCAAAGACTGGGAGTTTTAGTGGTAATGACTATAGTAGATTCACATCAACCGTGCATTTGATGTCTAGGCCAGTAGTCCCTTACGACGCTCCTGATTGGCTGTTGATAAGCCAATGTCAGGGCTGGAAACTCAGTCTTCTCGAGAGTTCACATGGGTAAAATATATGTTCCACCTCTCCTGAGGGATACGTCTTTCAAAAGTACCCCTCAGGAGAGGTGGAACATACATCCTACCAATATGAACTCTCGAGAGAGAATGAGTTTTTCCAGCCCTGTGATTGGCTTATCAACAGCCAATCAGGTTGATGTGAATCTACTATAATAGCGACATATTCCATATAATAGGAATTCACGGATTCCAAGAATTGTGAACTGCTGATGACAGACTGGTAGTTACAAATGCCACAATCGAATATGGCCAATTCGGGCAATAGTCCAAATGACTGAAACAATGCTAGTGGCAGTTACTGAACTAATGGATCCAGGTGCAACAATCTCTTGACTTCGGTTGCATAATATCCCAAAGACGATCTGTTATGGATACGGACTTATCGCTTTACAAATAACAAAGCATTAGTGACAGTTCTGAAGGCTCTAATCGAGAAGTGCCAACAATAGTCCACTAATAATACAATGTCAGTTACCAAACGAAGATACCTAAGACTGTCGGCCGAAGGTAACAGATATTCCAGCAGCAGAAACCAAGAAGGCCGATAACCGCTCACGTGTAATAGGTTTGAATTTCACTAGAAAAAATATTAGTCAAGTTTTAAAATGAATTTGTTAGACTCAAGTAAGGATATTACAGCCTCAAAATCATGTTACAAATTGCCAGTGTAGTAAAAGGTTCATGTTCTTTACCAAAAGGATAAGAAAAAAAAAAAAAAAAAAACTTAAACTGACCATTAAAGAAATTAAGTCATTCATTCACAAATGACCCTGCAGACGGCAGGGGCTGATTGGCAGAGGTCTCAGGCCAAATGAGGAATTTTATAGCTCTAGATAAAAAACGTTGCTTACAAAATAACTGGTCATTGCCACACATAATTAGAGGAACAAGTGATAATCATGTAAGTCAGACAAAAGCCATGTTAATATAAAGTATATACATCTGCATACGTTTATAAGGCGAGGACTTCTGATACTGGAACCCCCAACGAACTTTGAATCATTATACCTCAACTGATCAAACACGGACATTATATATATAATATATATATATATAGATATATATATATATAATATATATTTATGATTAGGATATAATAGTTTATATTATATATTATACTTTTTTTGACAATATAACATTAAAAATAAACAGATATATATATAATAATATATCTATATATATTATATATATATATATATATACACTTTGACAATATAACATTAAAAAGAAATGTCTCAAAGATAATTTTTTTTTTTTCTTTCTTTCTTTTTTTTTTTTTTCAAAAACGGTATATGGACCATTCGCTTACCTGTCAACAATTTGTTAATCTTTAACGCGAATAGTTTATCAACAGGCATTTCCGATTGCTTAGTTTCACGTTCCTTGCATATATGAAGAAGTTGAAAGATTTTACTTTGGACATTCAGACCCCCTATGAAGTCGTCCAGACACCAACTAATCATCCGCACCTTCGCAAGGCATAGTTAATGTTGAGAAGAGAGAGAGAGAGAGAGAGAGAGAGAGAGAGCTTTATCTGCGTCATGCAATCAGAATCCTCTTCCTGGCACCTTTCCTCCTGATTTGAAGAGTCCAACTCCTTCCTTCTTTCAAGAGGCAAGACTGCCGCTTCCTTCGGTGTCAAACCCGGTTATTTCGCCTCTCGTTTTCTTTTGGCCTTTCCTATAAAAAGTCACTTGGTTTCTGTTTCACTGACCTCTGTATCTTACAAATATGATACGCCACCAATTTGCAATTCCGTCAGCAACAAGAAGGCCGACGATTCCCCACTATTTTCTTATGCAAACTTTATATATATCTTGAATGCCTTTTGACTCAAATAGTGATCTGTGAAATTCTGTGAACCACAAAAACAAAACCATGTTTTTCAGGTGACGCTATTTCAGCCCTATCATGTTGCTTGGATAACACAATTACAGAAACCAATTTCACATGCACTTATATTTAATTAACTTTTGTCGTCTGCTATTATTAGTATTCTTTTCTTGTTTTAGCCTTTTTCACACTTTTCATCCATTCATGTCACAGTTTTGCCCTTTTAGCCATGCACAATGCGTAGGGTTTCTTGTTATTCCTATGCAATTGGAAAAAAAATTATATAAAATTCCAAACTGTATCGACTTATAAAGATGAAAAAAAAAACTAACCAAAGGCAAAATAACTCTTTAATGTGTTAGTGTCAGAGCATCATTATCACTGAGTTGACAAGACAAGTACTAGTTCCTAAACTTCCAATTTTGAGCATTAATTGCTTGTTGCAACCCATTATCTGCACATTAAAATATCATAAAAACAAGAACTCTAAAAAGAAAGCATACTCGAGAGAGGTCATCTTGGAAAACTTCATCCTAAGAAAATTCTAGAATTATTTAGCGATAGAGAGAGAGGATGTGGAGCAATCAACTCACTAAATATGTTACTTTAATCTCTGTGGCGTCGAACTTGGCAAATATAAATATTAGAAAAGGACCAGAAATACTTATCAAAACGGATACTATTAAACCACTGAAAATCCCTGACCTTTTGAAGACTTAATCATCAGGCTGTTGTCATTGTGATTTAATAAAGGAGAGAAATCACATATTTATAGAAAAAAAAAACTCTTCGAGATCAATTTAAAACTGACGCGTGAATAATGACCTGTAGGGCCAAATTTGTTAAGAATAACCACAAAGTATAAGGAACGACTATCACAGTTTTTCATAAGAACGGAACAGCACAAACATCTAAATCAATGAAAATGTGACCTTCAACTTTGACCTGTCTGATAGTGACCCATGGGCTGGTCAATTTTAGCAGAGCACTGCACCACTAAGGAACAACGCCTACAGTAACTAATTACACCTCTCAAAGGTGGGTATGTGCGTGAATATACATACATACAATGTATATGTATGTATGTATGTATGCATGTATATAATGTATATATATATATATATATATATATATATATATAGATAGATAAGTATGTATGTCACTAATTCCCATTGATATCGAATTCACAAATCCTATAGAATAACTTACACCCAAAGGAAATTGTATATGATGTGTGCTTATGCCTGGTCAGGATTCGAACCAATGTCTTTTGTCTTTGATACGATGGATAACGGGACTTCCGTATTCGGCTACCTACATAACACACACACACACACACACACACACACACACACACATATATATATATATATATATATATATATATATATATATATATATATATATATGTGTGTGTGTGTGTGTGTGTGTGTGTGTGTGTGTGTGTGAAGATAAAAGGCCCATAAAACTATTTTAACGTTGCAACCATATATTTCGAGCACTTCCTTCTGCGCTCCTGATCACTGGTAAAATTTGGACATAGGATATCTTACAAGAGTATATATACAAAAACATATGTTTTTATATATACTCTTGTAAGACATCCTATGTCCAAATTTTGCCATTGATCAGAAGCACAGAAGGAAGTGCTCGAAATATATGGTTGCAAAGTTAAAATAGTATTTAATGGGCCTTTTATCTTCATATTATACAGCTGTATTACAGTAAAAAGACAATCATACATATATATCTACATACATACATACACACACACACACACACCTATATATACATTATATAATATAGATATATATATATATATATATAATATATATATTATATATATATATATAATACCTTCCTAGATGGGCGTAAGAAATAAAAATCATTCGGGGTAAAGGAAGGCAGTTTGGCGAAGCTTGCTTATACCGTCTGATAATGAGACAACCTCTTCTCGACTTTCATAAGAGATGAGTGACAGAAAGCAAACTCGTAATTCCCTAACCCTTAGCAGTCGACAGTGTCCCCCAAGTTCCACACTTGAACGAAACAAAGTAAAGTCAGCTGCCTGGCTGAATAACAGATGGACAGTAGTTGGAAGCAAACAACAAAAGTACAAAAAATTGCCATAAGTAGAAATGCTTACTGAAGCAAGATAAGTCTATTTCCTTTTCCTGTCACCAAGGCCATTCCTGGCCATTCTTTTAACCTTGAAAAGTAGAGGAGTACCACTCGATTTGGCTTTACGGTAAAGATTCTTATTTTTCTAAAACGAACATCTTATGCAAATTTATTACCTCTGTAGATGTCATAGTTAACAAATGATAGATGGTTTTAAAAAAAATTCATAGGTTTAATCAATAACATGATATTCTAAGAGCATTTTCAGATGGATAACATTGACTTTTTAGTATTTTCAATTTTCTGTGTTTAGGAGTTTGACCATGATACGCGTACCTGGTCTTCCTGGGCAGCTGAAGCAAGTTAGAAAAACCGCAGACTTGTGAAACAACACTAAGAAGAAAGAAACACTGATGCAAGATAACACTGACGCAAAAGCCCCGCATTACTAATAATGTACTTCAGCCAAGAATTGAACTCCAATGATATAGTGATCCCCTAACCTAAAAAAAAAAAAAAAAAAAAAAAAAAAAAAAAGAGGCAAGTGTAGAAAATGGAATGCTACAGTGACTGATAATGCCAAGCATGGAAACTTCGTAATGTCAGTTCGAAGCTAAAACTTCGTCATCGTCAGTGCCTAAACCTAGTGTAAACGCCAGGCTCTATCTCAGTTGATCAGCAGTGTGTGTATGTGTCTGTATCTGTGTCTTTGGAGTAGATGGGGCTCTAAAAGGTATCTAATCCCCCCCCCCTCCTTGGAGTTTCAAAGGAAATCACATTTTGGGATGGGATGGATAGTTCCATACTGTGCCAAATATATGTTCAATGGTTTATAGCTTAACTTTGCTCATCGGAAGACCGACATCGTAACCAAAATGTTACTGCTGTCGTCAGTAACATACTAGATGTGTGTGTGTGTGTGTGTGTGTGTGTGTGTGTGTGTGTGTGTGTGTGTGTGTGTGTGCGCGCGCGCGCGCGCAGTAGCTCATTCATATTCCCGGTTACGTTAAACGGAAAATAATGGCAAACTTCACCTTTCGAATCCAGTACAATAGGAAACGAAAGATAACTTGTAACTATCTTTGTTCTCAAATCCGTAACCGCTCGGTTTTGGATAGTGAATCGTCTACATCAAGCCAGATTAGAAGAAAGACTTTACATTATTCCATGCCAGAACGCTATATGTACCGGCAAGTAATATAGTAGTGAAATCGTGTCATGTGATTAAAAAAAAAACCGCTAAGGCATTAGAGGGGGTTTAAAAGCCTAGATGGGAAAAGAAGGTATTACACTTATCAAAAAGATAAAGTGTAACAGTTACCAACAAACAACATAGACGGTACCACATGAACAGCAAACAATATCTACAATATTTATTCACTCAGTTGCTCCCTACCTACTGACATAAAGTTTGGTATACAAAATCATAAAAGATAAAGTAGATTTAAAAGAAAATAAATGTCAGGATAACAACTAAGCTAAAGAAAGAGCATCAGAATACAAGAATGATAACGAAACGATCGGGCACCAACAAAACAAATGAATACAGACTAGTATATAGAATGATAAGTGGGTGAAGAGTTTCTCTCTTCTGATATTATCTATAGGAAAGGTTGAGTGGCTGGTCACCACGTACCCTGGGCGATGATTGGAGACACTGCTCCGGGCCATCTGTCGAAGAGCTTGAACGGGGCCATTTCCCTCACCCCCCAAAAAAAATCTTCCTTCAAACCTTTCAGCGGCCACAGTTCTATGCCGATCGTAGAGCCATCTATTTTTTTTTTTTTTTTTCCTATCCGTCTATTCCGCCCTTCCAAAATGAAAGGTAAGCTTTAAATATTTGTTTATGACCATTACGGCCGTAGTACGGAACGGCATAAAGAAGCACCGCCGACGGGCTCTCTCATTTACATAGCGGCCGCTCGTCATCTTACGTGCCCGGCACCGAGCGGGAATTTCCTGTTGGGTTACGCAAGGAAAGGAGAGGAGAGGAGAGGAGAGGAGAGGAGGTCTGGCTTCGAAGCGATGACAAAGACCGAAGCGAAACAACGGCCGACGACCACGATGACTCTTTTCCGTCCCCTCCGCTGCTGCTGCTGCTGCTGCTGCGTCGGCCTCTCCGGTAAAACACTCCACTACCCAACCCTCATACCCTCCCACCTTCCCCTACCTGCCCGCCCTGCCATATATCCAAAATGCCCTTATGAATTGACTTGAGATGGAATAAAGGTGGCATAGAAAAGCGGGAGAGAAAGACTGAGAGGCCTCTGAAGGTCTAAAACGCATTATTCATCTCCACCACCCCCCCCCCCCCGACCCCCCACCGTCATCTTGGACGCCGCTTGTCCATCTTGCGTTTATTCCCCGCTTCCTCCTGATCCCCAGCCTCCCCAACACCACTCGTGCCAGTCCTGTTTTCTCGGCCCCACGGGACCTTTTGGGGGACGAGGGGGACCTATTGCGGTTTCCCGATTTGGCAAGGGGGACAAACCCTCCTCCTCCTCCTCCTCCTCCTCCTGTTCCTCACCCTGCTTTCTTTCGATTTCTTCTCCTTGTTCTTCTCGGAGGGGGTCGTCAGCCCGTTTTCAGGATTCAGAAGCGACCGTTACGGTCAAAGCTGTATCGCCGTTATACCCGTAACCTCCGAGTAGTACTGAGTGAATCACCGACCTTTCTTCTGTTTGTTCATTTATGTATTCTACCCGTTTGTGTATTCATAAGCACTGACCTTCCTTTCCTGACGTTGCCACCGTGATCAGAAAATGTCACTTTCGATCACTTCGCCGTTTTCATGCTTTATGGCTCGATTGTTTCGTAGATCTATACTTGCAAAGACAAATTTTCTTCCCAAGGAAACCTGGAGACGTTTAGGATTCCAGTTGCTTGTAACAACAGTCATGCACAAGCGACGCGCAAATATTCGTTGGTTAATATCTTAATACGTTTGCTGTTTTAAGTTCATAAGGCAAGAAGCAATTGTAAAATCGCCATTCTCAGCAAACTGATCATTTTAAGTGTCACGCTTCTGATGAGAGAGAGAGAGAGAGAGAGAGAGAGAGAGATTTACAACAATTTTCTCTCTCTCTCTTTACCGTAACATTATTAAGAGAGAGAGAGAGAGAGAGGGAAAGAGATAGAGAGAGAGATAGAGAGAGAGAGAGAGAGAGAGAGAGAGAGAGATTTACAACAATTTCCTCTCTCTCTCTCTCTTTACCAAAACATTAAGAGAGAGAGAGAGAGAGAGAGAGAGAGAGAGAGAGAGAGAGAGAGAGAGAGATTTACAACAATTTCTCTCTCTCTTTTTACCGAAACATTATTGAGATAGAGAGATTTACAAGAAATTCCTCTCTCTCTCTCTCTCTCTCACTTTACCAAAACATAACCGAGAGAGAGAGAGAGAGAGAGAGAGAGAGAGAGAGAGAGAGAGAGAGAGGATCGTGAAGGGGATGAGAGGAAAGGTTGCTCCAGCGACTTACGGCTGGTTCTGGCGTAACGAGAGAGGCGAAGTGCAGAGACGGCCATCCGATACCTGGCAGCCCATCACCTGAGCCCCACTTAAGGGGGTCCAAATGACACCACCACCACCACCACCCCTTTTTCCAGCACTATCACCTCCTCCTCCCCCTCCTCTTCCTCCTCCTCCTCCACCGCCACCATCACTAGGCAGGCCATGCCCAACCCTTCCTACCTTCTTTTCTTTCTTACTTTCTTTGGCTTTGTCTTATTTGTTGATGTCCTTCTGATCCGATTCGTGGCCCCTTCTGTGTTTTTGAGGCCTCATTCCGTTGCTCAGATCTGTCTGCGCCTCGTGACAAAGACTCAGTGTTTCAAGGTTTCTCTTGTTTACGTCGGGGGTCTTTTCAACTTTGGATTGTAATGGCGTAGAGAGGATGGCGATTGGGGCCACTGCGATCGAACAAAGGTTCACGGATACCGTTACTGTTGGACTCGCCTTCTGAAAGCAATGGCCACTGTGACGTGATTGGTACCGCCAAACCCAACAAACTCGTCGGTAGGTTCAAGGTTTGTTCTTCTTGCCACAAGGCTCTTTCTCTAAATGTACTACAACAACAAAGCCGAAAGGATGATTCCTCCACAATCACATCTTCCAGCGACACCGTTCCCTTAACCTCTTTCAATATACGCAACAACAACAGACAAGATGGAAAGATTCTTCCGCAATCACTTCTATTAGCAAACTCTCTCTCTCTCTCTCTCTCCTCGGCCAGGTAAGTTCAGTGGGGCGAACACTAAGAACTTCCAGCGTCTCTTGTAACCCCTTTTAGACCTGTCCAGTGTTTTTCAACTGCCGTCCTTTTGCTTGTATCTGATTACCAGGAGCGGTGCCTCTGCTGCCGCTGGGTCTCCTCGCTTCTGCTTCATTCTCATCATGCTCTTTCTTCGCCTTCCATTCTCATATTTCTTTCGTAGACTTGTTACAGTTTTTTTTCTTTTCCACTTCAGATTTAATTATTCTTCGTGTGTCCTGGTTTTTCTTTCCCGTTCTCATTTGCCTTGTATCTACGCCTTTTATTGCAAGTTGATCTTGTTCTCATCTCATCATTCTGCACCTCTACATCTCGCTCATACGAGCTTCTTTCAATCTCGGTCTCTCTCTAACCATCATTTTCCTCCATCGTCATCCATCTTCATTTCAATACACAAGGTTCCTGGATGGTCTCCATCCGTTCTCATTCGTCCTTAATTTATTTCAGGGTCGTGTTTTCATTGTTATTTTTCTTGTTCCACTTTCATCTGTCATGATTTCATTTAAGCTTTCCTTGGTTGTTATATCTAAGCCGTCTATAATAAAAAGATAACTTTTTATAGATATTCTCGTCATTCTTATCAGTCTTCGTCTCGAGCAAAACACTTTTCATTTGTTCCATTCTTGCAAGTGCCTGTCTCACCCAAAACACTTTCTGTTTTGTTCTATGTTTATCGGGCTCTACCTCATCCTGGTTCATCTCTCTGGCGGAACATCCCGGCAATCAACCGCTCTATTGGCGACCCTTGTGAGTGGGGAATCGCCGGCGCACCAATTTCCTGCTCCTTCGTGATGTTGAAAGCTCAGCGCAAACAAAAACGGTCCTCATCCGCTCGCGTATTCAGAACCCCAGAGGCATCGATGCCGAGAATGATAGCTCTTAATGAGCCGGTTCTTACGCCGTCGATCACCTGCGCCTTCTAAGGAGCATGGCCGGCCGAGTGATCATTAAAACGAAAGCCTGATGATGCCGGAATTCCCGTGACGATCTCACTCACACTGCATCCTAGTCTTCTTGGGTGCATATGTTTGTTACACGTCATTGGGACAGGAATCGGAACATTGCGAGATTATCTACATCCGAGTCAAAATGTTGTCGGAGGAGGATCTATGTGCACACAACACTCACAAGAATGTTTTGGTGGTACGTGTGTGTGTTAGGTAACAATGCTAAGTGTTGTGTTAGGTAAGTGTGTTATGCGTAATGTTGACAGAATCATTTGTTTATCATTGGTAACATAAAAACATGAGACCATTAGGTTTTCTTTAATTTATATGATACACGTCATAGTTAAAGGAACCGGGCCTCGCAAATCTTATCAGTAAATTCGTTACCCTTTCGCCTCCAGAATCATTTATATTTTTTTTCCTTCTGGAGTTGTCTCTGCCGATTCGGAAAACCCTCTCCACCCACCCCTTAGCTTCGGTTTCCTGACCGGAAATACCTAACAAATGAACATCTGAGGTAGCGTGTTCTCCATCACGATTCGGGACAAAATAATAGCGATTCCCCGAAATTCACACGGAGCCGATTCTCCCGTCCACATGTTGCGCTGTGGACTTCTGCTTCACCTACTCGTCATATCGCCTCCTATAGGCTGTGCGACAGCCGACGAGAGGGACCACTTCGGATTCCTTCTACTCATGTCTTTCCTATGCTTTCACTTCCACACATCTCCACTCATCCCGAACCTCCTACGTCACAGCTTTAGTTAAGTAGGTCTGGGTTCGTCCTTCTGTAGACTAAAAACAATGTCTCTTTAATGTTATGGGTCAGTTTGCGGCAATACGTCATTCCTGGTTTGATGAGGGAGGCCTTCGTTCTCTGTAGGGTACGATCCAACTTGCTCCTTCCTCCCCTTTCTTGTTTCCCTCAGCCCTGGGCTACATAACGGTATTAGGATGCCCGTCTCAGGAGGCCTATGCACACACATTTGCAATCTTGGTTTTAGTTTTGCTCCTATACATTCTTTATCACATATGTCATTCTCAGGAGGTTCGTGTCAATGTCAAGAAGAGTGATATGGATTATTAAAATTATTCATTCTAATATTATGTCGCTGGTCCTCTTCTTCCTCATTCTACCAAGGCTTAAACTTGAAGTCTAAAGGCTTTCATTTACCAGTCACAACTTGGAAGAATAACGTAAACCTTAATATGTTTATGAGACTGCTCCTTTTCTTACTTCCTTCTCTGTGCTATCTTTGTTTGCTTCTTTACTTCCCCTTTAATGGTCTCTCTCTCTCTCTCTCTCTCTCTCTCTCTCTCTCTCTCTCTCCACTTTTTTCCTCTTAAATCTTCTACCCCGACTCTCACTAAAGGATCCCTCGCCCAACCACACCCCATTATTCCCCTTCCCCCGGCAATTCCTGACTCCCCCCCCCCCTCAGCCCCAGCCCCGGCCCCCCAGCCCCCTCCAACCACCTAAGAGCAGAGCTTAAGTGCCATTAATAACAACGAAGTTGTTCGGCAAAAACTCGGCCTGGGAACAACGAAGGAGCTTTTGGCGGCGGATTCCTCCCGCCCGCCGGCAACAAAGTCGATTGACCACATGGCGATGCCTTTCGCCTGACGATATTGGCGAGCGAAGCGCTGCTGCTCTGCAACCAGCGAACTTCGTCATTGTCGTCGCTCGGACCTCGTCTTTCTACAACACGGATTTTCCGTGTTACGGTCCGTCTCATTGTTATCCTCCACCGCACGATTTTGTTCGGCTTCAAAGATCGCGTTTTGGTTTTCTCTTCAAGACCACCCCACGGAAAAGTGCACGGTTGTATCTATATATATATATATATATATATATATATATATATATATATATATAGATATATATATATATAATATATTAACATTATTTATAAACAGTCATAAATACAGGTGTCTGATGGCTATGAGTAAGCAGTCTTAGCTTTGAGATTACGATGCTCAGTGAAAATTGACAAAATACTGCATGAATCTATGCAGAAAATGTAGTTCAGACAATTTATGAATGTGTTAATCAGTACATCCGTATTTGATAACTAATTCAAGATTTAACAAGCTTAACTATGAATGTAACAAGCTCTCTTAGAGAGAGAGAGAGAAAGAGAGAGAGAGAGAGAGAGAGAGAGAGAGAGAGAGAGAGAAAACAAACTCCTCACTGGTGATTATCAGAAACCACGGCAATTCAGTTCATCAGATGACTGTAGAAGCGACTGAGGATTCGTAGAGCACAAGGAAGGGGCGAAAAAAACCCTGTCACTTCGTAAAAACTGCTACGTTGGGGATAAAAAAAAAATTTGCACACAATAACCAGATAAATCACGCACGCATGGAGATGACATTCATTAATTTCTCATTCGACCTCCATAGCCAATCTCTCTCTCTCTCTCTCTCTCTCTCATAGCTTTCCTTTAGAAAATTTACTGGGCTCTCATTCAACGGTCATACAGTGTTAATCACAGTTAAATCTCTCGCATAAACATTTGTACAGCAAAGATTTCAGAAATCTTCCCTGGCGTCAGAGACAAAATAAAGTAAAATGAAGCACCATCACATAAGCAATATTACACAGCAAAGCGCTTGAAGGGAAAACAGATCTCTAACTAATATAGCCTGAAGAATATCTTTAACTGGATTTTAGCCCTTAATTACTAAGCAGAGAAGCCTAAGGAAGCGAAGAAGCTATTGGGGGGTTCTGGCCAAACGGGTTTTATCTTTGATTCAACCGTTCGATGGTGAATGTGATAGCAAATGATACTTTGCTGATCCCTTTAGTCCTCATCTTAAAAATCAATGACTCGTTCCTTTAAAAATGTTTAGCGCATTTATAAACCTCATAGCTCTCATTCCACATAGGAAGCAAAATGACCATTTCTAATGAGGTCGTGTTGCACTCAGCTGTTTGGATAAAGAAGTCATTCTGCACTTCTAAGTATGTGAATGTGTGTTTGGCTGGGTGCCAAGGAGTAGAGAGGGCTGTCGTAGCGGGTGGCAAATTCCCGAAATGTATAGTAGATTCACATCAACCGTGCATTTGATGTCTAGGCCAGTCAGTCCCTTACGACGCTCCCGGTTGGCTGTTGATAAGCCAATCACAGGGCTGGAAACCCTCAGTCTCTCTCGAGATGTATGTTCCACCTCTCCTGAAAGACGTATACCTCAGGATAGGTGGAACATAGATCCTAACCATGTGAACTGATATATGTTCCACGTCTGTATACCTCAGGACGGGTGGAACATAGATCCTAACCATGAGAACTCTCGAGAGAGACAGAGTTTCCAACCCTGTGATTGGCTTATCAACAGCCAATCAGGAGCGTCGTAAGGGACTGGCCTAGACATCAAATGTGGTATGGTCACAGTATACACAGGAAAGAGGAAATGTTGCAGAAATATGTTGGTGCAAACTAATTGATGGAGAATAGGAGTGGATGGGGTATATCTTATTACCGAAAAAAATATATAACGAGAATACAATTTTAATTTTAAAGTAAATAGAAGGATTCAGAACGTGACTCGAAGTGTAATTAAAATAAATGGAGAACAATGATAAAAGTACTCCGGTTAAGTATTAGAGTGCAATAAATTTATGAGGGAAAACAACATTCGATGTTGCCGTCACTGAGTCAGCAATACTGCGATTATGCAGAGACAATTTCCACGAAACAATCTTTCGTTTCAAGTCGTCGTCTTCCTATAGATCACAAACAGCACCATGACATTCATTGCACTCGCATTTTCTGATTTTTTCTATCCAGATACTCATGCCCTATAATGAGAAATAAGCATTCAATTTACACGCAGCGGCTTGTACATACACTAAGCAGTAAAGTTGTGTGTGTATATATAAGGTGAGCACACAGTGACAGGAATTTTTCCACGATGAGTAAACCACAACTGTGGCTTGCAAGTCCTAAAGTTTCATTACTATGCCCTAACAACCTGCAGGTCAACAGTCCATCTTTTTCAAAGGTAATTTTCTTAAGGAAAAACTCAATTGTGTGTCATAGCAATGTCGACGGAATTTCCAATATACCTTTGTTGACAATGCATAATTATTTGATGAAGCCTACCAAGTCGTACGGATGGTAATGGGCAAATGAGCATTAAGGTCCAGTAAGGAAACTGACGTCATTTTGTGGTCTACACCAGGATCCAGAGATGTTCTTCTCTGGACCCTGATCTACACGTTAGTAACATCTCTCCTTAACTTAGACCGTACAGAGTTGTGATAAGCATTTAAGCATAAAGGACGAAGAAGGCTACTCAACTGATTTTGTGGTTACCTTGTTAGTAACATCTCTTCTGAATTGAAAGTCAATGATACGTTTTATATCATACAATTTGGTATTTTATCGTTGTATGAACTGGCTTTCCTGGACCGAAACCAGACATTTCATTCTGTACAGCAATTGATAACATGTCTCTCCGTAAAGGCTCTTGACCACAGTTTTTCAGCAGAACATTAATGGTTTTCTCAAGACCCATACCAAAGAGACAAATAGATGCTCATATAACGTCCACCGAGAAAATTTTAAGTCTTGAAAAGAGGACTCATAAAACAATGTAATCAAAGGAAAATTAGATTTTATTTAAAAAAAATATTCTACTCCCACAACAGTTGTAGGAAGAAAGGTAAATGATTAAAAGATTCCCTAAGAAAAAAAAAAAAACGTGAATTTCATTGTAATACATCACGACGCAAAATAATCATTCTGGCGACCTCCAGAGACTATGAAACTTGTAATTCATTAGCGCCAGCGAGATAGTAAGCTTACACACAGTCCATATCGTAGTCACTCACTCTTTGAGAGGAATGTCAGGGAAAATGTAAAACAAACCACAAAACAAGATAAACAAACATGGTGGTGGAATGGTACAGGAATGCGCCGTCCTTCTTCCTCCTTTTAAAACATCATCTACCTACGTTTCAGAGTTAAGAGGTAGGAGGAGGAGAAGGAGGAGGAGGATGGGAGAAGGATGAAAGGGGGGAGGGGTGATAGGAGAAGAGGGGAGGGACGGGAGGGCCATAATTTGTCTGTATTTGTCAGAAGCAGGAGTCGTTATCATACCTGACGCGGAGTTGAACGAGTTAATTACCGTCTGCTCGTCGAGAGTGGTGGATTTTTACAATTCCACCTTAGAGGGAACATCGCCATCTCCAACACCCTGCCATTAAGCTGGCAAAAATTGGACTGCGTTTAATTACGAATGAATTTCAGCAAATGTTGGCGTCGCCAGTGAGATTCACAAGGCTTGTCTGTCTATTTGGGGAGTCAATTTATTCGGCGATTTCCACTCTTCACGGCTATCAAAGATGGAGAGAACCCCACGAATAACTTATGCAAACCGGCAAGGAGCCTCCAGTGCGCGTCAAGTATCCAAAGTTATGATCTATGAGAGCATAAACACCAGTCAGTGCTCGAACAGCCAACTACCCCTAACAAAGGTCTGAACAAGTCACCTCCATTAGCAAAAAAACACTTTACAGCGACAAGATCCTTAAATTATCCTTACGATCATGGTAAATATATTCAAAAGACCCTTCATAAGGATTTGTGGAATGTATGTAGAAAAAATGATCGCAGAAAAGAACACAACACCGCCAAAAATTCATCGCTAACTTTGTGAGAATTCTCGTCCCCAAACCCCCAACCCCTCCACACGCAAAGACCCCTCCCAAAAATTGGATCTGCGCTCGCACGACGATCTATCCCAAAATTTGATCAGATTTTCTTTAGCTCATAACTCAACCGTCCAAAAATTTCCGTTTAAATCCAACGATAATTTTTCCGATGATAACTGCAGATTAGGATCCATAACGAGTAGTACTGTAGTCGAAAAATCTTATCCATTTCAACTAGAAAAAAAAAACGTACGTTACTACCACCATCAATCGAGAGGTCATTCAGAGTCAATGACCAAAGTTTAAATAGTACTGGCACAAAAGAAAAAAAAATATATGAAAACGCTCTCGAGTTAACATTAAACAGGACCTTAATTTAGAGGTTTTCTGAATGATTAATATGCAAGTGTAATTAAATTCATATTATGAATCAATTTTAGACTGCTAAACGAACACATACGCAATGTGTATATATAGTATGTATGTATAAATATCTATATATATACATATATACTAAATATATATATATATATATATATCTATATATATATATTATATATTATAAAATATAAATAAACCGTTCGATAATCAGGCCCTTAAAACACTGATTTAAAGCTAACGACTATACATAATATATATATATATATATATTATATATTTATATATATATATATTATATGTAAATAAATTTTTTCCGTAAACCGTTAAAACAGGATCGTCTCAATTATAAAAGGTCCATTAAAACACTGATTTAAAGCTAACGACTATATTTCGGTGGATTAACTCCCACCCTTATCAGGTAGTGATAAGGTTGGGGGTCAGTCCACCGAAATTTACGTAGTCCAGTGTTTTTTGTAAGGCCTTTTATATTATATCATATATATATATATATATATATATAGATATATGTATACATATATATGCCACATCTATATACAACTTTCTACACGATGTCCATGTAGAATGTAGTGAGAGCGTGTCAGTGATCCCAGTCTTGTGTCTTCTCTAAAGGCCCCCGTCCAGGGACACGACCTCCTAAAGAAGTATAGGTGGGCTTACAAGATGTCACAAGTGTCACCAAACCAGACCAATGGGAATCGTCGTTACGAAAACCTCCATCAGAATGAAAAGCTCGAAACCGCAGACACTGATGCATCTTCAGTGGCACCGAGTCGAATGAATAAAATGACGAAGAAACACCGAGATTATCCCGGGAGGAAATACAGCCACGCGCCAGCCACGTGACACCTAACGAACTTGTAAATAATAAACAGCTGGAACACCACATGGAAACCAGTACCACCAGAAGAACAACTGCACACAAACACATAATCGACACATTTATCTATTCTAACGAAGCTCGGCTCAAACGGACACTTAATGCATACCAAGTGCTCGAGTCCCTAATTTATTAGTTAATTAAACCTTTCTCTGCCTAACCACAAACCAAACTGAGCGTCGCCAATCTGTGAGGGACAAAAGACTCCAAAGACAGACAACGAGAGAGAGAGAGAGAGAGAGAGAGAGAGAGAGAGAGCAGACCGGTTACACTGCCAATGGAAGTTATGATCATGTTAAGTTTGCACCGCTTGATTAAATTATGTGTCAGAGAGAGAGAGAGAGAGAGAGAGAGAGAGAGAGAGAGAGAGAGAGAGAGACTCCGCTTTATTCAAAACGACCCGAAAGCAACAGGTAGTAGCTAGAGAAATGAAATGGCAGTTTCATTTGTCTGCTTCTTGTCTATCGACTATGAGTCTCTCAAACAATTTAGTGACCTCCGATTTTCACCATCATATAAATTTGAAGTACTTTGTCCCAACTCTCTCTCTCTCTCTCATATATATATATATATATATATATATATATATATATATATATATATATATATATATACACACACACATATATATATATATATATATATATATATACATGTATATATATATATATATATATATATATATATAAAGTAAACATCCTCAGTAATGTAGTATATGAGTGCGAATGTAAAGTCATTAAAGAGGACCGTCATGTAAACGGTTAAAAGCTCCCATTTTCATAATTTTTGTATTTTGATATATATATATATATATATATATATATATATATATATATATATATATATTATATATATATATATATATATGAGATATTTGTGTATTTGATGCAAGCGTAAATTATCATGTAATGATGTTCTGTCTTCTTATACATATACAGTCTTCTTATACATATACAAACATTCATGAAAGTAATAAATTAACACTTTCTGTATAAATTTAAACAAAAGGTGACTAAAAGATGGACCTGACAAATGTTAATTTAATCTAAATTTCGCATGTAAATTATATGTTTCCACACACACACACAAAATTATATGTGTATTACTAGCAGCTGTACCTGTCTTCAGACGTGTTATCAAACGCACATTCACATCTAAATGACCTGGATGTACATCTTCCCCCAGCCAGTGCTACTGCGTCACTGACCGGCTCAGTCAGGCACCGCTGCCCAATGGCAGGAGCATAGATGTTGCGACAAGTTACCCGAGAAAAATTTTCATCTCGAGGGCACCCTTAAACGGCCCTTAATAAAACTCAGCCGATAGTTAATCTCTGATATTGAAGTTAAATGCGTTTGTAGTCACTTATGTAAACTCATGGTACCAAAGTTGAATGCAGTAGGCCCATCTTTGGCCTTTTGGGCCCTAATTCCGAAAGGAGGGCTGTGGCTCCCTGCTATCAAGGTCGGGGTAGGTAGGCTACGAACCCCTTCTCCCCTGGTTGGTAAGTCAAAAGGGCGTAGGCCTCCTGCCCCTTAATATGATGGGAAACCCTCCAGCCCCTTTCCCAGGGTGGTTACCCGCTTACTACTGAGGGTGCCTTATGGTCACTATATTGTGGGGTGTCTGTTTGTGCCTATGGAAACACTTCTACATAGTTATCAACTCTGAAAGTTGTAAAAAATGAGGGGGTACCAAAAAGAGGGGTTATGACCCCTTAAGAAAAGGCCCTCGAATTTTGAATTTTGACTAAAACCTTCCTGGGGGGAGGGGAATCTATCATAATAATTTGGTATCCCTAGCTTTCATAGTCTGGCCATTCATAGCGAACAAACAAACAAACAAATAAACAAACAAAAAGACAAATAGACAGAAATTGCCTTTAATATATATAACTGGTTCAGTCAGGCACCACTGGCCGACATCAGGTGCATAAATGTTGTGACAGGTTGCTTGGGAAAGCCTATAATTAAATTCTGGTACAGATGATAAATGTGTTTGTAGTCATTTATGATAACTCGTGATACCAAATTTGCATACAGTACGCCCATCTTCGACCCTTTGGGCCCTGATTCCCAAAGGAGGGGCTGCACCTCCCTGTTATCAAGGTTGGGGTAGGTGGACATCGACCCCCTCCTCCCCTGGTCAGTAAGTCGAAAGGACGGGGGCCTCTTGCCTCCTAACATTGTGGGAAACCCTCGGGGTCCCATTCCCTGGGGGGGGGGGGTCCCCCTTAACTACTGAGGGTACCTTATGGCCCCTATATTATGGGGAGCTTGTTTGTACCTGTAGAAACACTTCTATACAGTTGTCAACTCCGAAAGTTGTAAAAAAATGAGGGAGTACCAAAAAGAGGGGTTATGATCCCTTTAGAAAAGGCCCTGGAATTTCGGATTTTGACTAAAACCTTCCTGGGGAGGAGGAGGAGTCTATGGCAAAAATTTGGTATCCCTAGCTTTCGTAGTCTGGGTGTGCATAGCGAACAAACAAACAAACAGACAGACAGAAATTGCCTTTTATATATACAGACATTGCATAATTATATATATATATGTATATATAAATATATATATACATACATATATATATATATATATATATATATATATATATATATATATATATATATATATATGTATGTATGTTTGAGGGACGACGACAAGGGCAACCTGATACCCTTTTCTAGCCCGTGTCTGGGAGGGGAGATGGTTAAACTATTCCATTGCTCGACTATCACTGAAACCAGCCCGAAATTCGTTTATTTTCTGAATGTGCGACAAACCATCGATGAAAAATCGTAAATATTCTGTGGGGGTTACTGACGAAATCAATTCAGCTGAAATTGTATAAGTGCAGTACACAGCTCACCCAAACCTCGTCAATGCAAATACTTGGACCACCAAAATATTAAAAAACAAAACAAATGAACCATTAATATCTGAATGAAAGGAAAACAAAATTTTGAGGAAAGAGTGAAAGGTGAAAACAGGGAGAACTCTATCCGATGGTAGACGTATATTATTAAAGATAAGGGCTAAGGAGTATAACGGGACGCCTGTAAAAAATAACGATAACACGATAAAGATTTAGTCGCTCTACAATGGTGTATGGCGACTAATCTTGCTTAACTAAGAATGAAATTCATTTAGGCATTTCTTACAGTGACAGACTTTAATATGGGTAACTTGATCATAGCTGAAAAGTCTAAATAAAACAAAAAATCTCAGCGAATTATTAGAGTAAATGGAACGACGGATGTGTGCTCATATTCTGAAATATCTACAACGAACCCTATACGAATTAAGTCACTGGTTTCTCAATGTTATTTTACTGTTCATTCGCAGACTAATTTGGCAATTTAGGTTTTACATGATCAATTACCAGTAATCTCGCTTATATATACATTGCAATAATTTTCACCCCTACTCTGTCGACTTGATAGGTTATTTAGATAGTTCATACAGACCCCGTAAGCCTTTGGGACAATGGAATTTAGTTCGCATGATGGATGCCATAGTTTATTTGATGGAACACTGTTACCGCACTTGCATGGTTTGTGGTTCATTCCTGGTCTGCCATCAACATCAAAGTGGAGTCAAGAATAAGGGCATAGGGAGAGCAATCTCATCCCAAGACATACATACATTCATACATACACACACACGCATATATATATATATATATATATATATATATATATATATATATATATATATATATATATATAATCTTCATGTATTAGTAATAAACAACCGGCAGCATAAAATACAGTCGCCTGTCAGATTAAATTAATAAATGCCTATATATAAACCATTTGATCCGCAAAAAACCATTAACAAACGTTGGCCCAATCGATTAAAAAAATCAATGCAATCAATTTACTTCAAGTATTTTAGCAGACTTCATTACTTGAAGTCTATTAGTTGATTCAATTACTACAGCTCTTTTAATGAATCCAATTACTTAAGGCTTTTCTGCTGGATAGCTTACTAAAGGGGCTTTCAGCAGAGTTAATTACTAGGAGCCATTCAGATAATTCTCAAACAGTTTTGCATGATTAGCTATGCTAACGTATGGGTGACCAAGGACTCATTCGAACAGGATACCAAATGATAATGCTGTGTATGTAACGTCTAAAGATGAACTCATTAAGCATCCGTTAAGTCCGCTTCCTCCTGAAGCGTCCAAGTACCAAACGACGGGCTTCCCCTTCTCACATTCACTAGGGAGAAATCAGCAGTTCCTTGAATACTCAGTTAGATGAATGTCTGTTTCCCTCTGCTACCAAACTCTGGATCCCTCGCACGTACGCTCCTCCCGTTTTCTATGCCTTTTCAACTTTCGAGAGAAGAGACTCCATTTATTGGGATTAGGACCACTTTTCCTACCCGTCAAGTTGAGAACTAGTTACCTTGTAATTACTATATTAAAACATTACAGTGAATAAGAGATCTTGAGGCCGATCTCGGAAGTTCCATTTTCATAATCATTATGACAGGAAACAAAACATTAAACTGAGCTGTACTGAAGTAAGGGGCTCCGGAACTGGCTGACATAATTGCGCATCTAAGCACATACTTACACGTAATAAAAAATAATAAGGAACTTCAGAAAGGGCAGAGAAATAAAGAAAACATAGCAAGATTATAGTGGAGATTGGAAGAAAGGTTTGACTCAAGCGGTATAACCGACTTCCCATGAAAATCAAAGCAGACAGAAAAACTGGCGTCATCGTTTTATTGATTAAAATAAATTTCGTATAGTACAGCTCTTCGCGATTTAACTGTGGCAGGGTCATTATCCGAAGGGAAATATGTTTAAACTATTAAGAAAAGGAGTTAAACATAGTTTCGATGTCGGCTAATAAAAATAAAAACATATAGAAAGTGCTTTCACTATGATATAGCTACTGACTTATCACAATTATGAAGGGTGTGAACACTATAATAAAAAGGCGTTTGAAATATCGGAGGTTTGATGACTTATCAAACTTAGCGATGAGATAAAACAAGCTTCCTTATGGCTAATGACTGACCAAATCTAAAACAAAAGATCAATAAAAAATAATTTTAAAAAAATTCAATTTATTTTTGGCTCATCAGACCTAAGAATGACAGGAAATGTTTTTCCAGTGCGGTACATCCAGCCACCGAGCAAACCCAAGAACGTGAGACGAGTTTCCAACATGATCTTAGCACTGGATGATGAGAGAAACGATGTTTTCAATTGTCGTGGCAGTGGCATGACTTAAACCAAGGCGATATAAGGTTTGATTGTTGCATGATCAAAGCCATTGATAGTTTTCTGATGGTGGATTAAACCATAGTTGAGGTTAAATAAATGGTTTTATAGCCTGTTATAGTTGTTGGTTCATCAAAGTCAATTGCTGATCAAAATAAACAAGAGACCAAAGCTGTTCCTACATTGGTATGGACATCGGCAGATCAAAATAAAACTCAAGAGAAATGGGTTTCCAATGGCTGGCTGATCAAAATCCAGGAGACAGATCGCAACGGTTTATTAAGATGTACAGCGTTCGCTAATCATGGCTTCTGTGTTTTTGCTCCATCTGAAATAAATTTCTCGGGAGGATAATCATTATTTACTGTACTAATAAATAATAATAATAATATGGGAGCACAATCGATTAGCTGATGCTGATCGTAAATGGGTGCAATATTTTAAGTTTACAAGGTGACGCAAGAGTTAACTATATAACCTCACACTTTGTATAAGTAAATAGGATTTATA
>NC_087210.1:27510693-27525693 GCF_015104395.2 Macrobrachium nipponense
TCTGGTGATTACAAATTCATTTCTCGATATAATGTGGTTTGGATCCCACAATAAGCTGATATCGAAGCGTCACCTATCTATAAATATTCACCATATTAAAGGGCATTTCTGAGGAAAGTCCACCTGAAAGAGAGAGAGAGAGAGAGAGAGAGAGAGAGAGAGAGAGAGAATCTGCGAAATATTATCCTAAATAAATAAATAAATAAATATAATATATATATAAATATATATATATATTATATATATAATATATATATATATATTATAATATATATATATATATATTAACTGGTGAATTGCAGACGAATGTCCCACGCACAAAACGTTAACAATACACTATGCCATTCAGGCCCGTATTTACAGTCAGCATCCTACTTCACACCCATAAAGTAAAGGTGCGTCGACAATACCTTCATACATTTCAAATTAAGCTTCTCCAGACACTAAGTTTTTTTCGGATTAATTACATTTATTGCTAAATAATAGAAAAACCAACTATTCCGGCATTCATTACACAATCGTTTTGTTGCTCCTTTATCATCACCTTTGCTCACATTCAATTTCAAATTTCTGCAATTACCAGAACTTTCAATCATTTCACTCGTCTCTGTGGTTACTCTTCACTATTCCTAATATAGTTTATTATGAGCATAAGCCACTTCAGAGTCCATTCATGACCCACATTTCTACTCACAAATTTACACTGACATATAAAGTCCTATTTCCGACTTCTAGCATCACTCCATCAATAATGACATAACAGAAAGTCCCCCAAGTACACAATTTAACTTACAGTAATCGATCTTGGCAAATCACAATTTCGTAATATATACTCAATATCTTCCACAGAGCATCCCTACCAATCTATCATATATTTTTTTTTTATTGGCATATGTATGCCACATGCAACCCTTTCTCACTTTTCTTAAACTTTTCATAAAAATAGTTGACAGTAAATGATTCACACATACACCCTCTTTCATTTCAAACCCCGCACTGAACTTTCCTTATTAATCTTTATCATCTGTCTTCCTTTCCCGATAAAAAAAATACCATAACCTCCCCTAATATAGACACTAATGTTGTCCCCTAAAATTCTTACAAGACCTTCCAATCACAGTTACAATTATACAGAAAAGAATTAAAGTAATACTCTCGCCATTTCAACTGGAACATTCCTAAAATCCAATCTATTCAAATTGGCTTCCTTATTAAGCTTTCACTACATAACTGCAGCATCCTCATTTTCTGGTATCTTTCCATTTTAAACTTCTCAATTACTCCTCATCAATCACTTTCACCAGCATTCTCAATTCAAACTAACTCCTTCAACTCTTGCTAAATTGAAATTTGTCACTCTCCTGTCTTTCGCATTTATCAACTCTTCAGACTACCTACTCCATGGATACAGGACAGCAAGCACTTCACACAGCATCTTTCAATTCGCATATTTTATTTCAAGATCAATTTGCAACGAGAAAGGTCATTTCCTCCGTACTTTATGCCAAAGAAAACAACATCCTTCCCATATTATTTGCCAGATTTACTCATATTTCACTCACGTTTCTCTTGGCTACCTTATTTATCTTCTCATACATATCTACTTGGCCATCTTTTCTTCACTAGCACTATTAACAATCGTTTTGTTCTTCAATAACTCTAATTTCACTGAAAAGAAAAATACTGCTTTTATTTGCATACTTATTCTCTGCACTGGCTACCCTCAGCTAGATATAAAAATATTAAAGACCACATCCCAACAAGCCTTCACTCCAATTTGATTTATCAATGGCGCTGTATTAGTTGTGATGTCACTGATGTTGGAGAAAATACCAGATCAGTTTGGGTGACATTGTTTGAAAGCCTCACTAAGTCTTTTCGTAAAGACAACTATCGTTCAAGTAGAGAACGTGAGGAGACTCGAGACCCTTTACATGTTGAAGATTTTTCTGTTTCAACTACTGCTCAGTCTGCAGAAGGCATCGATATTTTGCGAGTGTTGTAATCGTCTAAGATCAAGCCTTCGTTGACTAGAAATGTAGCAAACTTCACTTTCATGTTTTTACCCTGAGCTCTCTGGTGTGCGTATTGATTTGTGTACTTATCATGTCCTTGTACTAGATCTAGAAAGCTTTATTTCGATGAATTTCATTATTTATTTCATTACACTTTCTAGCCATCTTCTAAAGATACCTTTTTCATTGTTAGTCAGTTTCTGAAAATTTATTGTATAATTAAGAATTGCAATGCTATAATATTTTTTGAATTTTAGGATAATTACGAGTGATAGTGTTACACGAACCACGTCCCAATAAATTTGTGAAACAATAATGTTCCGGTCTTTGCCTGCTAGTGTCCTTACTGATATAATAGATATATATATAGATATATATATTTATATATATATATATATATATATATATATATACTGTATATATAATTCTCTCTCTCTCTCTCTCTCTCTCTCTCTCTCTCTCTCTCGATCGAATTTGTTGAACTTTACTTGAACCGCAAAGTTCCCTACCACTTTGGTGTTGCCAGATTTATAAAATTTTGGCAATGGACAGATGTGGGCCCTTCCAAAAGAACCGTCGTTATCATTGACATGAGACGAACCGAACAACGATTCTCTTATGGATATAGTATAGGAACACCAACTGTTTCCTTCCATCTTTGCCACCGACCTCCTACACTCGAACAGGCTTCTGGCCCTAAGGACGGAGACTTCCATTGTGATGGGAACAGCAACGCGCGCGAGGAGGCGTCTGTCTAAGCTAAATGCGGCGGCGATCCAACTTCCAAGGGCGAAAACAAGCAAACGAATCCACCGGTTCCAGACTTCTTTGCCCAAGTTAACGGCAGCAACGAGCTAGGCACAGCGAGGGTAGACTAACACAAAAACAAAGGCAGAACGGGGGCTCCTTTTTTTTCTTTCTTTTTTTTCTTTCTTTTTTCCATCGGGATGAAAAAAGTCTTGGTGCTGACGTACATGGTATACTTCTAAACGGGGCTGAATATAAAGATGACTTATTTTCGTAGTTTTTATATATGCAGTACATTACACAGAAGTTCTTTTACGTGATTCTTAATATGATGAAGCAATGTAAACTGAAATATATTATATATATATATATATATATATATTATATATATATATATATATATATATATATAATGTACATATATATATATATATATATATATATATATAATATATATATATATATATATATATGTAGTGTGTCAATTCAACTCAAAGACTTTGCTGTCGTAGTGCATATAGGAAAACAACGTCAGCACCATACACAATCGAAGGTGGATACCAAAAAGCACTGAAACCAAAAAGCATCGCCTTCGTCATAGCCCACTTTGGCAGCAGGAGCAAAGGACTACAGAAAAAAACCGGAGAGAGAGAGAGAGAGAGAGAGAGAGAGAGTAAACGATGTGTTTACCTATGGTCTCGTTCTCCGTGACTTTATTTTCCCGGGGAATGTTTTTACTGGTGGTGGTAAAAGGCGCCTCGCCAGAGGGCGTGCGAATGGCTCCTCTCTCCGTGTTTACCCTCGCCCGAGGTGACAGCGAAGGCGGCGTTGGTGCTGTGGATGGTGGAATAGCTGGAAGGAAAGCCTCATGTGTCTGTGTGTGTTTGTTTGTTTGTATGTTCGCGATATCAGGAATGTTTCCCCTTCGAAGCAAACGAAAATTCTAACAAGCAAGGCCTTCTCAATAAAACCACGGAGCAAAAACAACAAACCACCCAATTCTAAATAATCTCCATCAAGGTGGTCCCTGCTTCCCTAAAGGTTATATTCCTTTAAATGCCCATCTCAGATCTTAAACACATCCTGTCAGTCACGAGTTCCAACATTTAGTAAAATGCTCATGAAAATCTGCACCAGTCTTTTGGCGTAATTCTGCTCCAAACAAGAGATCCGAACAAAATACATAACCTACTTGACGGAGGTAACATTTCGGCAAGCCATGTAAAATGGTCTTCATCGAAGGCAATAGCTTGTACAGTCAAGCAAATTATTAATGGCAGGGTTTCATAATTTTTCGTTAACCTCCTGACGCACGATTCATGTCGTCTTAATCTATTTTTCTTTTCAATGATGGAAGAAATCTTACGCAAAGACGTTAAAAACAGTCACTGATATCTTTAGAACATCAAGGTATATAATTGTGTAAAACTATTTTCCATAATAGAAAAATTCACGCGAACCAAACAAAGTGACAAAAAACATCATATCACAACCACTGACATACATTACTAAGTAGATAGGAGACACCTATCAGTACTATAGTAGACACAGCCCTTATATTATAATTTCAATATTATGTTGAAGGTAGTTGAACGATTCCATTTGTTACATTTTACAGAAAACATTGGAAACTCACAAAATGCTATCAGAGATAAAAAAAAAAAAATGGTATCCTAACAGTGTGAACCATACGACCTCACTATTGTTTTCGATGTTGTAATGTGTGTCGATGTGTCATTTATAGGTCAAAGAAACATCCCCTTCTCAGCAAATGACAATTATTACACTGCATTCAGTAAAGTTCCTGTTAGAGAGATATCAAGAAAGATTAATATACAAAAGAGAATCATACATAGATGAACCAAATTGTTTAGAGAATGGCAAAGTTTAGAAAATAGGCCTAGAAGTGGAACTCCTCGAAGCGCCACAAGAGCAAAACAATACAGGGTGTAACATGAATTTATGCAACCAGGAACCATGACTACGCCTATGTCTGGTGTCATGAATTACTTTAGATGGAAACGGTGAGATTTTTAAAAACGAACTGGATATTGGTACGGCAGCCGTATCCTGAATGCGATAGATATTAGTACGGCTGCGAATTGCGCATGCGCGAACCCTTGTTTTCCGCCTCAGGCATATATCAGTGACAGCAAGAAAAGGACGACCTAGCAACGTGAACAGAGTAATAATACATCAGTTTTCACGAAAAACAGACGCTTTCAGGTTTCAACAAGCTGAAAAAGGCAATAGACGTACGGAGAGTCAAACTAACAGAAATTTTAAACCCGTAGATCACGAACGATCGAATCGGCCCTGAAAAGAGCTCCGAAACGGAGATTCAAAGAAGATTTGTGGCCTAGCTAGTAAAGTAGTGCATCAGTCAGTAGTGCGTCCAATATGGGAAACATGCTGTTAATACAGACCTGATTTGGATGATTACTTACGATTGATTAGGCTGTTTACCAGAGGATCGACTTTGGTAGTTTTCCTTATCACCATGAATACAGCACAGCACGATTTCTGTGCACTTCAAATCTTATTTGAATCTCCTCTTCGGAGCTCTTTCAGGGCCGATTCGATCGTTCGTGACCTACGGATATACAATTTCTCGAAGTTTGACTCTTCGTAGACGTCTATTGCATTATTCAGCTCGTTGAAACCTGAAAACATCTGTTTTCCGGCGAAAACTGATGTATTATTACACGGTTCAGAGGAGATTCAAAGAATTGAAGTACACAGATAGATTAGATTAGTTTTATTTTTCATGCATATAGTCAAAATCTAAGTATGTTTAAGTATTATTGTTTTTTTATATTTTTATTTACTGTCAAAATGTTTTGGTGCTTTGGTGATGGCAGTATGGTGCTTCACTTTGACATTTTGAATTGAACATGTTCAGCGAAACAATTCAGTTCGACTATTATTATACTTATACTGTCGCTGATCTTCAAGTGCCGTACCTATAGCTCTTAGCAACAGTGTACGGAAACTGCTGCATGATTAGCAAACTGGTAAACGGATACGGCTAACTGCCGTACCTACAGCAAGTCAATAGCGCAATACGGCACCACCGACAGAATCTGACGTACCCCCACCACACTATGTTATTTGTACGGCAGGAAGTCTGAAATTGACGCATGCGCAATTCACAGCCGTACCAATATCTGTCGCGATCAGTATACGGCTGCCGTACCAATATCCTGTGCCTTTTAAAATTACACTTGAAAACTTTGATAGGTGCTTAATGAAGAAGGCTAATGAATAAGCAAGTCTACCTTTGATAGATAGAGATTCAGTTAGGCTGACTTTTCTTTTTCTTTATCGGTGTCCATTGAATACCACTGATAGGAAGGGAAACAGATTCAATGATGCATGCATTTTTCCCTCCAAACCCACACACACACACACATCTCAGACTACTCCGACTTCTCGCTACAAACTTTGTGTGAAAGGCACCAAAGGTAACAGTTATTTTAAAATTCACCTCACCAACAAATGAAGCCTTAAAATGCATATGTTTATAGAACATTTTCTGCTCAAAATTACTTTTCTTTCATTCCCCAAAATATTTGCATAAACTCGTGTTACACCCTGTATGATTGTTGCAGCTGTCAAAGAACAACCCCTGATTAGAGCAGTAGGTTTTTATCGTAAAAATATCTGAAATAGACTTAACAAGAAAGTCACCTTCCATATTTCCTATCTTTTCAGCTTCTTATAACATGCTAATGGCAGTAGGTCTAGGCATAGATGTGAAACTAATTCTCATTAATTTCTATTTAAAAAGCCGCGAATAACTGCAGAATGATTAACCCAGAAAGCTTTTATGAAAGTGAGCCTCTCTTAATGTATTTTACAGCTTTGACTAACACAGCTTTCCAACGTGTCCAGATGAAATAGAATGATATGCAAGGAACCAGATAAAAAAAATCTAAATTGTATTAATTTGATTTCTTATGATTAGTCTGAGTAAATTATGTTAAGCAATGATGAAAAGGATAAGAAAAAAGATGACCAAAAAAAGAGGAATATTCAAATAAAGCAGATTAATATAGAAATGGTCAATTTACACATTCATTCAGATTATGTATCCGAGAGAGTATGCATTGAAAAAAGACCTGCGCAAATCAGATGTCAAAATCAGAAGCCAAATTTAGGCCTACTAAATGTGTCATGCAAATTATTTTATTGATCAAAGGACAAAATCAGTTGAATCACACTTTGCTATTAAAGAATATTGACAGGCTTAATGTATTATTTATCGGCTATAGGTAACGAACTATCGCCCAGTACAATTCGATATGTTGGGTCATGACTCGAGCGGCAGCAAAGCCTACTACCAAATGCTTATACTACTGCTGCCATGAAACACTTAGTTGAGACTAAAATGATCATTTGTGGACCCGTAGTTATATATTGCCCTTAATTTGATACGTTAAATAAATATACTCAATTCTAATTTAATCTATTTCAAGTATAACATCTTTGAAAGGAAATATTGATCTATTGATAAATAAATAATCTGGCACCTGCACATGGCAGTATTTCTATAACGAACAATGAATTAAGAAACTACACCAATAGTTAGTGGGCCGACTGTACAATCGCGATAGAAAAGAGCGGTCAAAAAAATCGCGGAATCCGTAGAAACGCTGGTTATTCATGAAATACTCTACATGTCAAGGGCATTTACATGGGTATATGCAAGCGAATACAAACACGCAAACAAGTTAATAAAATGCAGTGAGGTAAGTCATTTATCATCAAACGTAACAATGGATAAACCTCTTGATAAAAAGAAAGAACAGGCAGCTGAGCAAATATGATGTATATGAAGATGATACTTTGTTATTACGAGCAATATATATATATATATATATATATTATAATATTATATATATATATATATATATATATAAATTATATATATATTATATATATATATATATATATATATATATATATGCACGCCCGTGTATAAGTGTAATAGCAATAGCCATAACAACCTCTTAACTTCTCGACCCCCCACACTTTTGCGAGACACAAACCCTGAAGCCTTTTGCAGAATTCGAACACTCACGTAATATGGAAGTGTATGAACTTGAATCCCGCCAAAAGTTCCACACTGGACGAGTGGTTTTCGCGCTCGGCTGCCAATCCGGTGGTCCGAGGTTCGATTCCCGGCCCGGCCAACGCGGAATCAGAGGAATTCATTTCTGGTGATAGAAATTCATTTCTCGATATAGTGTGGTTCGGATCGCACAATAAGCTGTAGGTCTCGTTGCTAGGTGACCAATTGGTTCCTAGCCACGTAAAAATATCTAATCCTTCGGGCCAGCCCTAGGAGAGCTGTTATTCAGCTCAGTGGTCTGGTAAAACTAAGATATACTTAACTTTTTTAACCGAAGCCCGCCAAGAACGCCAGTGTTTCTACACCTGTTTCCCCGTTTGGGTTTAAGGCCTTGTAGTGACAAGTATCATGAAAGGGCATCAATCAATTTGAACATTCAGCATAAATTAATGTATGGTAAAGTTTACCCGAAACAGACGGCAATGTTACAGTTCGGCAGGAACCAAAGGCAAGAAACTCTTTAACAAAAACTTCCCTTATTCCAAAAAGCTAGTTTATTACATATTCGGATTTGCAAAACCACGAAACACTCAACTGCAGACTGTCGATTATACATGACCAAAACAGTCTATTCAGGATAGTTTAATATTTGCTTATTTTATAAAGATGGTTATAAACCACAGAATCAGGAGAGGACTCCACTACCTTCTCTCAGAGAAAGATGGCGAAACCACGGACTATCTAAAACCATAAAAGCCAAAGACTACCAAGCAGAAATATCAGTAATCAAAGAAGCACTAAACACAGATGTATAGTAAAGATGATACTAGACAGAGATTATCCAGTAATAATGACGCTATAACAGCGAGACGTCAGGAACATTAAGTGGATGACAATCAAGTAAAGATGAAACTAAAATAAACTATCCAAGAAAAATAACAAACCACAGACTCTCCAGAAACGCACAATCACGAATTCCAAACCTAAACACTTCAATGTGAACCATCAGGTAATAAAGGCACAATCTAGAAATGCCTAAAACTCATATTATTCAATATTAAACCATACACTATTGAATTAAGCTGACACTAAATTACAAAATATTCAGGGACACTAAATCACAGCCGATCCAGAAAATATAAATGAAGGGTATCAATCAAATATGACAACTAACATTAGACTAATCATAGAAACTGTCCAACTAAGATGAAACTAAACCATAGATTACTAATAAAGGTACCACTAAACCACACACTATCCACTGAAGATACATTAAACCACAGACTATCCATAAACGCCAATCCATCGACAATCTAATAGAGATAATACTTACTTGCACGCTACCCAGAGAAGGGAACACAAACTATCTAGAGAAGGAAACGAACTATCCAGAGAAGGAAATAAATTATCCAGAGAAGGGAACACAAACTATCCAGAGAAGGAAACGAACTATCCAGAGAAGGAAATACAAACTATCCAGAGAAGGGAAAATAAATTATCCAGAGAAGGGAACACAAACTATCCAGAGAAGGAAACGAACTATCCAGAGAAGGAAACGAACTATCCAGAGAAGGAAATAAATTATCCAGAGAAGGGAACACAAACTATCCATAGAAGGAAATACAAACTATCCAGAGAAGGGAAAATAAATTATCCAGAGAAGGGAACACAAACTACAGACAACCCAGGAACTTACCTCAAAACCTGCTAATGGAAAATTAGATGCCACTACGACTACAGAAAAATAACCGGGTCACTTATATCTCGAACAAATTATATTAAACCAGACACTTACCACAAAGCGTAACCAGAAGAGAAGACTGAAAATACAGTCCACGACGATGAAAGGCGTGTGTAAACACGACCTTCCAATGCTTGCTGGCTTCGGAGCATTACGCTAGGGATATAATAACACGAAATCAGTCTACTTAGGGGATATTTCAACAAACTCTGATACATTTATCTTTGGGATTACTCGCTCCCAAAACATAACTTACAAATGACCTGGTAGGTACTAGAGACTAAGCAAGACAACCTTCCTCGTTACGATGACAGAGTACAGACCACCTCATCTGATTAATGATGTGCCACAAATTCGGCTTCAAAGGAAAAGCTTACCTGAAACTTAACGTGACCTCAATACGCATTCCGTAGTATTCCAGACCACAGAAAATCACGGGAGGGTGCCGAAGACTGAGCAAAACTGGTGAACCAACCACACAGAAAATATTATCAATTATTGAAAGGATGCCTCTATAGTATTAAACGCAAATAAACGTAAATCCGAGAGATCCGTAAGAGCAATGCAGCACAACAAAGCTAAAATGACGTTATAATGACGTTCTCTTTGGAAAAGTATACATGCATACCGAGATAGTTTGCACTGACCCTGAAGGGTTAAGTTATAGAACTGGACTGGATGCCGACTGTCAAATCCAGAGCCATCATGTATAAGGAATCATTCTACCAAATGCAAAGCACATATAAATTTCGATTATTTTAGCTATTGGCCAAGCAAAGATCCAACAAAAACCTCAGATACTTGAGTCTTTAAATATTAAACTACTGGTTTCCTCGTTAAACACTCCGACTGTCTCTATTCCACTGTTTCGGTCATACCTCATTACTATTTGTACCTCTGATCGTTATATATATATATATATATATATATATATATATATATATATATATATATATATATTATATATATATATATATATATATATATATATATATATATATATGTTTTCTTTTACTGTTAGTGCGCTCCTGTTGTTTGCGTTGTAGGGTTAGCGTCTTCTACTTTGTGTATAAGGATATCACTCTCTTACTTTGTTTTTCCATTCTTTGAAAATATTTCTCTAAAAAATCAAAATGCATTTTTCATGTAATTTGTTAGGAGTGTTTTGTGATTTTGCTCATTTTAATGTGGTCTTGTGTAACCATAGGTGTCGTCATTTTGTGCCTTGTGTGTATGTATTTAAGTGTGCTCTAGTCGGTATAATTTTTAACTGCCTCTGTAGATTTTTAAAGATTAATATTTTAACATAATTCAGTACTTGTATTAATTTATCAAATTTTCCGTATAATTCCCTGATGATGTAATTATGAATCACGAAACGAAGTACGAGTCCCCAGCGTATTCCTGCCCTTAACTGCAATTTGTATACGTGCATCGAATCTGCCCGGTTTGTGTGACGTTTGTCGGCCGCCGATTAGGAATTCTATTACTATGGTGCTGAACTTCGTATTCTTCGCCCTTCTCTGGTTTTTCGACTACGGATTAGAGGTTACAACAACTTTCAACAGTTTTGTGGGGACACTTTACGACCCAGCCCTTCTTCACAAATGCCCCAAGCTTGAAAAATTCTTTCAAAAGAAAGAAAAAGTAAGCCTAGATTTGGATTTCTTACAATAATGTCGAATGAATAACATTATTCCTAATTTCATTAAATTCAAGGTGTATAAAAAGTCCCTCTATCATTCACAGTTTTACAATGATGTCACAAAATATTTTTTCAACTATAAAATAAGTTGTGAACAGAAAACCACTGAACGTTTAAACAAGCTATCGAATACTCTCCACAATAAGGTGCTCGTGCCCTTTGCTACTGCGGATAGGATTATTCCTACCAAACTATTCAATAACAGCATTCAACGTTTTATTAATACTACTCAGAGGCGACATAACACAAAGCTTTCCAACCTGGGAATTGTACTACCTAAATTTCATGATTATCACAAAACATTATTTAACTTTTCTAAATATGTATTGTCAAAACGTGAAGAGTTCCTTTTGTCCTTTGGATTAGACTTTTGCTTACCCAATTATAAGCTAAACTTTTGTCAGTTCTATTTGCCCCTCGAATTTCTGTTCCATAGACTAAAAAACTTAACTTGTGTCACGACCAAAGTAGACTTAATAATGAGTTGATGTTGTTATCTCATAGCACTTTTCCAAAAGTCAAAACCCACTGGGCTCCCTTTTTTAGTAAGAAGACCTTGAAACTCTTAAAGCCTAAACCAAACGAGACGATCTGATTATTACTAGGCCTGATAAGGGGAAGGGAACTGTAATTCTAGATAAACTCCGAATATATCAACAAAATGAATGTAATTCTTAACGATAGCACTAAATTTCAAGAAATAAGATTACCAAATCACCAAGCAATTTTTAAAGTAGAAGACAAAATTAATAGGTTTCTGCAAACACTAAAAAAAATTGAGAAAATCATAGATGAGAAGGCATACCACGATCTCCTTTTTATTTTTTATTTTTTTTATTTATTTATTTATTTATTTATTTTTTACAGGATCCTCTTCGGCATTTTGCATGGCCCTACCAAAATTCACAAAACCATTGTTCCCCTTCGTCCTAATTCCTAGCGTCGTACAATGCCCCAAACTTTAAGCTAGCGAAATTCCTTGTGCCCCTGTTGGAGACCTTGACCACTAACCAATATACCTTTAAAAATTCAAAACATTTCGAAGAACGTATATCTTGCATCAAGACTCCGATTTATTTTTGACGTGTCTCGACGTAAAATCACTATTTACAAATGTTCCCGTTAGAGAAACTATTACTATTATTCTTGATAAGCTCTTCCTAATCCTGATTCTGTTTACGGAAATTTTAATCGTCCCCTTTTTTAAGTCTCCCTTAGAACTGACAGTGCTGTGCACGGCCTTTGTGTTTAATGGGAAACTGTTTAACTAAACAAACAGAAGGCATGGCCATGAGATGTCCACTAGGACCAACTTTTGCGAAAATTTTGTATGTGCTCCCTGGAGGAGCACACCTTGAAGGATGCCCCTTGACCTATTGCCTTCTTCTTCTTCTTCTTCTTCTTCTTTTTTATATTCTCGATACCTAGATGATACGTTTGCTCTTCTAAACATGAAACCGATGCCGACCGATTCCTTGAGTTTGTCAATATCTGTCATAGCAATATCACTTTTACCTTGGAGAAGGAGCAGGATTCTGAACTGGCCTTTTTAGATATTTTAATTCTCGATGAAAATGACCATTTCAGTACTACTGTTTTTTAGAAAAAGAACGTTCATTGGTCTTGGGTCAAACTTTTATACCTTCTGCTTTTCTGATTTCAAACTAAACTCTGTCCACACTCTCATACACCGAGCTTTAACTGTCACTTCTATTGGGGCCTTTTTTCACGAAGAAATCCACTTCTTGCAACAATACTTTAATAATAACAAATCATTCAACCCTACAGTAAACTTAAATGTCCCTAAACTCCCTATATATGACGTTTTCCCATTTTTACACGACGATAGCTTTAGAAAGGATTTCATTAGCATTATTCAGAACTTTGGAGCCATTGACATTAAGCTCATCCCCCAAAAATCCAAAAACAATCGGCTCGCTCTTCAAGTTTAAAGATCGGAACATATGTCGGACCAGGTAGCTTCTCAGGGTCAGAGCCGACTCTCATAGGGGGGCGAGTTATAGAACTGGATGCCGACTGTCAAATCCAGAGCTACCCTGTATAAGAAATCATGTTACCAAATGCAAAGCACATATAAATTTCGATTATATTAGTCATTGGCCAAGCAAATATCCAACAAAAACTTCAGATACTTGAGTCTTTGAATATTAAACTACGGGTTCCCTCATTAAACACTCAAACTGCCTCTATTCCACTGTTTCTGTCATGCCTCATTACTAGTTGTACCTCAGATCAATTTTTTTTTTCTTTCATTAGTGCGCTCCTTTTGTTTGTGTTGTAAGGTTTGCGTCTTCTGCGTTTTGTATATCACTGTCTTAGATCGTTTTACCATTCTTTGAAAATATTTCCCTTAAAATCAAAATGCATTTTTTTCATGTAATTTGTTAGAGGTGTTTTGTGATTTTGCTGATTTTAATGTGGCCTTGTGTAACCATAGGTGTCGTAATTTTGTGCCTTGTGTATGTATTTAAGTGTGCTCTAGTGGGCATAATTTTTAACTGCCTTTGTAGATTTTTAATGATTAATATCTTAACATAATCCGGTTGTATCCATTCAGTACTTTTATTAATTTATCAAGTTTTCCATAGAATTCCCTGATGATGTGATTATGAATCACGAAAAGCAGTTTGTATATGTGCATCGAATCTACCCGATTTGTGATTATATATATATATATATATATATATGTATTATATATAATATATATAATATATATATATGATATATCTATATATATATATATATATATATAATATATATATATATATAATATATTACAATTAATATATATTAATGTGAATAAAATAAATAAATAAATATATATCATATACATATATATATATATATATATATATATATATATGTAATATATATATAATATATATATATATATATATATATTATATATAAATATAATATATATATAAATATATATATATATATATATATATATATATATATATATATATATAATTTCTAACTCACGATGGGATCAAACCCAGTCTTTCATTTGAAAGGCAAAGGCTCAAGATGCTACCAACAGTTGGTAGCGCCTTTGCCCATTGAAAGACCTGGGTTTGATCCCTATGTGAGAAATACATTTATTTTCTGTTGATTACTTCTATAAATTTCAGTACTATTGAGCTTTGATTAATTAGCAACTTTTTTAGATTATAGAAAATCGCTTGCATTTATTTCCCTTATTTTAAAACAAACAAGCTTTTGATTCTATAGAAGAAGACTTTGCAAAATCCCCGTCATTTGCTGTGTCCTTGATGAGTTTACTTACATATACTAATAATGATCTTGATTTATATCAGGAACAGCTAAAGCGTTGCAAAATTAAACTTGGGGTTGTTCTTTAAGGTCAGAGACATGAAAAGACTTTAAGGTTATATTATCATGTAAACTCCTTTGCAGAAAAGGTATTTAATTAACCCTTTATGAATGGACTGCTTCTTGGTAGTAGTAATAACAGGTTTAGGGTGGTGGACGGATTGATCCTGTAGATAAACGATATTAAGCGCCATCGATTTCAAAAGAATTGGGAGGGAAAGAGTTGCCAATAAAACCCCTTCCACACAAGGGGCAAAGACACGACGGGCACTCTGATTTGCCCTTCATTCTCTCCCTTTTCAACAGTATTACCAGATCAAACAGGCCAAGGGAGGCAGTAGTCACAGGCAGGCGAACTTAC
>NC_087210.1:27530693-27533193 GCF_015104395.2 Macrobrachium nipponense
TGATACTTTCAGCCTCTGCCCATAAAACGTTTTGCCATGGCCCGGTGGTGGCCTGTGTTGTTGGTACCGATAGCGCTGCCAGACGTACGATTACAGCTAATTTTACCCTTAAATAAAATAAACACTACTAAGGCTTGGGGGCTGCACTTTGGTATGTGTGATGATTGGAGGGTGGATAATTAACATACCAATTTGCAGCCCTCTAGCCTCAGTAGTTTTTAAGATCTGTGGGCGGACAGATAAGGTGCGGACGGACAGACAGAGTCATCTCAGTAGTTTTCTTTTAAAGAAAACTAAACACTGAAAACGGCTTCATACAAACAGAATGATCAACAAGCAGCATATCTGAAAAAAAAAAAAAAAAAAAAAAAAAAAAAAAAAAAAAAAAAAAAAACACACATTTTCAACTACAACAATAGGGGTACCCAAACAAACGACGATAACTGTATATTTCATACATCCTTTATATATATATATATATATAAATATATATATATATATATCTATATATATATATATATATATAGATATATATATATATATATATATATATATAACCAAACAGTCAGTGTACGCGCGCACACACACAGGAAAAGAGAGAGAGAGAGAGAGAGAGGACGTGCGTCATGCGTGTGCCATGGTCATATTCCAACAGAAATATACATCTGTCTGAGAAAGCACTTTCGTACTTTCATCAGACATCAAGAACAGCCTCCAGGGTATGTGCTGTGAGGGAGCCGCACGAGAGAAACGAGCTCCCCAGTCAACGTAGGGAGACGAAATGAAATAAGTTGAGGGTTTGAACGCACAGACACGATAGAACAAGAGAGAATCGGACAAAGAACTAATCCAGTGTGCAAGAATACAAGAAGGATCTCGGAGCAGAAAGACGTGTTATTTGAACGCAAGTGCAAGAGGCAATAAAATCGTATCTGAACACAAGGATACGAGAAATAGGACGGGCGTTAAGTGCGGGAACGCAAGAGGGAAAAACGTACTCCGAAGGCACAACGGAAGAAAGTAGCTATTAGGGACTTAAGGACAGAACCTAGAAAGGATCTGAACGCAAATACACGGATAAGCACGAGGGAATTTGAACGGCAGAAGGGAATAATGGATCTACGAAGAGTACGAGCGCCTTACTGGTTCTGCTAGGAAGCTATAGTAGATTCACATCAATCGTGTATTTGATGTCTATAGGCCAGTCCCTTACGACGCTCCTGATTGGCTGTTGATCTTATCAACAGCCAATCAGGAGCGTCGTACACCTCAGGAGAGGTGGAACATACATCCCACCCATGTGAACTCTCTCTCGAGACTGAGAGTTTCCAGCCCTGTGACTGGCTAATCAACAGCCAATCGGGAGCGTCGTAAGGGACTGGCCTAGACATCAAATGCACGGTTGATGTGAATCTACTATAGTTTAAACCGAGACAAGCTATTCGGAAGCAACAGGCAGAAACTACTAAGTTGAGCGTTGTAAACCATCTGGGAAAGCAATATGGAATTTGAGTGGAAGTACCACTTGAGAAATATGAACGACGAGACGATATAAAACGAGAATGCTTAAAGGCGGCGACACAAAAAAAAAACGAAGTTGAATGACAAAGAACGGTCCGTCACATGGCAACGTCATGAGGTGGAGAGTATCATCCGATGCTTTCTAAAGGTCACCTAACCATGTCATCAACAACTCTGCTATTAACGCTAGTTTTTAACGAAAACGATTTTCCCTTTTGAAAACCTATGAGAAAAATGAAGATGGAGTAATATATATATATATATAATATATATATATATATATATATATATATATATATATATATATAAAATACAAACTGGCATAGAAAGACCATAAACAGACAGGAGTGGAAGGACATGTCTGAGGCCTTTGTCCTGCAGTGGACTAGCAACGGCTGATATAATGATGATGATATATATATATATATATATATATATATATATATATATATATATATATATATATATATAATGTGTGTGTGTATTTCACATCGCGGAGACGAATTGCACCTGTTCCCTGAAAAATCCATTGTGCCTAAGCAGTGAATTAGTTGATCGACTGGGAAGGTTTCCTCTAAAGGGAACAACCATCAAAGAAGAACCCCTAACATTGGAATTAAAACGTGATGTAAACCATAAACAGAAGACGAAGGCCAAGAGCAAACGGAAGAAAAAAAAGGAACGCAAGATCTTTCACTTTAACTCTATGACAATCTCAAGCAAACTACAGAAAACCGAAAAAAGTACAAACAACAATCGGTGTTGAAAAAACAATCAAGGTGTAATGAACATGAAACCACTTCAGAGCATACATTAGTAGGTCAATACATTTGAGGTCGATCTTCACATGAGGAATGGCGCTGTTGGGTTCACCAAGGTACTGGATTAAACAAAGAAAGCAAAGAACAAAACCAACAATGACTGATAATCTAGAAAGGTAAGAAAAAAATAAGTTACTGACAATCTTTAGTTTCTCATT
>NC_087210.1:27540693-27585693 GCF_015104395.2 Macrobrachium nipponense
TCGTCCTATTCCGTAGACTGAAGAAACTGGAAGAAAGTGCGCAACAAACCACTGTAAAGACTTTTAACACCAGACGGGAAGAGCGCTACAAATATTGCTGAGATTACCAAATCCGAATAAAAAGAATGCCACAATCAATTGCAAAAGCCACACGGAAAGAAGCCTTAAACCTTTGAAGAAACTGAAAAACCCAAATGGAAAGAGAGCCACATCCCACTGTGGAGGCTGAAGACTCAGATGAAAAGAGTACCACAAACAATGTGGAAAATTGTAGGATTGATGGGAAGAACGTCACAAACCATTGGAAATATTGCAAAATCCTGATGACGAGAATTCCACAAAGCGCTGAGGTAAATAGAATCCACTTCAAAATCGTGGCAAAAATAATTGGGGTGATTTCAGCATTTATATGGGGCAAGTTCCAAAAAACACAAAGGAGATTTAGCAGGAACTAGATGAAAATTTGCGAAGAATCATTAGGGAGATTGCAGAATCCATAAAGAAAGAGTGTGACAAACCATTGGGGAGACAGCACAATCCACGTGGATAGAATGCAAATCACTGGGGAGAAGGCAAAATCCAGAATAAAAGATAGCCACGAGCCATTAGTCGAATGTAGATGGAAAGGAGAAACAAGAAAACGAAACCAGCAAAATCCATATGGAAAGAGTGCCATACACCATTTGGCGACTGCAGAATCCAGGTGGAAAGAGCGTCAAAGAACACAGAGGAAATTGTAAAATCCAGGTGGAAAGAGACCTATAAACCATATGGAGCTTGCAAAATCCAGGTGGAAAATACCAAAGACCTCTGAGGAAATGGCAAAGAGAGCCATAAACTATATCGAGATTGCAGGATCAAGGTGGAAAGAGTGCCAAAGACCATTAAGGAGATTGCAAACCCAAATGGAAAGAGTCATAAACCGTATAGAGATGCAGTCTAGGTGGATAAAGTGCCAAAGACCATTGTGGAAATTGCAAAATCCAGATGGAACAAATGCCATAAACCGTATGGGGATTGCAGAATCAGATGGAAAGAGAGCCATAAACCAATGGCGATTGCAGAATCCAGGTGGAAAATACCAAAGACCATTGTAGAGACTGCAGAATCCAGGTGGAAAATACCAAAGACCATTGTAGAGACTGCAGAATCCAGGTGGAAAATACCAAAGACCATTGTAGAGACTGCAGAATCCAGGTGGAGAGCTTGCCCTAAACCATATGGAGATTGGAGACTTCAGGTGGAAAGTATCAAAGACCATTAAGAACATTGTGAAATGCATGTGGAAAGAATGCCAAAGACCTCTAAAGAGATGGCAAAATCCAGATGGAAAGAGATCCATAACCATATGGAGATTGCAGAATCCAGGTAGAAAGAGCGACGAAGACCCCCGAGGACATTGCTAAATCCAGGTGGAAAGAGAGCCATAAACCATATGGAGATTGCAGAATCCAGGTGGAAAGAGTACCAAAGATAATTGAGGAGAGTGCAAAATCCAGATGGAAAGGAAGCCATAAACCGTATGGAGAAGCAGAATCCAGGTGGAATGAGCGTCAAAGACCTTTGGAAAGAGCGTCAAAGACCATTCAGGAGACTGCAAAATCCAGATGGAGAGAGAGCCATAAACCGTATGGAGATACAGAATCCAAGTGGAAAGAGTGTCAAAGACCATTCAGGAGACTGCAAAACCCAGATGGAAGAGAGCCATAAACCGTATGGAGATTGCAGTCTATTTTGAAAGAACGTCAAAGGCCATTTGAGGAGACTGCAAAAACCAGGCGGAAAGAGTGCCAAAGACCATTGAAGATGATTGCAAAATTTGTATGGAGGGAGCCCTAACGCGTATGGAGATTGCAGAATCCAAGTGGAGATAGTCAAATACAGATGGAAACGTCCACAAAACTTGGGAAGATTACAAAAATCATATGGAAGGGGTGCCAGTAACCACTGACGAGTCTAAAGAAACGAGTAAAAATAGTGCCACTTAACACCGAGTTGTAAACTCAAGAATTCTTACAATCCCTATGTGAAAACATTGAAAACGGATGGAAAAGGCGTTACATAAAATAAATAAATAAAAATAAAAATAAAAAATAAGTAAAAATATAGACTACAAGTGCAGCGTCACAAATCCACCGAATTTGTAAAAATGAAGACAAAATAGCGCAAGCACAAGTAGGAGTGCCATATAACAAACCAGAGAGAAATGTTACTTATTTTTGAGGCATCACAGTTGTAGAACGAAAGTGCCAGAAGTTGGTAAGTGAAAAAGTGATATGAAAAATGTCACGTGAGATTTAGAGGAATGACACAAAACACTGTGAAGATTACCGCGCATCGCTATAAAACGTCACGCAACTTTGAAAGAAAACGCCATGAGGAGGAGGGCCATAGGCCCTGAGAAAAGAACGAAAAGCCGCCGATGAAAGTTTTACAACCCAAGGAAGACGTAGACAAAACAGGAAAGCTTTCTATACCTATACCAGGAGGCTGCATTTTGTAAAAATAACAGAAAATGCCATTAATTTTTATAGGGTAATTTTTTTCATAGTGGATGATCTAAAGACAATCCAGGAACACATGGACTACGAAATAACGATTGTCTGATTCGCAATTATCTACTTATCCCTGAACACATCTAAATAACATAAACTGAATCTTCGCTCTGGATAGAGTCCTGTATAAATTTGACACTTCATGTACATATAAATGACATACACTCATTTTGAAATAATCTGAAGCAGGGAAGACAGTACCACCAAGTCAAACGAGGTAAATTGACGCTAAGAACAAACAGAATTCTTTTCAAACTAGCCAGGATATCACATACGAAAAGTTCGAATTCTGTACATATATGACATAGTTTAACTCTCTTGTGACCCTTTCTGTTCTCCTCATCATTCTATCGCTCGTCTGCCCCATCTCCCCTGTCCCTGAGACAAACAAACGGACAAAAGATAATATATAGCGAAATGACATTTCGTGAACGCAGAGGAAGAACAATGCGGCTCCGTTTGGACTACTTTGGCAGCGCCATGTGCCAACAAAAGCCTTCGGCCAAATGTACGTAAACCCTCTACCTCCGAGTCATAAAGGCACAAAAAACATGACCTTTAATGCTATTTCTTTTGTAACGGCCATGTAGCAAAGCACCACCCAGACACTTCAACGCCCCATCTCTCTTTCGATGCAGTAATACTAAAGACAACATAGCACTTTTTCTAGAAATAATAAATATCCACAAACTTAAAATTATCATTCTTCTATCTGATTCAGATCATTACCGAAGAGTAAACTATTTCACCTCTTTCTAAGCAAAATACGGAGACCTCGTGTACCTTATAATACGGCTACAACTTAGTTCCGTGATACACTAAAAAATATTTCTTTAAAAATTTATCTCAGACATGCACTACGGTTCCAATAAAGCGACCAAAATTGGACAGAATGACCTAAATTATCGGTAACCATTCTCATGAACTGCAAGAACCTAAAGCATGGGCTTTTTGTCCTTAAATAACGTTGGTCTGGGGATCCATCCTTAAGCTTCACTCGTATATAGCTCTAGCTCTTCAACGGTGACGGCCATCGAATCATCCCTAAATTTGTCAAGTTACGTCGACTTTTGAGACCACGATCCGTTCATTGTGAGGACTGTTGCTTTCTCTCTGATATTAAGATATGAGAGAGTCATTGGTTTTGCTTTTCTTACTCCAATAAGCGTCGATCTTCCAAAAGGTGGATAGATCACGCCCTTCCTCCCTACAGCTGACTCACTGCACAAAGACCTTCATGCTATTCGATGGAGTACTTTAGTACGCGACATACAAGTAAAAATGCGCAATCGATTTTCTATTCTAATGCTGTATGAAACTCTCAGCCGCGGCCCACGAAACTTCCAGCCACAGCCCGGTGATGGCCTGTGTTCTAGGCACGATCAAAGCTAATTTTAACCTTAAATAAAATAAAAACTACTGAGGCTAGAAGTGATATTTAAGACCTGAAGGCGGACGGACAGACAAAAATACATCTCAATAGTTTTCTTTTTACAGAAAAATAATAAAAAGATGTAACGAGAATAAGATATTATTACTTCTCTGGAAACTATTGTATTTTTCAAGGTTCCGCATTCGACAAAAATTACCACTACGGTATTGGTTCTAGTGAGACAGTCGGCTTCATGGATGTATTAACAATCATGTCTGAATCGACTGAGAGAGAGAGAGAGAGAGAGAGAGAGAGACGAAGAAGAGGCGAAGAGAGAGAGAGAGAGAGAGAGAGAGAGAGAGAGAGATATTAACTATACCATTTACCTAACAACAAAAGTAAACAGTTCCAGTGGATGTAATTAAATAATAAACGATAGAGAAACCGCACACCTGCACACATTACATAAACAAATAAAGTAAATATAAATAAATATATATATATAGATTTAATACATATAACATTAATAAATACACAAACACACCCACACATCCTGTATATATATACAGATATGTAAATATATATGTAATATATATATATAGTAATATATATATATATATATATATATATATGGTATATATATATATATATATATATAATATATATATATATATATATATATACATCCCCCCATACTCCCATATTTAATACTGCAAAACCGAACCTTCCTTTCTTGCATCAGAAAAACTAAGTGGAATTAAAACCGTTCCTGATCAAATCATAACTGTACATCGCGAGGCAACGTTCTTATGACTAGCATATAAAACCTGGGAAGATAATAAAAATCATAAAACAACAAGTCTTAGTCTCCTGCTGGTCACAGAGGTTCTGTGACAGGAAATTTGAATCCTCTGGAAAAAGGTTTTTTTTTTGTTTTTTGTATATAATCCCATATATATCTACGTCGCTTGACTACAGTGTGCTAGTTTTCTCTGGCCGCATTTTTGAAAAAGAACAAGTTTTGCTTCAACGCTCATGTTGTGAATGCGGTCATTCGAAATATACATCAGAGAGCCTTAATGAATTCTGTGAGTTGAATGGCGTTTCAAATAAAGAATCTAGTTAAGTAACGTCGTCATGTCTTCTCTGTTTTTTTCATCTAGTAACTTGAAGAAACATGTAGTTTTTCCTGTTTGTTTCACGTGCATTGGATGCTAGACAGGACTCTCTCTCTCTCTCTCTCTCTCTCTCTCTCTCTTCTCTCTCTCTCTCTCCTCTCTCTCTCTCTCTCCTCTCTTTGTTTGTGGGTGTGTGTGTGTGCTGTTTCACTCCCTCAACCACCAAACTGCGCCATTCTGTCATTCTCAATCGCTTCTTTCAGGGTTAACCTCTACATTAAATTCCTCCCTCTCGATGTCTGAAGGAGGACAATGAGAGAAGGGAAAGAAAGTAGCCCCAAATGGAGCGCAGACCCGTCTTTTTTAAAAGGTGGAGACTAGAGACTATAATAGATTCACGTCAACCGTGCATTTGATGTCTAGGCCAGTCCCTTACGACGCTCCTGATTGGCTGTTGGTAAGCCAATCACAGGGCTGGAAACTCTCAGTCTCTCTCGAGAGTTCACGTGGGCAGGATCTATATTCCACCTCTCCTGATGGATACGTCTTTTAAAAGTATCCCTCAGGAGAGGTGGGACATACATCCTGCCTATGTGAACTCTCTCGAGAGACAGTTTCCAGCCCTGTGACTGGCTTATCAACAGCCAATCAGGAGCGTCGTAAGGGACGGGCCTAGACATCATATGCACGGTTGATGTGAATCTACTATAGTATCTCATTATCTTGCTCTCAAATTGCTAGCTGACACCTCACACAGCAGCCCTCCAGGTGCGAGGGGCGGCGCCGTGGGGCAACGAGCAAATGGCGAAAGCAGGCACTCTCTGGCTGCTTTCATGATGCGCGGGCGAGGTCAAATTGCTCAAACGTCCGTGCTTTGGTTTCGAAAAGGTGAATCAAGCAACTTTGTGCTTAGGCGCCCAAAAAGGGAATTGCCGGTGTCGCGAAAGCATTACGTAGGCTGTCAAACCCGCCACGGCACGGAACAGTAATTTTAATGCGTTTAAGGAAGATAGCACCGGTAGACAAAATCAGGCCGTCGCTTCATTTCCAAATGCCTTTCCCGCCTGAGAGACTGAAATGCCTCGCTAACCATTCGGGATTTTGCAAATAGCGCCCGAAGAGAAATCGCGCGAAAATCCCTTCGAATGACGTATGGCGTGTTTGGATACAAAAATATAATGAACATTAAAATGAAGTGATGCCAAAGGATACCATCTCTGCCACGAAAATTCCCTATAACGTTTTGACCATAGTTCCCATTCAAGAAAAAATAAACAGAAAGAAAACCAAACCAGATCAGCTGGCAACTCCTCCGGAAGACAAAATCGCCACCTTCATTCTGAATGTAATCAATGGGTAGGTAACGATATGACCATAGCTGAAATTGAATTGGGCTGAACAGGGGGAAAAAGAAGAATAAACTGGCGAGCTGGGCAGGCGAGGGGGAGGGGGAGGGGAGGGGAGGGGGAGGGGAGGGGGAAGGCGAAGAGGAGGAGCGGGCTGCTCTTGGCCCCGATTCCCCACGAAGGGGAGAGAAAGAGAAAGGGGATAGAAACATGCAAAGCGAAGCGGGATAGAGAAGAAATGTGGGTACGAATGAAGATATAATAGATGAAAATGAAATCGAGTTATGAGAAAGGGGGTTCACAAGCGCCGATTGATTTGGTGTTCAGAGAGAGAGAGAAGAGAGAGAGAGAGAGAGAGAGCTATACGAACGGTATATGAGAACCATCGAACGATGTGTTATTTCTATTTATCTTGATTAATTTTTCAAACATTTAAATGTCTTGATTTCTTGAATCTCTTTATCATGTCGCCTGGCAACATTCCATCTGACAAGCTCAGCTTGCCCTCAATATCCAAACCGGTCACGGTTTATCCGAACGTAAATAATATGCAACGACAAAAATCAAAACGTCGTTGACAGGCACGGTAATAATGTTGGTAAACAACATTTTAACAAGACAAAAGGGGCCATAACTCTGCTACGAGCTATCTGAGATGAAGTCAGTTGTTGATGTTACGCTTCAGATCTTGCCAGTTATTCTGTTATGTATACATTTCCTCAGTTCCTCGCGTTCGTCACCCGTCTGCAACTACAAAATCTAGGTATCAAGGGACTCTGTGCACTCGAAGCTTCCTAAGAAAGCAATGGTCACAACAATACTGGGCACCAGAACTCCACCATCAAAGCTTCCAAGCCTCAAGGATTTTGTATTTAAACCCTTACAAACCCGGTACCAAAACCTAGACCAAGAGGGCACTCAAAAACCTCTACCTACAAGGAGGGCACATACAACCTCTGGACTCAAACCTTTACAATATGGCATCCAACCCTCTTTTGGGAAAGCATCCTTCGCCTTAAGCATTTATAAACGGTTAAACCATCTCATGACAAGTTACCAAAGAGAGCGTGATATCAAATGTCGAAGAAACGGAAGGCTCCGAGATCTAGATTAAAACGCCGCAGAACACTTCGTTACTGTCTGGCTCGTAATTCAGGAACTCCCAAAGCCGTCATTATTTTCTAGGAGTACAAAACAGTTCAAGTCTAGTGCAGATGACGACAATATCCCATGTTCACAAAACCACCAACGTTCTTGTCGATAGTTTAGTTTTTGCATTATTGTACTTATAAATGTATAAACACGTCTCTTGTAAAAACAAAACCCAATCATTTTCTTTATTTCCCATATCATACAGCAGTTGCAGATGAGCTCTGAACAACTGAACTTTTGTTTATGGACTGAAGACATGAATATGTATACAGCAAAAGCCTGGTGATGAACTATTCTGTTATATAAAGCGAGTTAAGTCATATCTAATATCTACTTAGCAACACCGTTCCTATGACCCGCTGATACAAGTATCACAATTTAGTCGGGCTGCGTATGTATTCCAGTAGACTGACAAAGTAGGTTAATGATTAGTCATCTAAACAAGGACTAATGACATCGCTGAACTTTCATAACGCCAATATTGGAATACCGTCAACTACCAAACACCTCATTCTGACAGTTACCAAAGACTTCCCCTAAATCTAGCATTATAAAGTACCCCCTGAATCCGAATATTCGCCAGTTCACAGCTAAAGCAGACCCCAAAAACTTCTCTCGTTTACAAATATAAACGAGTAACAAAAACTTCAAGTAATTACCAATTCAAATAAAGACCTCATCCGTAAACCAGTTTTATCCTCATTCAAAGAATTCCACACATCAGAGGATTTATAACTAGCATTAAGTTTATTGGTACCAAGAACTGATTAAGAGGTTCCGAAGACTACAAAGGTCACTGCAGAAGTTTGAAGGACGATCTTATTAAGAAGGTTCTATTCTGTATCAAGAACTTTACGAACTTCGTCTGAGCAAGTAAATAGTTAATTTCTTGGACGAGAGAGAGAGAGAGAGAGAGAGAGAGAGAGAGAGAGAGAGAGAGAGAGAGAGAGAGAGAGAGAGAGAGAACTTATCATGAATTCTTACGTATGTATGAATCTCAAAAATATTTGGAACTTAATGTTTCAAAATTAAAACTTCTTAGCATGAAAGTGGCAACGTGTGAGAATCACCGTGAAGTCAAAATGCATTTACATTAGCACCTGCGTCTTTAAAACCTCCGCGACTGTACTATTTCATGTACTACATATGAACTAAAAATACTAAGATTGTATGTACGTACCATTAATATAAATGAGCATATTTCTAGCAGATAATAATTGGTAGTGCACCGTGTGTGAGAAGCAGACCTGGATCTCTGGTGAATTCAGCATCCAATGCAACTCATCACTTATTTTATGAGATGGCAACCAACAAACGTTTTTACAAGTGTACGTAAGTTGGTAATGTCATTCGAAACCCGGAGTTCGACTTTCATAATGAACTGATTATTAAATATTCAATCCAGACCAAGGTTCTGGTTTTTTAAAATGTATTCAAGAATTGCTGGACAAGCCATTAACCTTATAGTTTTTCTGTAATAAAAAAAACTCCATAGGATTACCCCTGTGCAAGGATGTGGTAAAGGTATAAGGGATTTTTGAAGTACTAGAGGATTGTCTACTGAACCGTGTACAAGTCATCCTATGTACACAAGAAAGGCGATTAGTATTTCAAAATAGTCTTGCCTTTATTTTACTACTGGCGTAATGCATAGGTTACACCCGTTCCATCCCATTGCAAGCTGCTTGATATACTTAATCTAAATTATACCAGATTTTGCTACATAGCAGACTTTCTGGCGGCAAAAACAATCTGTCATTTTGTCAAAGTATGATTTTTTTTTTTTTTTTTACTAGTTCCAACAACAAAATAACCATGACCGTAGCAAATGGTTAAAGGTTTCTGTTCCTAATATTCTTCTTCATTATCACAAGATGGCATTCTTATTCCCCTGCCTAACTATTGCAGGTTCTAAAACTACACACACACACACACCACACAATATACTATTTAATATATAAATATATAATATAATATATATATAGATATATATAAATATATATATATATATATATAATATATATATATACCACATACTACACACACACACATTTATATATACTGTCAATGGAATTGTTTGCACGTTGAGAACACGTTCAAAAACCAATCAACATTCCAGACACATGAAGTACCATGTTAAAAACAACATGACCAATGCCTCAAGATGAGGAGAGCGATGCGCCCCACGCATTTGCCATTAGCAACCCTCCCTCGACGACGGCAGTTGGGGCGAGGAGGGGAGGGGGGGGGCGGGGGGACACTGCTGCATGTGCAGTCGCAAACTCACAGCAGAGGAATTTGAAACATTCAAAGGTTAGAAGTAACAAGTCATCATTGATTCGTCCGTCACGCCAACGAAGACAGCGAGGCGACATAAAAAGTTATATGGTTATAAAACCTTTTTCGAAAATTTGCTTTGGTTAGTTTCCTGAACAGAAGTCTGTTACATAAATGATATATTGATTCTATAATATATTTAACTCATACGAACAAAATGGAGCTCACTTAAGACAGTCTGAAAGTAGGTTACTTAGCAACTGCGAAGAATAGCAACAACATCGTAGAAATCGTAAACAAGAAAACCACTTCACACAATTCGTTATTAAGTCTGTCGTCTCTTACGTCAAAATGAGTCTTATAAATATTATGAATAATATTGTTAAACACCGAGCCTTCCTGTACCGCCAGTATGTTCTATTTTAGCTGTTGGTTTGTCATGGTCCTCACAATGTACACAAAGCGACTGCGTTTCTAGGGGTCGCGGAAAAGACAGCAGACGGGAGAGAGGGAAGGGTAACATGTGAAGAAACCCCCAATGCCCGTTACCCACCTAATTAAACTTAGCAATTTCCTCTTAACTTAATTAGAAAGCATGAAGGGACTGTTGGCAATTCTCCTTTACGGAAGAGAAATGCAGATGAGGAATGTAAATGAAAGAAACACGTTCGAAGTCAAGATGATAAATCCTGTTGTGTAGAATATCTGGGTTGAAAGGGTAAAAGATGGAGACAACGAAAATGTGATCAAGAGCTAAGTAAAGGTGAGATGCATCTTTGTATCTTGAGATTCGACAATGGAAGACGTTAAAGCAGGTGGAAAAAAAGCATAAAATCCGCGAGGCCTGAGATGAAGGAAGAGGAGGAGACAGGTCTGGAAGGTGCTGGATGGACGCCCTGGAAGATGTGCTGGCACGGAAGTCCTTTAATATCCAGGAAGTGAGCGAGAGAGAGAGAGAGAGAGTGCGCGCAAGAGAGGTGCCAGGCTGGGTGACGAGGGTTATGTCGACGGGCTGCTAATAAGCCTCCTGTGTCGATGCATCAGAGTGTGGACTTTTTTGCTTATGGTCTGGCCCTCGTTCATGACCTTAAGGACTCCCGCTTCGCCTCCCTCTCTCTCTCTTTTACTCTGACCTTACAACCCATTTGAAGAACGGTCATTAAAGAGATTGTTGTACGTGGGATGAACAACCTCTTCCAAGAATACTAACCGAAAACATCCTAAAGCCAACCTTCTCAAGATAAAAAAAAGGCATTGAAATATATGTGCACACACGGGCGGGGGCAAATATATAAAATAAATAATATATTAATATATATATTTATATATATAGATATATATTATATATATATATATATATATATATATATTTAGCTTTCAGCTTTTTCACTTACAGAGAGTGACTCAAGAGAAGAAACAAGACACTAGTCGCTACTGCATTTCAACAGCTAAAATTTAGATGAACCCACTGTGCAGTAAACTTCCACAACATCAGCGACTTCATGCATCCACGCATAGAGCCCATTAAACAACAAATCAAACTCCTTAAAAGATTATATCCCCCCCACCCCGGGCCCTTCCCCCAACATGTTAAATTCACTCTCAAGCTTCCTGGACATTGCGGCCATTCCTACCCTGTATAGTTTGTACGTCTTCCCTTCCCTCCTCCTAACAATTTCTTCACTGACCTATCGCCCTCCATTCTTTCCCCTGTAGTAACATTGTTAACCTCTTTACGAATTCGACATATGCATCTCTCACCCTTCATTCTTCTTATTTATAATATGCTATGTAAACCATTGTTCTTAACAACCTTAGATTTTTAACCATTGCATTTAAGATCCACTCCTCGCTTTAATAATGGCGACATGGCTCAACAATACCTCCATACATTCCAACCTTGGCTTCTATTAATACTACAAGTATCTTCCCAGTTTCTCTTCACCTTATTCTATGACTCCCGTTATCTCTCTTCCTACCATTTCCACATACACACACCATTGTATAAAGATAATGCTGTTTAAGCATGTTTGTACATGTGCGAAGACACTAGTTCTTTCCATAATCAAACTAAGGTTTATAGAACATGCGTCCTATGCTTTTATATCCAACAACGTCTGGAGAGAACCGAATGTGATGATAGGAAACCTCACTGGTGTGGGAAAAAGACGACAGAAATAGAAATTTAGAGCCTGGAGGAGTGAAAAGAGCCACATGTGGTCCATGACACTGACCCACGGGCCAGTAAGTAGTCAGTCCCTTATGGTGGGCACCGCTGCAATTCAACAACACTTGCTGCAACTACTGGATAAGTTTAGCTTACTGGGCGTCAAATACAGCAAAGACCATGGCCCTCATCTCTCCTACGTGGCCTCCTTGTGTATCCGCCTCACGAAAATCTCAATCGAAACAAGTATATAAAAAATTTTCTTAAATAACTTTCAAAATCGTTCCTCCTTTTTACAACAAAGTTTTGAAACGAACCTTCAGACCGAATCGCTGAATCAGGAAACCTTCAAAAATTCATATTAAGAAGCTGAGGTCGCCTACTGTCACTTATTAACACTGAGCGTCTTGCCGACAAACTCACTGTCACAACTTAATACTGTGAAACTTAAAATTTAAGCAATTGGGATTGGATGAATGTGGTTTCTAGGAACAAAAAAAAAAAAAGGTATCTTATTAAGAAATTGAGCCGACCGGTCTACTTAGTCCTTGGAGTACAGAGGACTGAAAGGCTATATCGTCTGGGCCTTGCTTCAAAACATACGAAATGCGAGGGTTGACGATTCAGTAAAATTGAAAGATATGAAAAGACGAATTAGAGAGTTTTGAGGGGACTAGGTCATTTGGAGAGAATGGAAGAGAAGGGGTTGGATAAAGGGTAAGATAATTCTGAAAAGTGTGTTGGAATGAAGAACCCCACAAGCAGTTCTGGTTAGACGAGTGGCATTGTAAGAAGAGGGGGAGGGTAGACGGTGGATGTAAGAAAGCGGTCAGTCAGTGACAGTGGTCGTCACAGGACAATTTGTTGCTGTTGCCTTTGCGCGTATGATGAGCTCAAGGCCAAGGATGAGCTTAAAGTTTTCCGCATAGGGTTGTTTTTCATCCCCGTTAATTATTGGCGAGTTATCTCTCAATCCCTCAACTCTGAGGTGAGAGGATGAACCTGGTAATAATAGTAGATTTTTGTTTTGGTGGAACCACACCTTACGCAATATCCGTATAAAGTGGATCGGAAGGTTATTGAGATACATTTGCAGTCTCAAGAGCGTAATACGAGAACAATTATTAATGTAAAATATAAAAACATCGATATATGAACTAAGCATCAACAACCGACTTTGGAAAGTTTTCAGTACTAACAAAAGGTTTAGGATTAATGTTTACTTATAATTTGTATAATTCTGCTTTATATGAAGTAACGGTTATTGATACAGCTTTTCTCAGGCTTATGAACAAAGCGGGATTGCACCGCCAGTTGGAACAAATCTCCCTCCCTCCTTTCTCTCCTTTTTCTTTCCATTTTTCTAAACTTTTATTTTCAGGCCATAGCTATACAAGGACATTAGGTTTCTATCCCACTAACCTCGTACGAAATAGTAAACACTGAGTATCTACGTATGCGCGCCACCATCAACAAGTAAGACGAATTTAGTTTATAAGCTACTACTGGCGCATCCGCAACACATAGAGTTTAACTGCGTAATATTTCCAAAATCACAATAAAAATAAAGAAAGTTACACAAAAGAGTAGTAATCAGTCGTGTAGACGAACGATAATCTAAGATTCCAACACATCTTCAATTATGCGATGTCTTCGGTGGCATTGAAACGAGGGAGTTATTGTCCTGCACACTGCATCTGACTGCTTTCCTGAAACTGGTTCTCTACTGCGTTCACCCCGGCAACGAGCTCTATTTCATCCCATCGCTACGTTAGAGGAAAAACATATCTCTATTTCAACCACCCATCGCTACAACAGAAGAAAAACAGCTTCATTTCAACCCATCGCTACAATAGAGGAAAAACATATCTCTATTTCAACCACCCATCGCTACAACAGAAGAAAAACAGCTCTATTTCATCCCATCGCTACAATAGAGGAAAAACATAGCTCTATTTCATCCAATCGCTACAACAGAAAAAAAACAGCTTTATTTCAACCCATCGCTACAATAAAGGAAAAACATAGCTCTATTTCAACCCATCGCTAAATAAAGGAAAAACATAGCTCTATTTCATCCAATCGGTACAGCAGAAAAAAAACATAGCTCTATTTCAACCCATCGCTACAATAAAGGAAAAACATACCTCTATTTCAAACTATTATTACAATATTGGAAAAAACATTGCTCTATTCCATCCCATCGCTACAATAGTGGAAAACCATACCTAGCGCTATTTCAACCAACCGGTACAATAGAGGAAAAACAGCTCTATTTCAACCACCCATCACTACAACAGAGGAAAAACAAGAGCTCTGTTTCAACCCATCGCTACAATAGAGGAAAAACATAGCTCTATTTCATTCTATCGTTACAATAGGGGATAAACAGCTCTATTTCAACCCATCGGTACAACAGAAGAAAAAATAATGTCTAGATCCAACAGACATAATTCAAGTACTTGTGCGTTGTCCCCGGCTGCTACAATATTGACGGACAAATATCAGAATGAATATCACAAACCAGTCATTGCCAGGATGGCCTCATTAAAGCGGATCATTGAGGGTTTCCTGATGAACGATAATTGCAATAACAATAATCCAGCGAGGAAAACACTCGACTGATGTCGCGCCTCGGCGGATTCACAACGGAGCTGCTGCCGCCGCCTTGACGACACGTCAACTTCAAGAAAAGGCAAAAAGAAAAAGGTTCGTCTACTTGGCTTTGCTCTCCACGCACACACGAGGAGACATAAAATGTGAGAAGCAATCCCTGACAACTTGGATAGAAGATAAAACAGAAAAATAATCAAATAACAACAAAAAACAAGAAAAGGATGACAGCAATCATACATTTATTATATATATATATATATATTTATGCATATGCGCGCACGTATGTATACAAATGTGTATATCCTAGTGTATATGTATATTGATACTACACATACATGAGAACCAAGGGGTTACGAGGCACCCAATTACAAACACGTAGGTTCGGGTCAGGAAAAAAGAGCTTATGGAAAGGGTCACGCACAACATAGGGAAGGGGGTCATCGCACACAAAGAGAGAGAGAGAGAGAGAGAGAGAGAGAGAGAGAGAGAGAGAGAGAGAGAGAGAGAGGAAAAACGGACTCTAAAATGCAGTATGCAGAGGGGAGGGGGAACAGCCAAGTCAGGGGGACACAAAGCAAGGGGAAGAACAGAGGAAAGCGCAGAGAGAGAGAGAGAGAGAGAGAGAGAGAGAGAGAGAGAGAGAGATGGAAGCAGTAAGCAAGCAACCAAGCAAAGGGGGCGCAGTAGTGCCGGCACCACACGATATAGCGCGAGGTCCCACTTCAATTAACAACGCAGCCGGAGCGGCCCAGGTCACGGCCTCCCTGGCTTGCAAATGCTTGCACTTAATGCTTGCAAAATCCTCTTCCTCTCGTTCTCTTTTTCTTTTTCCGTTTCACTTTTCACTTCTCTCTCTCTCTCTCTCTCTCGCTACCCCCTTCCCCCCTCGACTGGCAATCCCTGACCCCCTCAAAAGGCCCAGTTTTTTGCTGCCCTCATTTTTCTGAAAATAAAAATGAGGGGAACGCCGAGATCGACGATAGATGATGATGCAGCCTTTGCCGCCTCCAGCTGTATACCTATGACAGTCAAGACGCAAACACCGCTTGACATTCTGAGCGGAGTTATGGCGGCAGTCGAATCAATTCAAATCGGGATTGAATTTAAACGGGGGTTAGGGGGAGGGGACGTCCCGGGGATGAAGTGGTCAATTCAAAGCGAAAATGATTTATTTCTGATATTACTTTCAAATTCCGATAAACTGATGGCACAAATGAATTTACATCGACAGCGAATCAACCTCGGAATGAAGCGCCACCATCCTTGAGCATCCATGAATATAATAATAACGTCCGTAAGGAATGAGTAACCCGCACGCAAGCAGCAAGCAAGCAAGCAAGAGGAGAACTAATAGAAGCGGCCGAGGGACAACGCGAATTTTTATAAAAAAAAAAAAAAAAAAAAAAAAAAAAAAAATTGCGAAGAACGTAAAAAAGGTAGATTCTTCCATTACGACTACCCGGTCAAGTCCTTCTGCATGACGTCACACGCTGGCAAGGGGGAGGGGGGGGGGAGGGAGTGAAGGAAGGAGGGAGGTTCGTCGGAAGGGGAGGGAGGATGGAGGCAGGGGTCTATTATTGCTAGGGTACAGGTGGTCGATAGAGAAGGGGGAAGGAAACGGACACCCCACAAGGATATTGGACACTACGGGCGGCGGTACCTGGATTTGGGGGAAAAGAAGAAAAACGAGAATTGAGAAGAGGGGAGTGAGACACACACATATACACAGGAGAGAGAAAGAGAAAGAGAGAGATAGAGACACAGAGAGGGAGAGGAAAGCTCCGACGCAGACTTCGGCATAAAGACGAGGGGTGAGAGAGAGAGAGGAATGGAAAATATTACATTTCCAAAACAAATTATTGGGTACAGCTAGATTTCTACCCAGCCTACTGCATAAAATGCATACATACATGCATATATCCATATATATATATATATATATATATATATATATATATATATATATATATATATATATATATATATATATATACATGCCTTAATATACAAGATTACACAAATAAAACCTCTGTCACTTTCACAATGTAAGTAGGTGGTGGCAACTGTCTGCATGTAATTTTGTCTGAAAATTCAGTAATGAAATTAATATTTTTTCATCAGTTCCGTAGGAAGAAACCTGATACGCTCTCTCTCTCTCTCTCTCTCTCTCTCTCTCTCTCTCTCTCTCTCTCTCTCTCTCTCTCCTGAAAGTTTATAGAAGACAACATAAATTACGACGGCAAAGACCACGTAGTTTATTTATCCGTCATCTACAATGATCGAGTTGTAATCATCACAGCCAAGAAAATAACGATCAGAGGTAAATACTAACATGAGAAAACAATGAAAATCTTTGCATGACGTTTGAAACAGGAATTTAATATCTCGAACATGTTACCGCTTTTATTTTCAAAAGGAACAAGAAGAACAGTTACGGAATGTTAATGCGCAGAGACGCTATTTAATTGCTTTGGAGGGTTCAGAAGCTCCAGATGTGTGGAGATTTGTGACATTGAAACCAAACATCAGAGGTAAGAGTGACGCAATGTCACGGTGACCTTTCACGTGACACGGCGATCCAGACTTTGAAACTGCCTCGTTACGTGTTCTATGACTCTTCTGCCATCTGCATCTTCCAATAACTGCATTATGTTTTCCTTTATTCGCATAAAATCTAAGTAAAGGAAATGAGAGGTGTCTTGAATCGAGGGAATTTTCAAGCATACGTAAAAACTGACCGAACTGCTTGACGTCTAATATCATGCAATTGTGATCATCTTTGTTGATCACAATTTCGCTCCTTCCTCCTCCCGTTCTTATTCCGCATTAATTAGGCTTTGAGGAAATGAAGACATGAACACTGACTGCTAAACTCGAACGCTCTCTATTCTACGTGTAAATCGTTTAGCATGACACACAAACATAAGCAAGCAAGCAAGCGCGCACACATTTCATATAGATATATATATATATTATAGTATATATATATATATATATAGATATATATATATATATTATATATATATATATAATAGTAAACGCTCGTTACGACAAGAACGGGAGTTTGACTGAAAACAAGCAAGTGAAAAATATATGGAATTTAAAAAACATATAATCTAAAAACGAAAGAAATCTCGGTAAAAAGATTCATACGCGTTTTTATACACACAAATGATCGTGGGCACAGAACATAAAACGGACAGAGAGAGAGAGAGAGAGAGAGAGAGAGAGAGAGAGAGAGAGAGAGAACGCTTTCACTCATAAACGTAAAAACCGAAAAAGTTAGCAGAGCAGGCATAGAGACATACGGAGCCACGAACTCTCCCGCACACACACAGACACAGAGAGAGAGAGAGAGAGAGAGAGAGAGAAACACCCACACCGCATCGCGCAAGTAAAAGAAAAATGGTGTTTCGTGAGGGGAAACGAGGGGAAGTGCGAGTCGAGGGGAAAGGCTCGAAGGCCAAGGGGACGGGCGCAACGGCAGAGCCAGAACCACCTCTATATACCAGCACCAGCAGCACGATCCGGAGAGAAGGGGAAAAATAATTTCCAGCGACCAGCAGGAAGCAGCAGCAGCAGAAACGGGATAGGGGGGTTGGGCGGTAGGAGGAGGGGGAGGAAAAAGAGGAAGAGGAAGAAGAGGAGCAGCAGTTAGCCAAGGGAGTCGAATAGGAGTGGGAGAAGGAGAGAGTTGAGGAGGAAGAACAGGAGGAATGCGTAGGGTGGGATGAAGAATGTGGAGGACAAAGAATGTATAGAGGAAAAATGAGATGAGAAAGATGAGAGAGCGAAGAAGAAAGAAGAGAGAAGAAAAATACGGAAAACGATGGATAGTGAGAAAGTACAGTTAAAGAAAATTTTTAAAAAGATGATAAAGATGACAAGACGAAAAAAGGAAGAGATAAGGAAAATGAGGAAAAGGTGGAAGAGATGAATGAAAATGCAGGAAAATGGTTCATGAGGGCAACTGCAACTAATGAACCGAGAAAAAGAAATACTCTGTTGACCTTAGTCTTTTCTATGGGTATTATTTTCCCCTTCACTTTGTTGATTTCAATCTTTGCTGCGAATATTATTTTGGCTGTTACTCTAACGATATCTACTTATCTGCAGCATTAATTTGCCCAATATTTGTTGAGTTCCACCTTTCTACAGGTATTAATTTGATCATTACTTTGTTGACCTCAATATTTTCTGGTTATTTTTTTTTTTTTTTTCACAATAAGTCTGCAGACCTCAATCTTTACTATGGATGTTAATGTATCCTTAATGTGCTATCATTTAAGCTTACTAAAGGTGCTATTTTGGATATTACGGATAATATTTCGGCTATCACTCTGTTGACCTGAGCGTTTTTCATGGGCATTATTTCGGCCATTGACCTGTTAACCCATTCATTTCCCAGGATGCAATTTAAAGCCGTTTACTTTTAGTCTTGAATCTCTCCCACAGGAGACGAGGAAAAACTTGACTGGGCGGAGAGGAAGAGAGGAACGGAGAAGACCAGGAAAGCGACTGATGGCAGCGAGTGCCGCTGATGAATTGAGATGGAAACGATGACAGCGAGAGGAAGAGCACGAAGAGGGGGAACAGCGGAGGGGAAAATAAAAATGACTAATTAGCGTAAAAAAGTGGGGGAGGAGGAGGAGGAGGGCGGGAATCGCGTAAAAACGGGGCGAAACAGAAGGCGGCGGAGGAGGACAAATGAGGGATCAAAAGCTATATGACAAAATCGAAATCGAGGATAATGCGGAAGATGATACATGCGAACAGAGCAAGAAAAAGAAGATTAAGAAGAAAATCAGCTCAAATTGATGGTCGAATGAATGTCTTACTTGGAGTCACCGGTCAGGGTGCATTAGACGCGATGAGTTACAGGAAATAAACGGAATTTACAATTATGTTATGGAATAAAAAAAAACTAAAAGGAAAGGATATTGAAAGCAAATATAGAGGAGATATGAAATGGGAGTAGGGAGAAAATATGAAAACGAAAAGAATGTAAGGAACGAGATACAGGAAGGGCTCAAGATTAAAAGAAAGAGAGAGAGAGAGAGAGAGAGAGAGAGAGAGAGAGAGAGAGAGAGAGAGAGAATGATGCATGAAATACGAAACAGCACAAAACGAAAACAAAGCGGGAAGTCACAATAAAGACATAAGAATGACTGTGAAAGAAAAGACGCAAATTAATAAACAGACGATCAGGGATAACAATAACAGTAACAATAATAATAACAATAATAATGACAACGCTAAAAAGAAGCGGTGAAGAGCGAGAGGGTCCCAAGTAGTTAAAATCCCAAATGAGACGAAGTGAACCGGAGAAGACTCTTGAAAATGAAATGCAAAAGAGGAGGGAAAGAAAGAAAGAAAGAAAGGAGTGGACGCGCAACGAAAAAATGGAGAAGAAGAAGAAGAAGAAAAAAGAGATCCCATAAATATTCCAGAGTTTCGTCGCTGCGATCAATGATGCCAAGCAGTGAAGCTCTACGATACAGTCTCAGACATTACGATTTTTCTTTACGATATCCATCGTGAAACGCTTCTAAAAAAGCGCAACGTCTGCTTCAGTTCATACCTCACAATCTATAAGTTGCAAAGGCGATGTTAAAAAATCAACCGAAATTTAAACGTAAAACGAAACGAGTATCAAATGCACCAAAATTTCTTCGGAGCAATGCAGTTTTCTGCTCAGCATAAAATTCTGCACGAAAATTTCAACCATGGCATATGAAACTCAAGCCGCGGCCCATGAAACTCAGTCACGGTCCGGTGGTGGCCTCAGCCACAGACCATGAAGCTCTTAGCGGCGACCCATGAAATTCAGCAACGGACCGGTGGTGGTCTGTGTTGTTAGTGCCTATAGCGGTGCCAGAAATACGGTCATAAATAACTTTAACCTTCAATCAAAGAAAAACTACTGAGGCTAGAGGGTGCAATTTGGTATGTTTGATGACTGGAGGGTGGATGATCAATTTTGCAGCCCTCTAGCCTCAGTAGTTTTTAAGATATCAGGACGGAGAGAAAAAGCGCGGACGGACAGACAAAGACGTCTCAAAAGTGTTTTTTTTACTTGTTTTAAAAAAAAAAAAAAAAAAAAAAAAAAAAAAAAGCGTCAGTGGTAAATACGAAAAAACTAAAATTTCAGAAAAATTGTTCGAACACATAATTATCTATCCTTCTTTTCAGGAAGAAGAATTCGCTTAACTGTACAACAATATACACAACCACTAGCTTGGCCTTAATTTCAACTATATAACTGGTATATACATGTTTTCTCTACGCCATTTTCTGCCAGGACCCACTGGAAATGAATAATTCCGCTACCCAGTTTCTGAGAGAGAGAGAGAAGAGAAGAGAGGGAGAGAGTGGAGAGGAGAAGAGAACTAGAGAAGAGAGAGAGAGATTCATAAAAATATTATGTGGAGTATCTGAAAACGAACGAAATTTAATTCAATAAAAAATAGTTAACATGATCAGCAGTCAGTGAGCTACACTCCCACTACTACTACTACTGATAATAATAATAATAATAATAATAATAATAATAATAATAATAATAACAACAATAATAATAATAATAATAATAATAGAGATGGAAGTGCCTATATCAGCGAGGAAACTGAACAGCCAGAAACTTTCTCTCTCGCCAAGCACTTCGCGAACCGCCCAAGGGACAGCAACGATCCACGAAAGTTCGAGCGACGAGCAGATGCCTGCGTTTGAAGTCTCAAAATGGAACATCACTCTCGGCGCCGTTGTCGGAATCAAACCATTATCATAAAGAGAAAAAATGCAGCGGTGTTGGCATTAAGAGACTCCTCGGCTAAAATAAATCAGTGTGCAAATTACCCAAGTTAAAAGATTATGAAATTATAGTATTTTTTTTATATTTTAGGAAAATAAAAAAATAAGCTTATATATATAATATATAAGATATATCTATATATATATATAAATATAATTATATATATACATATATGTATATATATATATATATATATATATATATATATATATATATATATATATATATATGATATATAACGTACATATTAGCGCATGAACGTTTAGTGCAAAATGTGTTCAATTTAAATACCACGAAACAATGATGGAGGTTGTTTGCCATATCTGACTTCATAAGTAAAATCTATACCCGAAGGTGATACCCTGCACTGTTACCAAAGACGTTGCCTTTGCATTTAGTATTTACACCAGAAAAACAAGGGAACAATGGGGGTTCTAAAATTTTGCTTTAAACCAATGAGTTACTGTTTAGAGTATCAAAATGCAGGTAGACTCACTACGATTTTGCCTTCTTTGGTAAGCGGTGATATGGAGGGAAAAAAAAAAAAAAGGAAAAGAAAAATGCGAGACCACAGCATGGCAAGCAAATGGCTCTCTGGCCTCTTTGTAAGTGATTCGTACTTAATGACAGCGCGAATGTAACGACAGATCTATTAACAGAGTAAGCTTAGATTTAAAAAGGAAGGTCACGGAGCCTTGCGTAGTTAGGACATTTTTTTACCAGCACTTAAGGAAGGCGATAAGTTCTTTGTCTTGCTGACAGGGTGACTGAGTATAAACTTATTTCTTTATGACTAAATCTCTGGCATACGTAACGGGACCTTACTGCATTCGGTTACATAATATAACAAAGGAATTTGACAAATGAGCGTTATAACAATTATGAATAAAAACGAAAAAAATTTAATTAAACAAAGAGAAAAAAATGTATGACTGAGTGTCATTCATTTGGGTGCTGCGTGTCTGCATAATCTTTCATGACAAATATTAATAGCAACAGCGAGGATTTATGACACTACTGACGAGACGAGATATAAAGACAGAGTTAGAGCAGTAAATTTGTTCCACCCCTCCAGCCAGAATTGAGAGAGAGAGAGAGAGAGAGAGAGAGAGAGAGAGAGAGAGAGAGAGAGAGAGAGAGAGAGAGAGAGGTGGGGGTTGGGGGTTCGTGACCCATCTTTATTTAAACTGGATCCTGATAAATAGTCTTTTGTATTGGTGGCAAGGTGGTCTGATCTGCTCGTGGCTTCTGAATGCTGAGGATAACATGGGTCCCTGCGATGGAACGATCTGACTCTTCCCTAAATACTATACTATAACCTCAACGAACCCTTGTATAATTAATTGAAAACTAAGATCCTAGGGATTTTATATCACTCTGGTGCAGCAGGCAATGAAATCTTGCTTGGTGGGGGTTACAAGAAGTTACAAGGATTAGGATGTCTCAAAGACTTATTAGTCTATCCGAGGAGACATCACGTGCTCACTTATCTTTAGGAAAACTTTTTACGATTCATTCACAGTATTCTAATGATTTTCTCTAGCCTTCTTTTGAACTCTTCCGCACTGCTGCTGTTACAACTTTTGGTGGCAGTTTATTCCATGTGTCACATATCTTGTATGTGAAGAAGTTCCAACAATGGTGTGTTGTATCTTTTCAGATCTAGTTTCCATTCATTGTTTCTTGTCTGGTTTTCTTTTAATGTGAAGAGGTTACTGTCTATTTTCGTTATGCCTTTCAGTATTTTGAAGGTCTTTATTTAGTAGTCCTCGCAATCGTCGTGTTTCTAGGTCATAGATGTTCAGGCTCTCTAGTCGTTCGCGGAGGTCCAACTTCCAAAGTCCACTGACTTGCTGCGTACTTACACTGTAAGCTAAAGGGACAGCAGGACAGAGGCCAAAATTTAGTTTGGACCTGTAAGAAGAGCCAGGAATAAGTTTCCTTGACTAATTGCAATAAAATAGAGTACAAAGGTATCGAGCTGGAGAAGAATGTGGAATGAATATGATAACTGTATTCGTGATTCATAACAGCTGCCCAACAGCTGTATAAGGTGAAGTATGACATACGAACAAAATGAATAATGAACAAGCAGTTGTATTCACTGCAGAATTTCTCGAGAGAACTCCCCTTCTACAAGAGAAGTAGGAACACAAACTTAACGATTTGAAAGTCAATTCAAATTCTAAGATGCACGACATACCAGAAAGAAATGAATATTTGAAGTAAGAAGAAAACAATAAAATTCAACACGTACAATAAGAAAACGGGGTGCCCTCTTCGCTGCGGTAACAAGAGTGCAGGAAGAATACAGTATCTCATATATAAGTTTGCAGGAAGAATACAGTATCTCATATATAAGTTAAGTATTATATCTTAGTTTAACCAGACCACTGAGCTGATTAACAGCTATCCTAGAGCTGACCCGAACGATTAGATATTTTTACGTGGCTAGGAGCCAACTGGTTACCTAGCAACGGGACCTACAGCTTATTGTGGGATCCAGACTACATTATATAGAGAAATTAATTTCTAATCACCAGAAACAAATTCCCCTGATTCCACGTTGGCAGAGCGGGGAATCGAACTCGGAACAACCGAATCGGTAGGCGAACACGTAAACCATTCGTCCAACGAGGAACTAATCTCACATGCAAATAGATTAGCTACAAATATATTATGACATCCAAAAATAACCTGCACTTTCTTGTAAGTCACATCTCAGTTTCCCAAAGATTTTTCGTGAGCATTTTTACGTGATGATCTTTCTGGAGGATTTCAATTCGAAAACACTTCAAAACTTCGTTAAAATAAACATTTCTTGCCGACACCAAATTTCCACGTTCTTTTTTTTTATCCACTGCCAGATATACACAAGGGAAAAGCGACTGTTAGTTATTGGTAATTTTTACGCGGGATATTTTATTAACCTAGTCTTCAGAGAATGGTCTTTCAAGTTGTTTACAAAATTAGTAAACTAACAAACATGTATACAGGCAAATTCGGCAGTTAAGTGTAATAGACCGGATAAATTAAGTCAATATACGGTATACTGGCTGTTGACTATACTACAGAGTTTGTTCTCTAAGTGGCTTGCTTTTACTATATACTGGCAAAAGAGCTTTTCAGTGTATTTTATAAAAACGTGAACCATCAAAGAACCAAAACATAAAAAAAACAGATATTTTCTTTTCAAAAAATCATCAACAAACGAATTTATTCATATTTCGTTCCTTGAAAACTGATTAACAGAATTTGTTCTGATATATTCAGCACCAGCTTCACAGCGTCACCATAGAAAGTGGCAAATATCAGTGGTCATATCTTCAGCATTTTCAATATGAACTTGGACAAAATTTTCGAAACTGAAGGCGATATTCAAGGATATTTTGAATTTCAAGCAGCTATGTATGAGTGAGGGACAGGGTTGAATTCAAGTCTTGGAGGACGGAGGGAGAGGTGTAAGGCTTTACTTTTTGATAACCACAATACGCGTTAGTTATGTGAACTGAGATTAAACTGAATATGGGGTGGAAACAGGTGCTGAGACGACAACTTATGTCGCTGAACATGAATTAATCTGCTGTCTACAGAGCCGTTAGTAGTCTTCAGTCAGGTCCGACAACAAATCGTCGCACGTCTTGGACCAAAATGACGTCTATAGTAGATCCATATCAACCGTGCATTTGATGTCTAAGGCAGTCCCTTACGACGCTCCTGATTGGCTGTTGATAAGCCAATCACAGGGCTGGAAACTCTGTCTCTCTCGAGAGAGTTCACATGTTCCACCTCTCCTGAGGTATACGTTTTTCAGGAGAGGTGGAACATACATCCTACCCATGTGAAGTCTCTCGCGAGACTGGGAGTTTCCAGCCCTGTGATTGGCTTATCAACAGCCAATCAGGAGCGTCGTAAGGGACTGGCTTAGACATCAAATGCACGGTTGATGTGAATCTACTATAGTAAGAGACTAGGCTGATGGTTCTTCGTTTAATTTCCTTTGGGACGGGCGGCCTTGTGCCTTTATCCAGTACGCGGCTGATAAAAACATGGAAACCGGAAAAAACCAGCAGGAAAAGCGAAAGAGAACTCAAAACTAAGGAAAAAGATAAGAGACCACAAAATTCATTCATGTCATGCTTAGTCTCTGCTATGCGTCACATTTTCATTTCGAGCATCATGATCATGGTTGAACTTCATTGAAAAAAGAAGCGAAAAACCTAAAATCAATCTTATATTTGCAAATTTTTTCATTAGTTCAAATATATTCGTATCTGCGTTCTTCTTCTTCTTCTTCTTCTTCTTCTTCTTCTTCTTCTTATTATTATTATTATTATTATTATCATTATTATTATTATTATTATCATGAAGAACGATTGGAAACCTTACAGTTGGTGCAGTTTAGTTCTGGAGGCCAAATCATTAGCAGCGATCCACAGCAGACAAAGGCTCCGCGTCACCTCTGCTGTTTCGACTCCCGTCTGCTTATCTAATCAATCAATCAGTCAGTCCCGTGTCGTGTTTTCGATACACAATGCAGTTTGTTCTTCTCACGTGCAGTTTCCCATGAGAGCGGACGTGCAGTACCCACAAACATTCCATGCGGATAACGACTGTCTTCCATTCCTGTGTCATACAGTCTTTTCCATAAAAATAAAATCGTCCTTGTTCTTTTTTATCGATCATAAGAATTAATCACATATTTCCTTTCAAATAATAAAAATAATAAAATAAAAAGAGATCTTGAAACTCACTTTCCTAACTTTTGCACGGAACTAGTAACCATTAAAGGCAGTCATGCTATACCGAATAATAATAATAATAACGTACTTGAAGGGACAGAGAGAGAGAGATAGAGATAGAGGAGGGGGGGAGGGGGGCAGACGGGAGTGGGATTGGTGAGGCAGGCAAGAAAGTGAGAAGGAAAGATGAAAAGAAAGGGAGGAGGAGGAGGAGGAGGAGCTGAGAAGGAAACGTAGCTGGCACAGATTGCGAAAGAGGGGAGAGAGGAGCAGTAAGGGTATGGGAAAGGAAAAATGGCGAAAAATTAGGAGAAGAGGAGAGGAGAGGAGAGGGGATAAAGAGTGAAATGATGCGGAAAAGTGAGGAGAAGCACCGGCTTGAGGGGAAAGGACATAGAGAGAGAGAGAGAGAGAGAGAGAGAGAGAGTATTAAAACAAACACCAAATCATAGAAATAGAAGAAAATCAAATATAAATAATGAGGAGACAGGAGACGATCAACCGATGTGACGAACGCGGGAGGAAAAGTAATCAGAAATGTGGAAGAGTATAAGTAACAGTGTGACAATATTCAGGCCTCCCAGCATGCAATTGAAAAAAAAGTAGGAGTGCCACATGGATATAATGTGATATTTCAAATACGACTCTTTAAACATTTAAATGCATACATGTATAGCTGGTTCACTTAAGGTAGATTCTTGGATGAACCCTATGCTTACGAGAGGTTGGTTTGGCGGCCGCTGATTGGCTGGTACCGGGAAGTAGGCAGCTCCCAGCCAATCAGCGGCTGCCAAACAAATGTCTCGCAGGCATAAGGCTCACCCAAGAATCTACCTTAAGTGAACCAGCTATAGTAACGTTGAAATTCATTATCAAAGAACAATCAATCAGTACAAGTAAACAGGTCTTACTTGCTCCATTATATTAAATAAAGATTTGTTTTCAAAGGTAGGAAACCCCACCAAGGCCCACCCCTAAGTAGGAGGGGTCGAAAAAATAGGAAAGTAGGAGAAATAGGTCTAAGTAGGAGGGGGTCTGGAAAAGTAGGAGCAGTAGGAGGCCTGAATATTTCAAATGCTGAATGGAGCCGTATTTAAAGATGGCTATATTATATATATATAATATATATATATATATATATATATATATATATATATATATAGTATATATATAATATATATAAAAAAATCCAAACCAATTAGAGAAGTAGGTATCAAGGGAAAAGATTTTGGATTTTTTTTTTTTTCTGAAAATGCCGATGGAAATGTCAAATAAATACTTAACTTTAAAGAGATCTAGCAATATACGAAAGGGGGGGGGGGGATGGGGTGGGCGGGTTGTTAGGAATACTGGGCATCAACCGAGAGAATTCGGCAGATTCTCCTCTAGAGAGAATTCCTGAACACGGGAAAGGTAGACTGTAATGACATTCCCCGTAGCGACCAATCCCATCACGCGATTATATTATATATATATATATATATATATATATATAATATATATATATATATATATATATATATATATATATATATATTTCAATTATATGCCGATAGACATCACCACCTTTTCTCTAAAAGTCTATAGATCGTTAAACGAGGCAATGATAGGAAGAGCCTACTTACAAATTACTCCGAAACTGAATTACCCGAGTCTGAAATTCCAACTATCAGTAGTTTGTCACTGTAATTGTCTGCATCAGTGGACCTTTATCAATGAGAAAGGAAAACAATGATGTTTAAATTGTGTACGCTCTCTTATCTTACAGAAAAGAACTGACACTAGAGGCTTAGGAAGGTGATACTCTAAAAAGACAGCACAGTTTATGTGTGGCATGTCAGCCTAGCGTTACTCGATACGGTCAGGTTTCATTAGACGATCGCGTACTGCGTGGAGCATTTGGATCAAACCGGCGCTCCGACTGTAAAGGCATAACAAAAGTGAATAAAACAAAGAATACTAAACTTGGAAAAGGGGCTTGGCGTTGACTATATATGTGCAATTCTACACGTGATATAAATTACGACTTTTACTGCCAACGGCTTTACGTGACTACCGAACCACGTCGAGAGTGATCATCTGTCACCAGAAGTACACAACTCTGACCCCTCAATGGAATGCCCGAGAATCGAACTTGCGTCCACCGAAGTGGCAAGCAAAGGCCATACCAACCACGCCACTGAGGCGCTCAACATACTGTTTGGCTGATTACGACACCTGTGGACGGCAAAACATGACCCAGGATCATCCGAGGATAATGATACTCTGTAAGGGTCTGAAGATTACTCTTCCGGCAGAAGTGGAACCTTACTCTCGTATATTCGATACATCACGCAAAATACCTCGCTCCTTTCCATCATACTGTAAAAAGGACGCACTCAGAGGAGAACACTCGTGAATTTCATGGTGAAAAGTGAACATAGGAATGGACGAGTAGGAATGCCACATAACCCATTGTATGGGGGAAGGACAATGGCATAATAAATTTTAAAAAAAATTTTTTATTTGAACCTTTATCACATTTCAGACTTGAACATATAATTTTCGTGTTTTAACGTTTTCCTTGAACGCTTCTGGCGTTCGTTTTTTTCGCAGTACAATCTTACTTTAAATACCCATGAGCGCCGTGTTCAGTACACGTTCCCCTGGAAAATGAATGGTAAAACATAAAAAAAAGATAGTAAACATCTTAGCAATACTAAATTTGCGATAGTTTTGAGCATGTTAAAGACACTTAAGATATCAGCACATAAACTCAAAAATCAAAAGATGGTTTAGAGTAAAATAATTGATATGTTACAAAGCGCGCGCAGACACACACACACACACACACACGCAGACACACTCAGATTCAGTTACCCTCCAGACCATCTAATCCTGACGTATTTGAGGCGTCCTCGAGATCACTCGTTCCACGAGACACGCACATCCATGGCAACCAATAAACAACGCCTTCCCGCCGTGTCTGTGTGCCCTCCCACTGGCACACGGATTCGGGAAATGAAAAAACTCACGACAGTGCGCCCACGGACGCGCGTATGCTGCATTTGAGCCTGTGTAGATTTACAATGTTGGATGCTCCATCATTACGTAAGTGAGTAATCTTGCTTTCGTTTAACTGTTAAGAAGAGTCTCAACGACTATCCAACTAAAATGGAGTTGAGTTGAATGTAGAATTTAGGCCAAATGCCAAGCACTGGACCTATGAGGTCATTCAGCGCTGAAATGGAAATTGACAGTAAAGGGTTTCAAAGGTGTAACAGGAGGATAACCTCGCAGTTGCAGAATGAATCAAGTGTTAGGAGAGGGAGGAAAGTAAGATGAAGAAAGAATATGAAAGGAGGTACAGTAAAAGGTACGAAAGTGGTTGCAGCTAGGGGCCGAAGGCACGCTGCAAAGAACCTTGAGTTATGCCTACAGTGCACCGCATGAGGTCCACTGACGGCACCAACCCCTAAGGAGCCAACTAAAATTGAATTGACTCCTTTGATAACTTTTTTTTTGTGTGTGTGTATGTATGTGCGTGACTCTATATAATTCTATATAAATATAAAGTCCCGACATAAAATGGCGCTCAACCGCAAAATGAGCACAATATATTCGCTATCTGAGTTGTGGACAAATAAAATAGCATTAAAACAAGAAACGGATGTTAGTAAACACATGGTATGTACATGTTTAAATATAAAACATACAGTAACATACACACATAAACAAACCCCTGATGGCGTATTTATCGCTGATAACACAAAATTACTGGTTTCGTCAAACATTTTCTACCACAATACTCGATCTAAAAGTTCTGACAAACAATACTCGGTAAATGCATCATATTACTGTAAGCAAAGCACTAAACTGTATCTGTAAAAGTATTTACAAACGTAACTCTAGTATTCTAAACACAATAACCACAATAAACAAGATCTCAAAAACTAATTTCTATCAACTCGTTTCGACAAACAAAGCTCTGTAAGCTTATTTTCAGCTCATGGTTTCGACAAACAAAGGTCTGGAGGGCACCTCAGTGTCGTTCGAGAGATGTTCCTTCTCTTTTCTGTAAAGCAATATTCCTCACAGGCTCTATGGATGCTGACGGTTAGAAGGTAAAGAAAAGATGCATTGCTATCCAGAAACAGCATGATCGTATCAAATGGTTAATTAGAATGAATCATTTTACACCTGTTATTTATCTAATTGTTTACTTCCCTACTACCTCCACAAGTATTAGGCACGTTCTAAGCATTCCAGGAAAGTGAATGTTCCTACTGACTCACTGCACAAGAATGTTCTCGATAACCGGGGCTCACTCTACCTCACGATTCACGAACTGCACAGCTGGTAGTACGCAAAATTATCGTTTATATGCCACCAGTATTTCATCATAATGATCTCATTTTCGATACATCAACGCCAATAAGATACTCATCAAGAACCAATCAACGTCAAGGTGTCTGGGTCCTACCTGTCATTCAGCATCAGATGCAAACATTGCGAGTGTTACTTTGTTATACACTTCTGCATCGGTTCGTCAGTCGATAATTGGCCGTAAATTTTATTCTGTCAAAAGATACACATACATCGAGTATTAATCTTAGAGCAAAACTAATCATTATGTTTATACACCAGGGCTTTACAAGACGTAGTTCACGTATGCTTTGTTATTCATCATACAAACCAATATATATTAACTGTAAAGGGAAATATCGCTTAACAAATATTGAAATCTTCTTTTAGCGAGTGAAATTAAGAGGTGAAAATAAAGGGGTGTCCTCAATTGACACAAGGAAAACGCTATTGCTCTAACTTCAGGAATCGCCCAAGTTGAGAACCAGTCAGTACACGTATACATAAACATACACACATTTATAATCATGCATTTTATATATATATATATTATATATATATTTAAATTATATATATAGGTATATATATATATATATATATATATATAGAATATGATATATATATATAATATATATATATATATATATATATATATATAGGTATATATATATATATATATATATTAACGTCGATAAAGGTGGTACGCCCAGCATTGTTTATGAGTTTTCAGTGGGAATGGAGGAAGAGATCTGAAGTTGACTTTCACACAAAGGTGCCTCACTCCCTTCAAAAATCAAAGACGAATATAAATTAATTGCATTATAGATAAGACTTACTGTTCCCAAAACATAACTGTAAGCTCGCAAAAATTTTAACAACAGGCAGGTATAAGAGTATGTCGGACAGGCGCACAAAAAAAAGAAACCGAAAAAAATGTGATAACGGATGGCAGTAAACGGAATTACAGAATACGCCAGCAAAAATAACATCCGCATAAAATGGTGGGGAAAATACCCAAGTGACGTTCACTGGGAGGTATAAAATTCCTGTATGGTTAACCAACCAAAAACAGAACCTGTAACTCTAACCTAACAACCAAAACAAGCTGATAAAACCCTACACGCCGAAATCGAAAAATAATCACCACCCTTCCACGCAAAAGAGATGGCGGCAGCTGCTGGATATTTGGGAGCGAGAGGCACAGAGGTCCCGTCCAAATAAATGGCTTTGTCAACGAACATTTCGCACCATAATCATTATCTTATAATAATTCTCGTACCAATAATAAGCAGACTGGCATTCCACAGAGTATGGAATATGCCGCTAAAAAAAGAATGAAAGGAATGGGACTCTTCCCAACCAATAATCAACCAATCACTATCGCCCGCCCGACCGTTCCCCAGGCAACAACCTCCCAGTAGCAGCAGCAGCAGCCAGGGTTAGGCGACGCCGAGGTCCTCAGGGCGCCTCGCAGCCCTTCGCTATTAGTTAGAAGTCCACGGACAGAAAGGAAGCGAAGTGAGAGAGAGAGAGAGAGAGAGAGAGAGAGAGAGGGGGGGGGGGGGTTGGGGGACACAGACCAATCCCCAAAGGGAAGCCCTTCCATTCCATGCGCCCCCCCCCCCAGCCCACACTACCTCTCAAGCATGACATGGAGAAGCGACGGCGGCCAAGGGTCCACATCGACTAGGCGAAGATGGGGAAGAGGAATTGATAAGAGGCGGAGAACGGGAGAGCTGAAGATGAATTAACGAACAGGCGGAGGCTGAAGGGGGAACCGATGATAAGAGAAACATCCCCTGCATCAGAAAAAGAGAGAGAGAGAGAGAGAGAGAGAGAGAGAGAGAGTGAGATCTGGAAGGGAACAACGGAATCATTTAGATGAAAAAGGACCAGAGCCTATTTGCTAAGAAACAACCAAAAAATAAACAGGAAGGCTACTGGGAGGTGGCAATGAACCAAGAGACAACCAGAAAGTTGCGAGGAGTATAAGATGAATAAATGAACAAGGTAAAATGCTGAAGAAACTGACAAGAAAACAGACGATGAATTCTGAAAAGATGGTTGCCACAAAGGAACAAGAAGAAACACAGCACAAGGCACTATAGGAATTACGAGTCGAATGAATAATAATAAAAACTGAATAAAGCATAAAATGAACTATGAATATATCAGAAGCGATAAAGATTTAAAAGGGAGAAACAAATGATCAGTGACGGACCAAGATAAAGACGTTTTAAGGGGTAAAGCAGATGTATTACACCAAGAGAGCACAGGGTTTACGACCAGAGGTGAATCAGAGCTAAAAAGAAGGTAAATTATCATAAATTGCGAGTGTAAGAAAACAAACAGATTGAAAGAGAAAGAAACTGGGACTGTTGTTGTTAGTTTCAAATGGCCATCTCAGTTTCTTCCTTGTACTTGGAGATCGTAAAAGCAATTATGCAATGACAAACAAACTGGGAGTTAAAGAAAAACAACTGACTAATAATAAAGAAATAAGGCCCAAGAAAAGAACAACGTATGAATTAAGAAACAAACGTGAGCTTAAAGAGGACAAATCACGAATATATTGATAGATAGAGAAAACAATTTATAGTAAAAAAAAAAACTTACAAAGTACAGCACAACAGACATCCAGGACGCGTTATGCGTATGGGGGAAAGCCCTCCTAAAGGAAAAATAAGGACGCTAAAGGACAAAAGATGAAATAAGGAAAAAAAAAAGGAGAAAAAAAGATGGCTAAAGAACAAAAGATGAAATAAGGAACACACTGAGGGCTAGTGATGGTCACTGAATTATGGAACAAGTAGAGAGTTGGACCAAGAAAAAAATGAAACGCACAATCAGAGGTCCACAAAGGGAAAGCAAATGAAATACCAAATAAAGAGAGAAGCTAAGAGGAAAAGGAGATAAATTACCGAATAAGCAGAGATACCCTGAGGGAGAAAGGAGAATGAACCTAGCCTAAGCCATACGTTGAAACTAAAAATGAATAGAAAACAAATTACAGTGACGCAAGCTGAGCGAATAAAAATGAGCGAAAGAGCTGGAATTGCGAGATGTGTTTTGAAAAATAAAATAGAATTAAAAGACTAAAGGAAAGCACGAAGGAATTAAAGAAGACGCTTCAAAGGCAAAGGGTCACAGATGATGGATTAATGTGAATGCATCGAGGTTAGTGATGAAGGAGCCTGGCCCCGGAAGAAAGGCCAACTGAGATTCAAAACAAAGGTGGTGGTGAAATCGGAGGAAAATGCAACTGACCAATATGGGTACGCAAGAGAATAAGGGGACGGATAGATCACAATGATAACGATTAAAGAAAGGGATGGACCGCAGAGCATGAAATCGAAAAATATTAACAGATGAAGAGGGGTAAATAATAATCAACTGCCAGGTAGGTAAGAGTTATGGATTTTAAAGAAACGAAAAGAATAAGAGCATCTATGGGAATAACACCACACAAATAAAATCATATAGTTTCAGCAAATTAGTTCATACACGCTTATAAAAAATGTATATTGAAAATTAATGCTATCTCTATTAGCATATCCGAACTATATGACAGCCGCAAAAATAATATCAACATGTAAGTACTGATAACTACCATTGACTAGCTTCCCCAGCCCCCTTTGAAGATTAAAAATCACTTACTGAAAATACGTTAGTTAAAAAAAAAAACCAGGACGAATTTGGTATCAGTCAATCAGAAGTCTGCTTGAACATTTCCGCAGCGATATTCTTTGTAAAGAAATATGTGCAAAATGACGTCAACGATACTTACGTTGTGAGACTGACAGCGACCACGTTCCTGAATAAATGTTACCCACATCCACGCAAAAAATAATAACATTTATCGTCCAGGACGAAAATAAAGTCCATTTCCGTCATCCTCTGATTCAGTTGTTTACAGATGTTAATTCCTTATGCCTAGTAGTATAATCCCGGAATGTTTAAGCAACGGCATTAATCTATTTGAGTAAGGACATCTAATTAAGACAAGTGACTTGCACATTAATAACCCTCGTTAGATCAGCGGAAGAGAAGGCGGAAGGCGACGCCATGACTCTTAATACAAGAGACGCTGGGAAATGTTTGCGAATGAGGTCAACAGCATCACAAACTGCGGTTTATCCTGCAACACTAAAAGTTATTAACATCCATTGGCGATACTTATAACCCAACGGTTACAAAACGAATTTGATCTGTACGTAGTTATATGACTTCTTTTAAGAAGGGACTATAACGCGGGCGTTTAAAACTATTCAAGTTCACTTGGGAATGGATCATAGAGAAAGAAGTTCGGGTTTTTGTACACTGTGACACCTACAGAGGCAAAACAATTCATATATACATCAGCTCCTGAATGGACATAAAAAAACCATAAGTTTTAATGGACTTGATGCACTCAAAACAAGGAAACAGAGAACGGAAGAAGAAAGTTTAGAGGTGACTGGATGAACAGGTCTGATTGGTTGGAATATTGTGTCTCTTAAGTTACCAATTTTCACGTACTCTGACACACTGCAGGAAGGTAGCAGCGGCCTACAGTCAGCAACCTTCTAAGACCAATGATGTACTATCTACAGAGAACTACCAATTTTCTGTGCAGAAAGCTGAAGCTGGAACTAGTCATTATTACTGATACGAGACAGAGACCACTACAAGCTATATGAGGTAACTGCTCTTCTAAATGATAGGTAAGTCCTGTTTAGGGCTTTAGAAACAGATTTTGCAGGCTTGAAATACTTTTGTAGAGCATTTTTGGTCCGTCAGATTTGCCAAATTAACCAAATGATTACTTTCCAGTGAAATTCCTAGAGCAATTTCTGTGCAATATGCTTAGTGAATCTAGAATAAGCAAGTTTAGATTCCGAATCCCTCTACCATTAACAATCTAGGTTCTAATCACGATCTCTTGACAAAAATGTATCAATTATTTTCCCAGAAATTTGTCCATAAACTATTACGCAACTAAACAACGTTCCCAAAATCGAAATCTGTTTACATTTAATAACAGATCATAAACGCGCTCTTGGAAAGGTTAGTCGCGATCACACACCTGAGCAGATGTCTAATTAAATTCTAAAACGACTTAATTGATCTACCAAAATCGAAGGATTTAATTAATATAAAAAATAAAACTATTATTCTCTCTGGAAAAACAGGTATGTAGTCAGATTACTTTGATCATTCTCTAATACATTCCCCGCATAAAACTCCTGAGATTTATTTTTGTGGGAAAACTGAAAACGCATTGAAGGCCCCTGTGCATAGAATAAACTAGCTGAACAGCCTTTCTCATTCCTATTCTCTTCTCATGATACAACTCCACTCGGGATAATTATTTACCGAATACCATTTTCATCATAATTTCTAAATGAAATCCCACGAACAGTTCCGACACAAAAATCACCTACAAAGGATCAGAATCAAAATCTTTTAATGAAACCAAACTCAAACTGTTACGAAAAAACGTTCGCAGTCAAATTTCCTCAATAATTCGTGACCTAAGCTCCACACGAAAAGGTTCGCAAACATTTTCCCAACAAAATGTTTGTAATCAAAGCCACTAAACAATTCCCGTTCTCAGTCTCTTGACACAGCGGCTTCTAATGAAATTCCTAAGTGAAATGGCTTGCACTCCAATTCCCTCAATAATTCCTGATTAGCCTCTCAGCATAAAATGGCGCGGAGCTGCGGTTCCCAAGCAATTCCTTACGAGAACTTTACCAAGCTTTGGTCTACGATCGTGGCGCAAGTGCAATGAAGTCTGACTACTTTATCGAAAGAAAACGTTTTCACATTCACTAACGCTTTTTCGCCAAATGCCTTAAAACATTTTCTGAGAATAAACGTTTAGGGAAATGACCTACGACATAATTTTAGAATAGTTAGCGTAATGGGATGACAAAAGGTTTTACGATTAAATTCCGTAACTATTCTCTAATATACCATAAAAACTGATGATCAGTCAAAATTCACAATAACTCATTACCACAAATTCCTCCTCAAGTTCTGCAATAATTGATTGCCTTGCAATTTCAAACCGCAGTGACACGTGAGGAAATCAATAAGATTCAGTAGTTCCTAGTTGGACGAGTGGTTTTCACGCTCGGCTACCAATTCGGTGGTCTGAAGTTCGATTCTCAGCACGGCCAACGTGGAATCAGAGAAATGTATTTCTGGTGATAGAAATCCATTTCTCTATATAATGTGGCTCGGATCCCACAATAAGCTGTAGGTCCCGTTCCTGGGTAACCAATTGGTTCCTAGCCACGTAAAATATATCTAATCCTTCGGGCCAGCCCTAGGAGAGCTGTCAATCAGCTCAGTGGTCTGGTAAAACTAAGATATACTTAACTTATAATATTCAGTGAAGATCATACTTGTAGAAACAGGTTTTAGTCAGATTCTAAAAAAGATACCGTTCAATTACAGTAACTGCTTGTCATCCTGGCCACATAAATTTTACTTCGCGAAATGATTCCTGCTAATATTATTTGGAAAAAAGTGATTCCTCATCGCATTTCATAAACAAAAATTATTCCTGTTGTCCAAATAACTATTTCCCTCAAATTTTGGGGATGTTATAGTGTCTGGCCCATCTCCGTCCTCAGTTTGGAAGTTGAGATGCCTTGTTAGAAGGTGCACCCAAGAACAATTTCTCCAGGTTATTTCGTTTTTACACTTCATTCACTTATTTAATAATTTATTCACATATTGGTAGATGCAATACATACATTATATGAAATATAAAACACCGTATCGTGCTTCTCGGTTATCGACAGAATGGTCCACCCTAATACTCTTTGTTTAGGAAGACGAAATATATTTGTAGGAATATTTACATAGCTTAAAGCTTAAAGCTTTCGTCCATTCTTCTGTGGATGTCCACAGAAGGATGGAAGGAAGCTTTAAGCTTTGTAAATATAAATACAAATATATTTCGTCTTGCTAAACAAGAATAAAGCTTGGAGCATTCTGTTGAAACACACACACACACGCACACACGCACTTTATTAATTTCACCTACCTTACTTTTACATAAAACTAGCACGCACGTCCATGGTCTTTCAGCTGTTATTTTAAAAACGTGAGTATATTATAAATAAAACGAATGATGATAATGAAACTGATAATAATAACGAGTAATCAATCCTTTCCCCCAAATCCCTAACCAAGATCCTGGAATAAAAGTGTACGTGATAGTAAGCTACTGGGCTCCTTAGGGCTCCAGTCTAGTCGGAGAACCTGGACCCACCTGGATGAGAACTGAGACGCATCGTTGCCAATTTAGTGGAGCTTCACACATATGCCAATGCATTTACAGACTGTTTCCATGAATTCTGGTGGTCATAATAATGCAATAATGATAAAATTGCTCTAATATGCATATATACTACAACTAGATACGCTAATTTCACTTATTTCCACGGTTTAGTGTAAGTCTTTTACACAGTTTGGAGGGTAAACACATACCAATTGGCAACACTGCTGAGACGGCTGACTCGAGATGAATGGAGAATCATGTAAGTGAAAGCGCAGGTACGAGGACAGGAGTGGCTTCACAGAGGCCTTGAGATGGCTCAAACAGAAGCTTGAACTCGGATTGATGTGATACAAACAACACTCATTAGCAGTTTCCTCGAAGTGTTCTGAATACGCTGTTATGGAGATATGTATACAATCATATACATAGCCACGTACCACCGCCAAGGGATAGTACGGACATGCAAATGAGTTGAATTTTCTTTAGGCTATAAATAGTTTTGTCTCACTTATGGCAGCTTACATACTAAATTTGAGATAAATCCAAAAGTGGCTTCAAAGTTATATGAACATTCACAAATTTGAGTCACACGAATAAATAATCATGCTTACCGCAACTTAATAGGCATACGGATTGACAGGTACACACCATTTGCCAGTGTATATTATATAACTATATATATATACTATATACATATATATATATATATATATATACATATATTATACATACCTATATATATACTATATATATATATCTATATATATATATATATATATATATTACATATATATACATATCTCTATATATATATATATATATATATATTATATATATAGGTTATGCCACGGAGGAAAATGAGAAAGCGAGAACTGCAGAGATCTTTTGGTCTTAACGACCCTTTACTTAAGCAAGTCTTGTCTTAAAAGAAAAAACGGTCGTTAAAACCAAAAGATCTCGGCAGATCTCGCTTTTTCATTTACCTCCGTGGTATTTGCCTTTATTTATACATACATAGCATCACGTTTTATATTTTGTGATCAAGTCATTCATATATATATATACTATATATATATATATATATATATATATATATATATATATATATATATATATATATATATATCCATAAAAAAGCACAGTAGATGCACGTGACTTCATTAAATAAGCGAATACCACAGAAAAATGTATTCGCTTATATATATATATATATATATATAATATATATATATATAGTGATATGTATATATATACACATATATATATACTATATATATATATATATATATATATATGTATATATATATATAGTATATATATGAATAACTTGATCACAAAATATAAAAATGTGATGCTAGTATGTATAAATAAAGGAAATACCACGGAGAAAAATGAAAAAGCGAGAACTGCCGTATATAGATATATATATATATATATATATATATATATATATATATAATATATATATATATATATATATATATATGTAGGGGTATTTGTAGAACCTGAATAATTTTTTACGAGCGATTTTGGAGATTATTTCGTTTCCGGCAGAATCAATAAGGGCCCCTGGTCACGTGATTTAACTCAACATACTTTGCAAAGTTTGAATTACAGATATAAACAGAAGATCTATAGAACGAAATTGAATCAGGTTTCATTCACTTGTTGGTTCTCCAGATCCACATCAAAATATGCCGACATAACACTGCTCTAGAAATTCTAATAATAATGATAATAAGACAATGAAAAGCCACAGTATTCTTAACAATACATTTTTGTACAATGCTAAAAATTACTGAGAGAGACTTCCAGATACTGCTCCGTATCCCTCTTCAGTCCTAAGGAGAGATACGGAGCAGTATCCGAAGGTCTCTCCTAGTCATTTTTAGCATTGTACAAAAATATATTTTTGAGACTACTGTGGCTTTTCATTGTCAATATTATAGCCTCGTTACGGAGGTTCCTTATTTCAGTCATAATAATGGCATAGAAACCACTCTTAACCAATGACGCCCGGTCCCAAATCCCTGAAAAAACGAGTCATAACCGCACCCCTAAAGAAAACGTGGCGTCCGCTAAATAATCCGTTATTGCAAATGCTAGACAAATGGGAGGCGATTTCGTTCTTAGCAATAATGATGACAGCATTCCCTGAGCAATATCGGTTAACGATGGCGGTCCCTTTACAACTGGGCTCCCGAAGACACTACCTAAATTAGAATTCGCTAATGGTCACGTTTTCCTGCAACAACACAACTTGCAATCACAGGCGCAGCCTTCAGCAAGGTCGTTGCAAATGTTCTCACGTCACTTTTTATCTATGAACTTCAGTCATGTCGGGGTGCGAGAATAACTCAACAACAAGTAGATAGTGAGAGACTACATTCAGTGGTATCATCAGGCTGCAATATCGAGTTTGATCAATTCAAGCAATTCGCTACTGAACTTTAGAAGTCTGGACCCTCTCTCGTGTTTCCTGTAACTCTTGACCAGGTTTGTGGCCACCTAAGAAGGTGAGTCTGATAACACCTTTCATTTTTTTAAACAGAAAATTCGATTCTATTTCAGAAACATCCGACATCAGGAGAACCGTAAACAAAATTGTCGAAACTGCAGAAAAGGAACCAATGACATTCAAATGAGATTACTCAACCAACAAAGACCAATGAAGATGCTGAATTTTGAAATAAATGTCCCAACTGAAGACATTTGAAATATCAGAATTTGAATATTAAGTATAAGTGCAGTAACAAGCGCCAGACCTTTAGCTACCATGATTGTTATGTAATAAAAACAACTTGATAATAAGCGAAAATGCATATTTGTCACTTCATTATATATATATATACATATATATAAATATATATGTATATATATATATATATATATATATATATATATATATATATATATAAATATATATAATACAACCATACTATAGACGTAAACGACCACAAGGGTACGAAATTTAGCTTACAAACACAATGTTACCACGGTAATAATTGCACGCAGACGTCAAATACCCTGGTAAACCCAAACAAGTTCTTTTTTTTTCCAAATTGGTCATTGCCCTATCACTCCAAAGGCTTCTTGGCTAAATGGGGTTAAATGTCTGGGCTCCCACTGGGAAAAAACACAAACTGGACAGTAAAACCAATAATAATAATAATAATATAATAATAATAATAATAATAATAATAATAATAATAATAATAATAATCATTGTCGATAGAAGGTGATTTGAATGCATGATAAAGCCAAGGCTGATCTAAATCTGCCGCTATGTCCTTCATTCAACACATGAAATTGTATTACACTGTCACTGAAATTATACCAGTAATATTATGTGTATACTATATATATACATATATATATATATATATATATTATATATATATATATATATATGTGTGTGTGTGTGTGTGTGTGTGTGTGTGTGTGTATACGCAAGAAAGCGTGTGCGGGTAAAGTGAGACAGGTTTCACGTTACAGCGTCGCAATACTTACTTTGTCAAATGTCCGAACTAAGAAAGCTCATTTTCTTTACTGGACTCACCTGAAACAAAAGAAATACATAAATCATTCCAACGTTATTTCTAATAACATTATATATTGTAAAGCCATACTATCTATATACCAGATTTGTATTAAGAAAGTTTTATGTTAGCCATACATTCCATATACATGCATACAAAATATATATACAAACAAATTGCGCGCGCGCACGCAAACGTACACACACACACACACACACACACACACACACACCATATATATATATATATATATATATATATATATATTCATACAAAAAATATAATAGCCCGGAAGGATGTGACTATATGCATACCTACATGTATATACGAACATGTCTAAATATGATAATGCAAGTGCATAGCACAACAACATTATTATTTAAACGTGAATATAAAACACGCTGTCATAAGATATGCCATTATAAACAGTTTGCATATAGATATATATACATTTACAATAACTTTAAGTTTGGAGTATTATAATGTTCGGTAAAAACTTAGTTATTAATTGAGGGCTTAGGATATTATGCAAGTACAACGGTAAGTTTTGTAGAGAGAGAGAGAGAGAGAGAGAGAGAGAGAGAGAGAGAGAGAGAGAGAGAGAGAGAGAGCTGTGTCAACGAAATCTTTATAGGAGTCAAACTATCTAAAATATGCTGACGCTTATGATGTTTAATATCTAAACTATACATCAACATGTCTACTATAGGTAAACAAAAACATAAGGATAAATATAAAATAATAATTATAAAATCGGGCAACCGTATCGACATTACGAAACAATGAGTGAATTTAATTTTTCTCTTTTTATTTTTCTGCAAAAGAAAACTACTGCGATGTCTTTGATTGTCCGTCCGCACATCTTAAAAACTACTGAGGCTAGAGGGCTGCAAATTAGTATGTTGATCATCCATACTCCAGTCATCAAACATAGGTACCATACTGCAGCCTTCTAGGCTCAGTACTTTGAATTTTATTTAAGGCATTTACGGTAAAAGTTAGCCATAATCGCCTACTGGCAACGCTACAACGCAGGCCACCACCGGACCGTGGCTGAGTTTCATGGGCTATGGCTGAGACTACTACCGGGCCGTGGCTGAGTTTTAAGGGCAGCGGCTAAGTTTCATGTTTCGTTGTACAGAAAACTCGATAGGGGCGAAGAGGCTTTGGAGCATTTTCTACTTATGGTTTCGGCCTCTGGGATTCCATTTGGCTGCTTCTATTCTTGATTTGGTGTCTTCTTTAAGAGCTGCTGGTGTTCCTTTTTCTGTCAGGCTGTACTTTGTTCCAGGATTTCTAAATTTTAATTTTCCCGTTGAAGATTTCCTGTCTGTGCCAAACGCTTCCTTAATACTTGAATCTGCTGCTTTACCTTCCCTTTTCTCTGATGTCGATTCTTCCTCGGGATTGTGACCGAGGTCCTTATTTTCGTCTTGGCTCCTACTCATTCAGTTCCTGTTTCACTCCAGGATATATGATTATATCATTGGTTTTAGTGATATTACTCTGCTACCTATTTTCTTCTCTCAGTGGTTAACCTAAATGTGAAACTCATCCACCTCACCCCCCATTTTTGTTTTTCAGACTATACAAGTATCGTTGCCTAACCTCCCTAGTGTCCAGAGTCAGTCAAATTCCACCGCAATGACCATAGCCTATACGTTGTTCGGCCAGCTAATCGAAGCAACAGCAAAAGGGTGACCATATTACCACCCTCGACATTATTACTTATTCTGCTCTATCGAATAAATGTCTGGAAAAGCGATGCTATCGTGCAAATGTGACGAAGCCCTCAAAAAATTAAACACTACAGACATTTGAGAAATCCCTTTAAGACTATAACATGAGACACATAAACAAACAAATATAAAAAAAAAATAACTGTGAAACTAACAGAACCTCCAGAAACCTAAACCGAACAGACATAACAGCCACAGGGGCTGAAAATCGAAAGAATGACAAAAAAGTAGGAAAAAATGGACTGGAAAGGGGAAGGGGATAGGAGGACCAAGATTGGAAGATGGGAGAGGATTGGGATGGCGATGGTTGGGGGCGGGGGGAGTGCTGGTGGGGATTAGGGGAGAGAGAGAGAGAGAGAGAGGGGGGGGGGGGGGTTTGCTTAGGGACCACGCCAAACTAAGCATTAATAAAGGGAGGTCACGGACGGTTCCAAATGCCACCTTTGGCCCGGCTCTCCACCTGAGTCAGTTCCAAGAGGGAGAAACATAACACCAACATTTACACAATTTACAACGAGGCGGTCATGGGGTTTTCCTTTTCTTCTATTTTTCATTTTGGGGAGGATATGGAGGTGGGACTCTATCACTTTTTGATGCTAAACTCTCTCTCTCTCTCTCTCTCTCCTCTCATCCTTCTCTCTCTCGTCCCCATCTCCTCATCTCTCTCTCTCTCTCTCTCTCTCTCAGCTGTTAAGTATAATTACAAGGAAGGCCATTCACTTACATCAGGCTTGTTTGTGTATAGATCAACTGAGGCCATTGCTATTTATTACATCAAAGGATCATGGATTCTAAAACCCATCCGTCACATTAATTAAGAGGCTGTCTCTGAAATGCAGAGAATGAGAGAGTCTCTCTCTTCATGAAGCAATAAATACGTAACGACTACAGGTCAAATAATTGAGCGCCTGATCTGAATGTAGTAGCATATAAACCAACTCTTCATATTCCACGATACAGTAAAGTCAACGCATATCACGTCACCCGTTACTGCGGTATATATGGCAAGACCGAATCATCAGCTTAAACCAATTGATAGCAGAGAGAGAGAGAGAGAGAGAGAGAGAGAGAGAAACTTGTCATGCAGGTCTGCCCCTGATCCTGATAGTGAGCGACAGGGAATAGAAAGGAAGGGGAGAAGACCGAGAGAGAGAGGGAGAGGAGGGAGGGGGAGGGGTGGGTGTGAGGAGAGTGCGGAAGTGGGGGAAGGGGGGGGTAGGGAGATAGGGGACGGATGGACGTGGACTTGGTTTAGCGATAGTGGCACCCAACCCAGTCGCTAAGGAAAGGTCTGTTCGCAGCAGGGGGACGACTAGAGGCTCTCTCTCTCTCTCTTCTCTCGCTTCTCCTCTCTCTTCTCTCTCTGTCTCCGAAATCGACAACGCAGCGCAGGGGGATAATCCGATGTCACGATGATAACCAAGTGCAAAAGAGGTATAAGAGAGAAACCAAAAAAAACAAAAAAGTAAAAAATGAAGCGGAGTACGTAAGTAGATATGTACATAAGTCCAGATATCAATAAAACACACATACACACATATATAAATATATATATATATATATATATATATATATATATATATATATATCTATATATATATATATATGAAATGAAAACTGCGTCGCTTCCCTAACAGAGGCTGACTACAGAGAAAAAAAAATTGCACAGCAGTCATTGCCACATTTATACTTCAACTGCTGAATCCTGTACGAACGCCACGGGCAGAAAACTTCTAATACATACATACATATACTATATATATTTATGTGTGTATACATACATACATATATATATATATATATATATATATATATATATTATCCAGAGAAAGAGAGAGAGAGAGAGATCCAAGGAAGAATATTCTCGCAGCTTGGAAAATCCAAACAGGAGGTAAAATTAAGGTGAAGTAACGAAGGAAGCTTTGGGATGTCGCAGGATATCAAGG